>NC_045435.1:147860409-147899615 GCF_002776525.5 Piliocolobus tephrosceles | reverse complement strand
TTTTTTTTTTTTTTTTTTTTTTTTTTTTTTTTTTTTTTTTAGACAGAGTTTTGCTCTTGTTGCCCAGGCTGGAGTGCAATGGCTCGATCTTGGCTCACCACAACCTCTGCTTCCCAGGTTCAAGCGATTCTCCCGCCTCAGCCTCCCGAGTAGCTGGGATTACAGGCAGGAGCCACCACGTCCGGCTAATTTTGTATTTTTAGTAGAGACAGGGTTTCTTCATGTTCGTCGGGCTGGTCTGAGCTCCCGACCTCAAGTGATCTGCCTGCCTCAGCCTCCCAAAGTGTTGGGATTACAGCCACCACACCCGGCTGGTTCAAGTTTGTAATGTTAGTAATGATGTACTTGTTTATTTAAGCAATGTCGGTCTCTTCATTCCCATTCTGCTTGCCTTTTTAATCCCAGAGCCAATTCATAGATTTGTAGTAAATATGCCTGCTATGTAGTAAAAGTTTCATAAATATTTATTAAACAAATGAATGAACAAATAAAGTAAGCATTTGAGCTCTTAAATATTTAGTTTTTAATAGAGGGAGTAAGAAAGATTCCCATATTTTTCCCTCATCCTCAGTTCTTAGCAGTGAGGTCTTAGTCTGAAGATACGTGCCTCAGAAGCTGGCCAACAGAAGAGCTAAGAGAAAGGAGAATGGAGTGTTAGAAACTCTTGGACTCTGCTAAGAATTCAGCTACCAAGCAGTCATCCCCTTTAGAACTGTGCTGTCCAATATGGTAGCTACCAGCCACATTGGCTATTTAAATTCAAACTAGTTAGAATTTTAGCTTATCAATCTTATCAACCACATTTCTCACGCTCACACATGGCTAGTAGCTACCATATTGAATAGTGCAAATAGAGAACATTCCCATTATCACAGGAAGATGTATTGAAGAGTGCTGCTCTGGAATAGAAAATATCCTCTTCTGCACAGAGCATAGGATTATCAGCAGGGTGACAAAAGAGAGCCCATTTTCTCCGCTGCTTTCAAATCAGGAGATAGGGGGAGACCCTGTCTCTGTTACTACTTTTGTTCTATCACATGTAATTGTAGGTGCTGCAGCTGAAGGTGCTTTATTGCAAATAAAACCACTAAATGCTTCCAAATATAGGGTTGTTGTGAAGATTAAATTAGTTACAACCCATGTTCAGGCCCTTAGTTGGCTCTCAATAAATGTTAGCCATTTTGCAATACTCATCATGTGAATGAAAAAGCAAAAACATAAATTTAAATTTAAAAAGTTGGACACGGAGGTTCACGCCTGTAATCTCAGCACTTTGGAAAGCTAAGGTGGGAGGACTGCTTGAGCCCAGAAGTTTAACATCAGCCTGGGCAACACAGTGAGATCCCTGTCTATACAAATATATTTTTTAAAAATTAGCTGGGGCTGGGTGCAGTGGCTCATGCCTGTAATCCCAAAACTTTGGGAGACCAAGGTGGGTGGATCACTTGAGGTCAGGAGTTTGAGGCCAGCCTGGCCAACATAGTGAAACCCTGTCTCTACTAAAAGTACCAAAAAAATTAGCCGAGCATAGTGGAGCACCTGTAATCCCAGCTACTTGGGAGGCTGAGGCAGGAGAATCGCTTGAACCCAGGAAGTGGAGGTTGCAGTGAGCCGAGATCACACCACTGCACTCCAGCCTGGGCAACAGAGTGAGACTGTGTCTCAAAAAAAATTAAAAATAAATAAATAAATAAATTAGCTGAGCATGGTGGTGCACGCCTGTAGTCTAAGCTACTCACGCAGCTGAAGTGGGAGGATCACTTGAGCCAGGGAAGTCGAGGCTGCAGTGAGCTGTAATTGTGCCACTGCACTCCAGCCTGGGTAACACAGCGAGACTAGGTCTCAAAAAATAAATTAATTAAATAAATAAAAAATAAACAGATGGTAGTCACAATTGTTATTGGCTGAAAATCAAAGTGTTAAGTGCCGGATAGACTCTGGTGAAAATAATCTAACTTCTCTGAGCCTCAGGTTCCTCATCCATACAATGAGAATAGCTTTTTCTATCCTGGTAGGATTACATAGCATGTTTTGCAAAAAGGTGTTATCACAGTACCTAACCTGCAGTAGGTTCCCCAAAACTGTTAGCTCTTTTGTTGTTGTTGTTTGTATTTTTTTTTTTGAGATGGAGTCCCGCTCTATCACCCAGGCTGGAGTGCAGTGGCGTGATCTCAGCTCACTGCAAGCTCCGCCTCCTGGATTCAATCGATACTCCTGCCTCAGCTTCCAGAGTAGTTGGGATTACAGGTGCCCATCACCACACCCGGCTAATCTGTGTATTTTTAGTAGTGACAGAGTTTCACCATGTTGGCCAGGCCGGTCTTGAACTCCTGACCTCAGGTGATCCACCCACCTCGACTTCTCAAAGTGCTGAGATTACGGACATGAGCCACCGCGCCTGGCCAACTCTTCTTGTTTTATTACTGGTGAATGCTATATCAAATTTGACTTTCTCAAGAATCACCTTAGAAATTGGATTCCAGCTGTTAAAACATTCCAGGTGTGTGTTTTAAGATGTACGGATGTGGCTAGCAGTACTAACTTCCTGAAGCTTTCATTTGGTTTTGCTAGGGGCTGGCAACGCGACCTGTAAGTCAAATTGTTGGCATGAGTTAAATTTCCTTTGGTCCCACCCGCGTTTCTTAGTGCCCATTACTTCTCACCAGGCCAAGAAGTGCCTGGCAAATGCTATATGTTAGAATTCTACTAAAAAATGTTATTCATCTTGAAGAACTGAACTTCTGATTTTTCCGTTTGACCTTAACTAGGTTTCTCTAATGTCTCCTGTCAAATCTTCTGGCTCTGTTATCTTCCAAATTTTAGGATTGTTTCCATAAAGCAACCAAATTTCAAACAGGATATGTATGTTTGTATTCGGAGGGTGGAGAGTGGGAAAAGAAAGAGGAAGGGAAATGATGTTTAATCTGATGTCAGGTTAAAACCAAGAGAGAGAAAGTAGGGGTGGCAGAAGGGGACCCCTAATACTTACTGAAAATGCACCATTTGCCAAATACTGTTTTAAGCACTTATTTTTTTCTTATGAACCTTCTTTTCCTCCTTTTTAAATTTTTAATTCAAATTAATATATGTACATGGCTAAAATGTTATTACATGTGCATGGTTTAAAATATAATTGTAGTCAAATTGTTCAATTTTTTTTTTTTTTTTTTTTTTTTTTGAGACATACTCTCACTCTGTTGCTCAGGCTGGAGTGCACTGGCATGATCTTGGCTCACTGCAACCTCCACCTCCCAGGTTCGAGCAATTCTCCTGCCTCAGCCTCCCAAGTAGCTGGGATTACAGGCACAGGCCATCAAGCCCAGCTAATTTTTGTGTTTTTAGTAGAGACGGGGTTTCACCATGTTGGTCAGGCTGGTCTTGAACTCCTGACCTCAAGTGATCTGCCCGCCTTGGCCTCCCAAAATGCTGGGATTACAGGCGTGAGCCACCATGCCCGGCCATACTGTTCACATTTTAAATGTATTTTTATCCAGAAAATGTGAATGACAGTAAATGTAAAAATATCTAAAAATTATTTTTCGCATAAAGTTCTCTTTCTTTTAAAATATTCAAAATGGGCCGGGCGCGGTGGCTCAAGCCTGTAATCCCAGCACTTTGGGAGGCCGAGACGGGCGGATCACGAGGTCAGGAGATCGAGACCATCCTGGCTAATACGGTGAAACCCCGTCTCTGATAGAAAATACAAAAAAACTAGCCGGGCGACGAGGCGGGCGCCTGTAGTCCCAGCTACTCAGGAGGCTGAGGCAGGAGAATGGCGTGAACCCGGGAGGCGGAGCTTGCAGTGAGCTGAGATCCGGCCACTGCACTCCAGCCTGGGCAGCAGAGCAAGACTCCGTCTCAAAAAAAAAAAAATAATAAAATAAAATAAAATAAAATAAAATAAAATAAAATATTCAAAATGATCTATCAAAACTAAATGGCAAATGAAGTTGTGGTTAATCACTCTCAGATTTTTAGTCAAAGATATTTAAATAAGGCTGAACATATTATTAGTTTTTTACAAATTTGAATGAAGGTATTGTTTTGTTTTGTTTTGTTTTGTTTTTGAGGAGTTTCGCTCTTGTTGCCCCGAGTGGAGTGCAGTGGGACGATCTTGGCTCACCGCAACCTCTGCCTCCCGGGTTCAAGCAATTCTCCTGCCTCAGCCTCCCAAGTAGCTGGGATTACAGGCATGTTCCACTATACCCGGCTAATTTTTTTTGTATTTTTAGTAGAGACGGGGTTTCTCCATGTTGATCAGGCTGGTCTCAAACTCCTGACCTCAGGTGATTCGTCTGCCTCAGCCTCCCAAAGTGCTGAGATTACAGGCGTGAGCCACCGTGCCCCACCATGAAGGCTGTTTTCTAAGAATATTTAGTCTTTGCATTCAATGTTCATCTATTTGCCAAAGAATCCATGTCATGTTTCCCACATGTAATATTTAGATCTCTATATATACAAATGTGAGGGTAAAATGAATTTATACTACGAAATGTTTCTCAGCCACTCTGTGCAATGTTAGTGAACACTGTGCTAATTCATGAGGATCTTCAGAACCATGAATTGGAATACAAAGAGAAGCAAAAAAATCAGCTGCTTGGCACTCTGGGAAACAATACTTGGTTATGCAAGAATCTTTTGCATTCATGCTAAGAAGGAGGATTTGACAAGCTAATTAATTTGTCTTTTCTCTTACCTAAGTACTCCTGCCACTCAAATTCTTTCTGCACTCCAAAGCCATGCCTCTTTCACCAAAAAACTTCTCAGCATTCCAATGCGGGTGCCTTTTGTTTTGAGGATCTAGGGCAAGGGATATGCTGGAAGTGTGTCTCCCCAGGGCTTGAAGATTGTTAGGCAGAAGGGTGAATGTCTAGGTTTACAAGGTCGCCCTGTCTAGAACTCCTATCAACACCACCACCCCCGTCTCACACCTTTTTTCTTTTTTTTTTTTTTTGAGAGAGAGTCTTGCTCTGTCTCCCTGGCATGATCTCAGCTCATTGCAACCTCCACCTCTCGGGCTCAAGGGATTTTCCTGCTTCAGCCCCTTGAGTAGCTGGGATTACAGGCGCCCACCACCACGCCCAGCTAATTTTTTTTGTATTTTTAGTAGAGGCAGGGTTTTTCCATGTTGGTTAGGCTGGTCTTGAACTCTTGAACTCCAGTGATCCACCCGCCTAGGCCTCCCAAATTGCTGGGATTATAGGTGTGAGCCTCCACACCCGGCCTCACACACCTTTTTTTTTTTTTTTTTTTAAGTGTTTATGACACGTGGAGCTCTCTAGACTATGCGACCCGGCATAGGATTCCTCTTGCCTGAGTGTAAGAGTGATCCGGCTTTAAAAAGAGAGTTAAGGCTGGGAGTGGTGCCTGGCTCAGGCCGATAATCCCAGCACTTTGGGAGGCCGAGACAGGTGGATCATCTGAGATCAGGGGTTTGAGACCAGCTTGGCCAACATGATGAAATCTTGTCTCTACCAAAAATACAAAAAAATTAGGTGGGCGTAGTGGCACACAGCCGTAATCCCAGCTACTCAAGAGGCTGAGGCAGGAGAATTGCTTGAACTTTGAAGGTGGAGTTTGCAGTGAGCTGAGATCCTGCTGCTGCACTCCAGCCTGGGCAACACAGTGAGACTCTGTCTCAAACAAACAAACAAAATAGAGTTAAAAGACTGGACGTGGTGGCTCATGCCTGTAATCCCAGCACTTTGTGAGGCCAAGGAGTGTGGACCACTTGAGGTCAGGAGTTCGAGACTAGCCTGGCCATCATGGTGAACCCTCATCTCAACTAAAAATACAAAAATTAGCCGGGCATGGTGGCAGGCGCTTGTAGTCCCAGTTACTCGGGAGGCTGAGGCAGGAGAATTGCTTAAACCCAGGAGGCAGAGGTTGCAGTGAGCCAAAATAGTGCCACAGCACTCCAGCTTGGGTGAGTGAGACCCTGTCTCAAAAGAAAAAAAAAAGAGTTAAAGAAAGAACAATCATTAGAGGGATACAATAGTATTCTTAAAAAGCACTACAGTGAACTTACAGTAAAAACTGAGCTATACTGGCTGGGAGCCATGGCTCATGCCTATAATCCCAGCACTTTGGGAGGCCAAGGTGGGTGGATTACCTCAGGTCAGGAGTTCAAGACCAACCTGGCCAAGATGGCGAAGGATTTGAGGATTTGCCCAGTATTTCTTTCTTCCTTTCTCTCTCTCTCTTTTTTTTTTTTTTTTTTGAGACAGTCTTGCTCTGTCACCCAGGCTGAAGTGCAGTGACGTGATCTCAGTTCACTAAAACCTCCGCCTCCAGGTTCAAGCAATTCTCCTGCTTCAGCCTCCTGAGTAGCTGAGATTATAGGCGCCTGCCACCGTGCCCGGCTAATTTTTGTATTTTTAGTAGAGACGGGGTTTCAGCATGTTGGTCAGGCTGGTCTTGAACTCCTGACCTCAAGTGATCTGCCCGCCTTGGCCTCCCAAAGTGCTGGGGTTACAGGACTGAGCCACCATGACCGGCCACTTTCTTTTTGTTTTTGAGACAGTCTCCTTCTGTCACCCAGGCTGGAGTACAGTGGCACAATCTTGGCTCACTGCAACCTCTGCCTCCTGGGCTCAAGAGACTACCTGAGTAACTGGGATTACAGGTGCATGCCACCATGCCTAGCTAATTTTTGTATTTTTAGTAGAGACGTGATTTCAACATATTGGTCAGGCTGGTATCAAACTCTTGGCCTCAAGTGATCCATCTGCCTCAGCCTCCCAAAGTGCTGGGATTACAGGTGTGAGCCACCATGCCCAGCCAACACTGTCATTTTTATACACTGGGGATAGGAGTTTAAACTGGTATGATCACTTAGCAAAACTGGAAGTATCTATTAAACCAGATGTGGTGGCAGGTGCCTATAATCCCAGCTACTTGGGAGGCTGAGACAGGAGAATTGCTTGAATCCAGGAGGCGGAGGTTGCAGTGAGCCGAGATTGCGCCATTGTACTCCAGCCTGGACAACAAGAATGAAACTCCGTCTCACAAGAAAAAAAACAAAGAATAGTCATAACAACTTTATTAATAATAGTAAAAAACTAGAAATGTCTATCAAGAAAATGGGTAAATTGTGGTAGAGTCATACAGTGGAATACTACATAGCAATTTAAAAAAGTGACATGATGCCAGGCACGGTGGCTCATGCCTATAAGATGAGCACTTTGGGAGGCCGAGGTAGGCAGATCACTTGAGCACAAGAGTTCAAGACTAGCCTGGTCAACATGGTGAAACTTTATCTCTACAAAAAATAAAAATTAGCCAGGTGTAGTAGCGCCTGCAGGTAGCCCCAGCTACTTAGGAGGCTGAGGTGGGAGGATTGGTTGAGCCCTGGACGTTAAGGGTGGAGTAAGCCATGATCGCACTACTGCACTCCAATCTCGGCAATCCAACCTGAGCGACAGAGTGAGACGCTGTTTCAAAATCTAACAAACAAGCAAACAAAAAAAGTGACAAGGCTAAATGGAACAGCAGGATGGACTTTATAAACATAATACCTTTAAAAAGGAGGCCGGGCATGGTGGCTCATGCCTGTAATCCCAGCACTTTGGGAGGCCGAGGTGGGTGGATCACCTGAGGTCAGGAGTTCAAGAACAGCCTGGCCAACATGGTGAAACCCTGTCTCTACTAAAAAAACAAACAAAAAAATTAGCCAGGTGTGGTGGCAGGTGCCTGTAATCCCACCTACTTGGGAGGCTGAGACAGGAGAATTGCTTGAACCCCGGAGGCAGAGGTTGCAGTGAGCCGAGATTTCGCCACTGTACTCCAGCCTGGACAACAAGAGCAAAATTCCATCTAAATAAATAAATAAATTTAAAATAGCAGCCCAACAACAAGAGTCCATGCTGTGTTATTTTTATATGAATTTTATGAATAGGCAAGACTAACCTATGATGATAAAGCTATTAGCAATTGCCTTAGGGTGTTGATTAGAAGTGGGCAAAAGGAGTCCTTTTTTTTTTTTTTTTTTGAGACGGAGTCTTGCTCTGTTGTCCAGGTGAGAGTGTGGTGGCGTGATATCAACTCACTGCAACATCTGCCTCCCGGTTTCAAGCGATTCTCCTGCCTCAGCCTCCCAGGTGGCTGGGATTATAGGCGCATGCCACCACACCTAGCTAATTTTTTGTGTTTTCAGTAGAGACAGGTTTTGCCATTTTGGCCGTGCTGGTCTCAAACTCCTGACCTCAAGTAAGCCGCCCGCCTTGGCCCCTCAAAGTGCTGGATTAAA
Organism: Piliocolobus tephrosceles; assembly: GCF_002776525.5. NCBI lineage: Eukaryota > Metazoa > Chordata > Mammalia > Primates > Cercopithecidae > Piliocolobus > Piliocolobus tephrosceles. Next base: position 147,891,367 of record NC_045435.1, on the reverse strand, counting down.
GGCGTGGGCCACTGTGCCCAGCCAGGAAGTCTTTCTGGTGTTGGGAATGTTCTATATATTGATCTGGTTGGTGAGGAATCAAGTGTTTCCATATATGAAAATTTGCTGAGCTGAACAATTAAAATTGGTGTACTTAACTAAAGCATATTACCTCTTATTGTGTTTATTTGCTTATTTTAGAAACAAGGTTTCACTCTATCCTCCCACACTGGAAAGCAGTGGTGCCATGATAGCTCACTGCAACCTGGAACTTTTGGGTTCAAGCCATCTTCCTGCCTAACCCCCCAAGTAGCTGGGACTACAGGTATGTGCCCCTGTTCTCAGGTAGCTTTTTTATTTTTTGCAGAGACCAGGTCTTGCTATATTGTCCAGGCTCATATTATCTTAAAAAAAAAAAAAAAAAAACTTGCTGAAAAAATAGAATATATATTCTAGAACAGAAAGACAAAAACAACTGAAGACACATATATATTGGGCTCTGTCTCCTTTTGTTTCTTTCATTTTTCTTTCAGTGTTAAAAAATGCATAAAAGCTTATTTTAAAAAATTGATGTTAAATGCCATTTGGAGTAGATGTCATTTTTCTTTACAAGCTAATAAAAATATTAAACTCAACATAGCCAAATATAATACACATTTGTTGACAGGTGTTTCACCTCCTACAGATTAAGGCCTTCCCTGAGTAGAAGACTAGCTGAGTAGTGGTTTAGATCCTTTCGGAAAGAACTGCTGAAAGATGTGTTTAGCAAGAAAAAAAACCAATGTAGAGTGAAGGAGATATTGAGCATGGGAATCGTTAAAATATATTGGAAATGTTAATGATCTATTGATTGCATGTTTTGGGCTGAATTGTGTCCCTCCAAAATTCATCTACTGAAGTTCTAATCCCTACTACTTCAGAATGTGACTGTATTTTGAGACTGTCTTTAAAGAGGTAGTTAAGGATAAATGAGGTCATGAGGGTGGGCCCTAATCCCATATGACTAGCATACCTAGAAGAAGAGATGAGAACACAGAAACACACAGAGAGATCACGTGAAAACACTGGGGGAAAACCACCGTCCACAAGCCAAGGACAGAGGCCTCAGAAGAAACCAATCTGGCTGTCACCTTGATCTTGGGTTTTTAGCCTCCAGAATTCTGAAGAAATAAACTTCTGTGTTTAAGCCACCCAATCTGTGGTACTTTCTTATGGAAGCCCTAGCAAACTTATATACTGCGGTAAAATCAGAAGTCGGTTTGTGTCATAAAAATGTAGATAAAAAAGTATAGACAATAACAAGAAAGATGGGAGCATTTGGTGAGTGCTTATATACTAATATCTTGCTTAATTTTTAACCATGTAGGATAAACACATGTCCTTTCCTAGAACATGATACCTTGGCAGAGTCGAGTAGTTATGAGAGATGACAACCCACAAAGCCTCAAATGTCTTCATCTAGCCTTCTACAGTGAAAGTTCACTTGATCCTTCTCCACGGGTTTATTTTGCAAACATCAAAAAACATGACCAAAGATACACTTCCATACATATTTACTTCTGGGGTGGGCAGGGAATTGGGAAATGAGATAAAGAAAGGTATAAAAGAGCAGTCTTTAATTATATATTTATTATATATATTTATGGAAAATGAAAACATTAAAAACCTGGTTGGTGAATATACAAATGTATCACTTTATTTTTCAATGTATTTGAAATATTTTATGACAATATAACATTGTTGTGGTTTTGAAGGGATATCATGTTACTATACTAAACAGTTGTCATTTTTCTTTGTTTTTCTTACCCAAAGCATTTCCTGATGTATAGCACCTATTTCATACATTGGAACACACTGCTCTGTGCTTTGATTTTAGACTTAAAAGGTCAGTGGCCGTGTGCTCAGCCAATCAGGCATTAGGGTTAAGAAATGGAAGCCTTTTACAGAAAAGGCTTCCCTTATAAGGGGACCCTGAATTAGAAAACCTGTTCTGAGAAAGACTTTTTTCCTAATTTGTGAAACTATATGTATGAATGTTTTTATACATTTAGGGAATTAGAATCCCTCAGGTTTATTTTAAACAATTATCTGGCACTAACAGGAATATAATTTACGATGTTCTTATCATTCCAGAAAATCAAGGTCATATCAAAGTTTGGTTCTTAGGAAATTTGATTTTCTTATATAATTTTCAAGGTGCTTGAAACAGTAAATTCTCATGTACTGCTTTTGAAAAGTAGAAAGTTTAGAGAGCTGACTTCATTTATTTTACTTATATTGTACTTTCATTGTAAATGATAAGTAAACTGGTGAAACAAGTATGTGTTAATATTTAAAACAGAAAGCAATAGAAAAAACCCCTCTGTCTTTACAAGGGCAAGGCTTAGCCAAATATACTTAGGTCTATTCATATTAATAATAGAAGATTGTTACTAAGAATAATTAACAACAAAAATAAGTACGGTTGGGTAGTGCAGTGGCTCATGGCTGTAATCCCAACACTTTGGGAGACCCAGGCAGGAAAATTGCTGAGGCCAGGAGTGAGAGACCAGTTTGGGCAACATATTGAGACTTTGTCTCTAATAAAAATCGGAAAAAAACAAAATAGCCGAGTGTGGTGTCACATGCCTGTAGTCCCAGCCACTTGTGAAGCTCAGGTAGGAGGATTACTTGAGCCCAGGAGGTGGAGGCTGCAGTGTGCCTTGATCATAACACAGCACTTCAGGTTGGGTGACAGAGCTAGACCCTGCCTCAAAAAGAAAAAAAAAAAGTTGAATAAAATAGCACTAATTGGGCTGGGCATGGTGGCTCACGCCTGAATTCGCAACACTTTGGGAGGCCGAGGTGGGTGAATCATGAGGTTGGGAGTTCGAGACCAGCCTGGCCAACATGGTGAAATCCTGTCTCTACTAAAAATATAAAAAATTATCTGGGTGTGATGGTGGGCACCTGTAATTCCAGCTACTCGGGAGGCTGAGGCAGGAGAATCACTTGAACCCAGGAGGTGGAGGTTGCAGCGAGCCGAGATAGCGCCACTGCACTCCAGCCCGGGCAAAAGAGTGAGACTCCATCTCAAAAAAAAAAAAAAAAAAAGAGCACTAATGGTATTTGGGGCATGGTTAAGATTCACACTGGAAATGATGATTTAATTCATAAATGCTTGAAAACTAGGGAAGGGGATTTTATGTTTCCCCATCCTTTTTTTTTTTTTTTTTTTAGAGCAAGACACTGTCTTTCTCTGTCGCTCAGGCTGGAGTGCAGTGGCCGGATCTCAGCTCACTGCAAGCTCCGCCTCCCGGGTTCAGGCCATTCTCCTGCCTCAGCCTCCCAAGTAGCTGGGACTACAGGCGCCCGCCACCACGCCCGGCTAGTTTTTTGTATTTTTTTTAGTAGAGACGGGGTTTCACCGTGTTAGCCAGGATGGTCTCCATCTCCTGACCTCGTGATCCGCCCGTCTCGGCCTCCCAAAGTGCTGGGATTACAGGCTTGAGCCACCGCGCCCGGCCTATGTTTCCCCATCCTAAGATTCATTTTATTATTATTTTCAATACTTTTTTCCTAGGAGGATTTATTTTATTTAATTTAAAATTAAATGTTCAGTAATTATAGCCACTTCCCTCAGAGGAACGTTGGCCCAAGGGGCCCCACTAAGACACTGACCTCACGTCTCTTTATTTCACACTCATATCCAACTGCTGTTTCTAAAAGCAGGTGGCTGGGAAGAATGTCAGTCATGGGCCATGCACTGGGTCAAACCTGCACTTTGACCTTTGACCACTTGATCTGTACCCTTAGCATCTGTGCCTTTATTGGGGACAATTTCAATCCATCTGTGGGACTCAGGGTTAGTGGTACATTACAGAAGTTGTGTAGCCTTAGTAGGAAGGAATATGGCAAGAAACTCTGCTAGATGATATAACAATAGATGGCCACAAAACTTGCCTTTCTTAGGAAGCATCTTGGAGCAAGGAATACCAGATGAATAGGGCTAGCCATGCTGTTTGGTGGAGGGTATCCACATGGTACAGCAAATGCAAAGGCCCTGAGGTAGGAAAGCGTCTCCTGAGTTTGGCTGAAGTATACTGCAGCACCAGGGAGAATGGGAAGGGGTGGACCTTGTCAACTTCTTGTTATATAATATCATGTTGTGAAGTTGAAATTTTATTTTATTGCTATGCAGCTTTTTAAATCTTTTCATTACTTTTGAATTTCCCATGCTTTTATTGAACATATACAAAATTGTGCTTATATGTCAATGTGAGGTTGTTTTTAACATAACCGCTGCACTGAGATTTATTCAACAGTGTTTCTTACAGATCTATGTTATTATATTTTTATAAAGGTCATTCTCTATAACAGCTATAAAATATTCTATTGTGTGACTATACCACAAGTAACCTCCAGTGGTCAGCCTGCCTCTACTATGCCCACTCTCCAGGCTTTTATTTCCTGAATGTAGCTTCTTTACCTCAGTAAGTGGTAAACACTTTGTAAATGAAAACATTGCCTTTTATTTTCTTGGTAGTCATTTCTTAAAAGTACTGTGTGCACAGAAAGAGCATACTGAATGCTTACAACAACCTAGTTATGGAAAAGCAATAAGCCTCCTGAATCCTTTGCCCTTGAAATTTCCTTGCCTGGTGCTCATAACACACTTTGAATAGGTCTTGAAACTGCGGGCCTTCAGCCTAAGGCAGTATGTCATCTGGGTACTCTGAGCAGGGAAATAATGAAAAATAATGTTCCGTTAATGGCACAAGCCATTCACCACACAGACAGTGATGGTTTTCAGAGTGGATTGAAAGGAGAATGGCTACTTCTGCTTCAAAACATCCTGGAAATTGTCTGCCTCCTGAATTCTGAGGGACGCTTGGGAGAAGGAGGTGATAGGTGCCTTAATGTTAAATCTGGGTTCCCTCCCCTAATATATTACTGTGAAAATTTTCAAACATATAGAAAAGTTGAAAGAATTGCGCAGTGTGCCCATTACCTAGACTCTACTATTATATGGTCCCCTATTTGCTTTATTGTATCTCTGTTCATCCACCCTTTACCCATGCATGGAGGCATCCATACATCTTATTTTTGACGCATCTCAAAGTACAAACAGCACCATTAAATAGAGTTCAATGCTTGTAATTCTTTTCTTTTTTTAAAAATTTTGAGGTAACATTTACATCCAGTGAAATGTACAAATCTCAAGTGGACCATTCCATCAGTTTGACAAACGCCTACAAGGTGGAACCCAAGCTCTTATTAGTATCTGTTAAATCCATGTTAGAGTTTGATCAGAGAAGCACAGCCTTTAAGACTCTCACCCTGCTTTGAGGAGAATGGCAAAAACCTGCGAAACATCTCAGCAGAGTCAGGAGAGAGTAACACTGGTAACGTGAAGCACGTCAAGCTAAGAAAGGAAGCACTGAAGTTAATTGTCCTGAACGGAACTTGATAAGAATCTGCCATTTCATCCCCTCAAGACTGCACTCAAGTTGGGAGAGAATATTGCCTTTTGCCCTGTCTAAACTAATATCACTGTTTAGATCTACAAAGTCCCCCACTTTCCCATGTTTATATATTACCCTGCATTACAAGTCAAAATAACACAGAGAATCTGGAAAAAGGAGAAGGGGAATGTTTCCAACGAAAAGCACACTCCTTAAGGCGTCGGGCCTGAGAGCTATATAGCGTGTATAAAATCTGATAATAAGCACATTATGACCTACATTGCATATAAGAAAAAGTAGGGCACTTCTGAAGGGTCCTGAGAAACAGCCCTGGACTTTTAAAACCTGTTTTAGGAAGGCGATCAAGCGTACGCCACTTTCAAACGCAGCACTGACATGTATGCTCCACAGTCATCAACAGAGAAAACAACAGTTTTCAACAAGAGTTGAAAACACTGAGTTGAGGGGTTTTTTTTTTTTTTTAAAGTTTGAGGCCAAAATCGGTATTTATTCTTTTGAATGACGCTTATATCTTTTTCCTGGTTAATATGCACGCTGGTGGTACAATTTTGAAAACTACGTAACGTGATAGAACCACCACCCAGAAACGAATCCTGTTAACAAACTTTTTGTATTCAAACTTTTCCCACTGCACATAGTTTTAATTTTGACAATGCTTTTAGACAGTCGTTCTTTTAGCAACCAGCACTTTCAAACAAAAAGTACAGGGAATAGTAAGTTTTTTCCCCTCTTCTGGCAGATCTGACCCACAAATTGCTATAGGAAGAAAGTGTTAATTATATTAAAACATAGTTTGACAGAAAGTATTTAAAAAGAGAAAGGGAAAACATCACGCTTTTATTTTGGTGAATTAGCAACAAAGAAAAGGATTAGCATGGACGGGTACTTTTCAAAAATATTTTTTTTTTTCCTCTGGCTCCCGCTAGGGTGGAGGAAGTTGTCTCCGCTCAGAGACAGGGTGGAAGAGAGTGGAAGGACAAATGACTGAGAGGCGGCCCCCTCCTACTGGTGCGGGCGTGCGGGGGTCGGATGGGGGGCCGCGGAGGGGGGAGGTGGCCAGCAGGTGCCTGGGCTCCAGTCCCCTACCCCCACCCTCATCCCCACCCTCATCCACACCCAGGGATTGGCCTCGCCCCCTGGCGGGCGAGCAGTAGGTGTCGAGGCACTGGGGTGGGGGGTGCAAACCCCGCGGGCAGCGGAAAAGAGGCCGTGGGGGGCCTCCCGGCCCCGGCACACACTGCGAGGCTGGCACCCGCCCGCACGCACACCCAGTCCGCAGCCCCGAGGAACATGTCCGCAGCCAGGGCGCGGAGCAGAGTCCCGGGCAGGATAACCAAGGGAGGGCGTGTGCTGTGGCGGCGGTGGCAGCGGCAGAGGCAGCGGAGCCGCTAGTCCCCTCCCTCCTGGGGGAGCAGCTGCCGCCGCCGCCGCCGCCACCATCAGCTCGCGGGGCCCGGCCGGAGCTAGCCCGGCGAGCGGCGCGCGAGGGGGAGGGCGGGGGCGGGGAGGGGGGGGTGGGCGAAGGGGGCGGGAGGGCGTGGGGGGAGGGTCTCGCTCTCCCGACTACCAGAGCCCGAGAGGGAGACCCTGGCGGCGGCGGCGGCGCCTGACACTCGGCGTCTCCTGCCGTGCTTCGGGGCGGCATGTCCGAGGCTGGCGGGGCCGGGCTGGGCGGCTGCGGGGCAGGAGCCGGGGCAGGGGCCGGGCCCGGGGCGCTCCCCCCGCAGCCCGTGGCGCTGCCGCCCGCGCCCCCTCAGGGCTCCCCCTGCGCCGCTGCTGCCGGGGGCTCGGGCGCCTGCGGTCCGGCAACGGCAGTGGCTGCAGCGGGCACGGCCGAAGGACCGGGAGGCGGTGGCTCGGCCCGAATCGCCGTGAAGAAGGCGCAACTACGCTCCGCTCCGCGGGCCAAGAAACTGGAGAAACTCGGAGTGTACTCCGCCTGCAAGGTACGCGCTCGCCGTTCTCGGACCGCGGATGGGTGCTAGGGGCCCAGCCCGCGGGACCCCCCTCCCCCTCCCGCTTCCACCTCCGCCTCCCGCCTTCTGCCTCTCGCCTCCCGCCTGGGGCCGCTGCACCGCGGAAGTGCTCTTGTCGCCCGCGCCCAATTAGCTTCTTCTTGGATAAGAGTCCTGCTGGGTTTGAAGAAGGGGATCACTAAGACGGAGAGCCCTTCATTCCTTCCGCTTGAAAGGAGTAGCTTCGGAATCCGAGCTCCCGGGCTACTCTGGGGTTTTGTTGCTCTGTAGGAGCTCGCTGGAGTCACTTTCCCGGGAGTGGAGCGGTGCTCTCCATGTGACGGGCGACCCAGGGGCAGGGAAACATCTTTTGGGGGACTGAGTGGTCCCTTCTGCAGTCGCTCCCTTCCCGTGTCCCACTGGGAGGAACTGGGTGCAAGGAGTCGGGGTGAAGAAGACTCCCGGACTCCTGGCGCTTTGGGAAAGCGAAGGGGAGGAAAGCGCGGGGTGCGAAGGTGGGCAGAGCCGGAGGCGAGGGTCTTGTGGCGCCTGACGCCCTCGGCTGGGGGCGGAGGCGCTGCCGCGCGCAGTGACAGCCCTGTCATTATTGTATTATTACTTGTTTAGTTAAAACGCTGTCCCAGCTGCTCGAGGTGTAAACAGGATTTGGCAAGGTGGCAGCCCAGCACCGCGGACGCTACTGCTTGGTTTGAGGACACTCATTTCTTGCTACCCACTCTCCATGCCAGTTTAGGCACCCTGTCATCCCCAGCTGCACATCCAGATGTGGGGGCCGTGCTCCCGAGGTGGGAGGATTGCCCGAGGCCGCGGGGCAGGCTGGCCCTGCGCTGTCAGCAGCGGCTTTGTTTTGACAGGGTGACAGCTGAGGGGGGCGGGGACTTGGCCTTGTCAGCTCCTGCGGCCTGTGGCAGAGGCAGGGAAGAGACACACTCACACACCTCCCTATATTCTTCCTGCCTGCTGCAAAGAGGGTCAAGTTCCCAGATTCCGGATTCCCAATTCCCACAACCAAGCTGCAGTGGCCACTTCTGAATTTTGACATAACTATTATTTATTCTGCTGGAACATCTGGGATATACTCTTCTTAGTGTTTACAGGAGCTTCTTGGTCACAATGGAATGTCTGTGCTTGCTCTTTTTCCACACCGTATTCTCATGTTTATGTTGAGCACCTCTGTATCCTATACTGGTTCAATAAATATTTGTTGAGTGAATGTGGGATCTAGCCCGGTGCTCCTCAAACTTTAATGCGCATAGGAATCTCCTGGGAACCTGGTTAAAATGCTGATTCTGAATCAGGTGGTCTGAGGTGGAAGCTAAGAGTTTGCATTTCTGACAAACTCCCAAGTGGTACTACGCTAGTCCACAGACCACATTCCAATTCAGACCTGGACAACATATTATTTGTCCCCTTTCAATTTAGCAGAAAAGACAGAAACAAATAATAATGCCGTGTGGTTATTTCTGAAGAAGGAATGCAAAAAAGATGAAGTGGGGAGTGTGCTTTTTGAAAGGTGCAAGCCCAGGAGTTGATCATGAAGGGCATTAGATGAATGAGAACAGGACACTGACTGTAGTAGGCAGAAGGGAGAGCTATGTACAGAATTAAGAACAAGGTCACGGGTTCAGGGCATACTGCTTGGGTGATGGGTACACCAAAATCTCACAGATCGCCTCTAAAGAATTTATGTAATCAAACACCACCTGTTTCCCCAAAACCTATGAAAAAAAAGAGCAAGGTCAATTACTTGGTGGCCTTGGTGTTCTGCAGCCAAAGTGGGCTCATGCAGGAACTGTGTCAACTCAGTGTTTCTGTCCTGGCTTTATTTTAACGTTTATTTATTGGGTTATCATTACCAGCACCTCTTAAAGACTTCCTGCTGCCTGCTGTAGCTTTAATATCTGAGAACTTTTCTGAAGTTTTGGTTTTGTCTAAAACCATGAGCATATGTGGCCTGCATTGATATTTTTGATCTTTTCAAATTTCCATGGGTGAGATGTAGCACCACTTCCAAAGTTTGGGATTTGAGTGTTTTCTGGTTACTTTCATGACCAAACAAGAGAAAGAGAAAATTTATTTTAAAGCCTTTTCTTTTTTGAAACAGGGTCTCACACTGCCTGCAGGCTGGAGTACAGTGGCATGATTGTAGCTCACTGCAGACTCAATCTCCCCGGGCTCAGGTGATCCTCCTACATCAGCCTCCTGACTAGCTGGGACTACAGGCATGCACCAGTATACTATTATTATTATTTTTGTATTCTTTGTAGAGACAGGGTTTCACCTTGTTGCCCAGGCTGTTCTCGAACTCCTGAGCCCAAGTACTTTGCCTGCCTTGTCTTCCCAAAGTGCTGGGATTATAGGCATGAGCCACCATGCCCGGCTGAAAGTGTTCATTTTTATGTGTCCATTCATTCAGTAAATATTTAGAGGGTTACCAACTGGGTGTCAGGCATTGTGCTAGGTGCTGGGCCTATGACACACAGAATTTGTCCTTCAGGAGTTATTTACTTGTGCGTGTGTGCACAAGTGCATGTGTGTGTATGCATGTGTTGGGGTGTAGGGAGGGCAGTGAACCAGAATTACAGAGAAGTTCAGAAAAACTACTTTCTTGGAGTACTTGCGGACCCAGAGCAGGACAATTCATAGACTGGGGCACTGGTAGGGTGGGATTGCCTTCCTGGAGGAAGTGTCAGTGGCTGCTGAGAACTCTTGGCAGGGCAGAGTGGGGTGGGGTGAAGCTTCTTGTAGTGGAGAAACTGAAAGCAGTTCTGGAAGCTTGGAGGTGGGCCAACTCGAGCCAGACCTTTGTTGCCTAGGGCCACCTGGTTGGGGGTGAGGGGTGCGTGGCCAAGAGGGCAGTGAGGAGTGCAGGAATCTTAACCTGGGGAATGACACTATCTCAGATTTGCTTTTAGAAAAAAAAAAATTAACTGGGCTTGATTGGATACTAGGGAGTGTAAGAGAGCAGAATCTGTGGTTCTCTCGTGGCTTGTTTCTGCACTTAATATGAGCAAGCCCAAAAGGACAGATTGCTCTACCTTTGCCACAGGCCCCTTGGCAAGTTAGATTAGAGAGATTAGAGAATGAGGAGGAATCTAGAAAGAGATAAGGTAGTTTACTGGGGGGCTTTTGAAAGAAAAACAGGTCCCAGGCCTGATATAAATCTGGCCTTTAAACTTCACAAACAAAACCAAAAAAGAAGGGAGCTAACTCAGCCAGGGTGACGTGCCACACCCCAGAGAAAAGAAAAAGGAAAAAAAAAAAAAAAAGGAAAAAGGAAAGAAACAAACAAACTTGTTTTGCAGGATCCAGATCTTTGAACTGTGTCCTGGTAAAGGTTGCTTCAGAGTCATTTTGCTTATGTGTGACACAGCCAGAGTGATCATTAAAAATGTAGATCTAGGCCAGGCGCAGTGGCTCATACCTGTAATCTGAGCACTTTAGGAGGCTGAGGCGGGAGGATCATTTGAGTCCAGGAGTTTGAGGCCAGCCTGGGTAATATAGTGAGACTTCGTCTCTACAAAAAATAAAAAATTAGCCAGGCGTGGTGGCAGAGGTTGCAGTGAGCTGTGATTGTGCCACTAAACTCTAGCCTGGGTGACTGAGTGAGATTCTGTCTCAAAAAAAAAAAAAAAAAAAAAAAAAAAAAGTAGATCTGACAATGTTATACCCCAATTTCAGGCCCTATAATTTCTCTTTATTGCGGTCCACAAGGCCCTGCATGGCCTGGCTACTGCTATCTGTGGCTCCTTATTAAGGCTTCAGGCACATGGTTTCCTTTCACCTAGTAGGGGGTGAGGTGGGGTGAGGGGCTTTGCACATGCTGTTCCCTAGGACTGGACGCTGTTCTTTCCACACTTTAAAATTAGCTACCAACCCTTCCTACAGAACTCAGATTCCTTGCCTTTCCTTTACCCTCCTGAGCAGCCTTCCCATTAGAAATTTTTGAAATTCATCCGTACTCTTTCTGGTGCTTTTCTTATGATTTTTATGATTTGTATGATTATTTGATATGCATTTATAATCTTTGAATAGATTCTTAGTGATGCGCTTATTGACTAAGCGAATGAACCAGAGAAGAGAAAGTGGAAGAAATGATGAGCTGTGATGATAGCAGTTGTGGCATTATAACTTAATCACTTCTTGACAACTGAGTAGAGATTTGTCATACAGGACAGTTCTAGGTATCCCACAGATATTGATAGGATTGGGTTATTTATTTATTTATTTATTGAGACAGGATCTTGCTCTGTCACCCAGACAGGAGTACAGTGGTGTGGTCTTGGTTCACTGCAACCTACACCTCCCAGGCTCAAGCGATCCTTCCACCTTAGCCTCCTGAATAGCTGAGACCACAGACATGCACCACCACACTCAGCTAATTTTTGTACTTTTTGGTAGAGATGGGGTTTCGCCACGTTTGCCAGGGTGGTTTCAAACTCCTGGGCTAAAGCAGTCTGCCTGCCTCAACCTCCCGAAGTGCTGGGATTACAGGTGTGAGCCACCACACTTGGCCTATTTATTTATTTATTTATTTATTTATTTATTTATTTATTTATTTATTTCAGAGACAGGGTCTTGCTCTGTTGCCCAGGCTGGGGTGCACTGGCATGATCATAGCTCACTGCAGCCTTGAACCCCTTGACTCAGTCGATCCTCCCACCTCAGCCTCTTGGGTAGCTGGGTCTACAGGCCTGCACCACCATGCCTGCTTGGGATTAGGTTTTTAATGTTATAACAAGAAACCTCAAGTGAATGTATGAGTAGGCCAAATCCAAGTCTTCTTGAATTAAAGTGTATCATCTACTAACTTCAAAAGAGAAACAAAACCCATTGACTAACCCTTCCTAAAGGAACAGGCTATTTATATTAATACATAAGGGGAGACAATAGGTTATAGTGGTTAAGAACATGGGCTTCTGAGTTCAGACTAATCTGAGTTCAAATTTTGGGATCTCCAGCTCTGCAACCTTGGTTAAGGATTTCATTTAAGCCTTTATTTTCCTGTCTGTAAAGGAATGATGCTAGCCCCCTCATGGCATAACAGTGAGGTTTTAAAATGGGCTGTATTAGACATCCAGCATGGTGTGTTGCCCATGGCAAGCCCTCAGAAGGTAGGGGAGACACTGTTAACTTGGAAGTCAAGTAAGAGCAACAGACTCAGTCCTGAATCCACCCCAGCTCTGCCACTTGTGTGATCTTAGGCACAAGTCACTTAGTTTTTCTCTGAGCCTCAATGACTGCATGTATAAGGTGGTAATCATGACTTCAACCTTAAAGTTAAAAGAAAAAAGTGTCCCCAGAATTCCTAGAACATAAAGATGCTAGGTTAATGCTAGCTAAACTGAATTGCCTGGTGCTTTACTCATATATCAGAGCCAGTGGCCACAAAGCATTTATGGAGAACCCAGTTGCGTGGGTTCTAGGCAAGGTGCCACATTTAAGGAGTTTCATGGACACAGGACTATAAAATTAGTCTTAGTTGAAAAAATAGGGCCGGGGCGTGGTGGCTCATGCCTGTAATCCTAGCAGTTTGGGTGGCCAAGGCAGACAGATTACTTGAGCTCCTGAGTTCAAGACCAGCCTGGGCAACATGGTGAAACCCTGTCTCTACAAAAATTAGCCGGGCATGGTGGTGCATGCCTGTAGTCCCCAGCTACTCAGGAGGTTGAGGTGGGAGGATGGCTTGAGCCCAGGAGACAAAAGTTGCAGTGAGCTGAGATCATGCCACTGCAGTAGACCTTGTCTCAAAATAATAATGATGACTTATAATCTAGAAGTAGCACTGGCTGTAGAATATACAGAGAGCATAGGTGGATGTGCCCCCATAAAAGAAAAAACATCCTCTGTTGGCTAAGGGCTGGTGGCTGGGGCACTAGAACAAGACTTACAGTTGGAGAGTGCCCCTAACACCTTTGTATTTGTCAATCACTCCCCCAGAGAGCAAATGTCTTTTTCAATTGTCAGCATCTAGAGCAGTGGCTCTCACCAAGGAGCTATTTCACCTCCCAGGGGACATTTGACAATATCTGGAGACATTTTCAATCTTTGCAGTTGGGAGGAGGGAATGCAGCTGGCAACTAGTGAGTGGGTCAGGAATGTTGCTATACATCCCACAATGCACAGGACAACTCCCCCCAACAAAGAATTATCTGGTCCAGAATATTAATAGAATTAACAGAAGTTGAGAAAGCGTGTTTTAGACAAATACCCTTGCAGCACAGAAAGAAAAAAAATCAGCGTTTTTTGTTTTGCCCTTTTTTTTTTTTTTTTTTTTTTTGAGGCTTTTTTGAGGCAGAGTCTTACTCTGCTTCCCAGGCTAGAGTGCAGTGGGCTCAGGTGATTCTTCCACCCTAGTCTCCCAAGTAGCTGGGACACAGGTGCATGTCACCATGCCCGGCTAATTTTTGTAGTTTTTATAGAGATGTTTCGCCAGTCTGGGTTTTGCCATGTTTAACAGGCTGGTCTTGAACTCCTGGGCTCAAGCAGTTGGCCTGCCTTGGCCTTCCAAAGTGCTGGGATTACAGGCATGAACCACCACGCCTAGCCTAAACCATTGCTTTTAAGATGAATTTGACTAACACTTAAAATCTGAAAAATCTCACTTTGAATCATGGGCACATATTTTAAACAGTTTTATTGCGGTACAATTTATAGATCATAAAACTTGCCCACTGTAACTATGCAGTCAGCTGCTTTTGAATTAATGTATGTAGTTGTACATCCATCACCACAACCCAGTGTTATGACTTCTTCCATCCCCCAAATTTCCTCTTGCCATGAGTACCTTTTTTTTTTTTTGGGACGGAGTCTCACACTGTCACCCAGGCTGTAGTGGAATGCAGTGGTGTGATCTCAGTTTACTGCAACCTCTGCCTCCTGGGTTCAAGCAATTCGCCTGCCTCAGCCTCCCGAGTAGCTGGGATTACAGGCAAGTGCCACCATGCCGTGCTAATTTTTTTTGTAATTTTAGTAGAGACAGGGTTTCACCATGTTGGCCAGGCTGGTCTCAGACTTCTGACCTCAGGTGATCTGCCCGCCTGCGCCTCTGGAAGTGCTGGGACTACAGGCCTGAGCCACCACACAAGGCCCATGACTACCTTTTTAAAGTGATATTTTGTATCAGATTGGTTGTTGGTTTGCAAACAGAAACTAAATTAGAAATACCTTTTTGGCAACGCTTCGAATAGGCAATATTGTCACAGCAAAATACAAAACATAGAGGGAGGTGGATAAGATGTTGTTTTAAAAGATCAATCTTTAGCCACATAAGTTTATTGCATACAATTATATCCTGTGGTGACTTCTCTAAATTGCAGTATCATAAAGCCAAGCATACAAAGGAAAAAATGTTTCATTTGGCAGGCACAATACAAAAAGCCAGAGAGAAAGATGTCCAAGTTTAATTCTGTGTCCTCAGAAATTTTCAGGAAAGATGGAAATTCAAGCCTGCAAAGCCTTCAGATTGTAATTTGTAGTTTTATATAACTGAGAAAGTAGTTTACAGGGCAAAACAGCAAAATCTGCTGAGGACTGTTTTGTTTTAGGAAGTGTGTGCTTGCAAATAGCGATTTGTGATGTAGCACTGTTTAAGGTTTTTGTTTTGTTTTGTTTTTAAAAATCACCCAGCAGATTTAAACCCAGTTGCCTTGGTGTTAGCCAGATTTAATTCCGTGGTAGTTAAGTAAATCCATAGGGTCCCACCCTTCATAGTGACTATGGAGGGTGAAATATACACTTTCCTGTAAGATGCCTGGGAGCAGTCAGCACATCTGCTTCTCAGCTGAATACTCCGTGTAGTGCCAATAAAATTAGGATTTTCAAGGCTCAGTGGCTTCTGATTTAGTCTGTCGTTAAGAGAAAAGTGGCTATTTGGGAAAAATTGTCAACAGTTTCCTACTCTTGCATGATACTTTTCTGCTGTGGTCATCTGATTCAAAGGGGGAATTAGAACAGGCACATTGGCTACTTGCACATTTGGAGAGGAGGGGAATCCTTGCTTCCCTCTATGCTGGGTGCCCTTGGGCAGCGCCCCCCTTTTCTTTTTTTGGAGACGGAGTCTTGCTCTGTCGCCAGTCTGGAGTGCAGTGGCATGCACTGCAACCCCCGCCTCCCAGGTTAAAGTGATTCTGTCCTGCCTCAGCCTCCCGAGTAGCTGGGACTACAGGCGCGCACCACCATGCTTGGCTAATTTTTGCATTTTTAGTAGAGACGGGGTTTCGTCATGTTGGCCAGGGTGGTCTCGCTCTCTTGACCTCGTGATCCTCCTGCCTTGGCTTCCCAAAGTGCCAGGATTACAGGCATGAGCCACCGCGCCCGACCGGGCAGCACCTTAACTGCCTAGTTTCAGTTTCCTCTTTGGTGAAGTAGGAGTCCAGGTGCCACCTCACTGACTTATTGTGAAGATTAAATACTTCAGCATATATGAAAGTTCTTGGAACCTAGGCATTCCACAAATGTCTATTTAATTTTATTTGTAAAAACGTTCCATTGGTATTAGCAGTTTGTGTGTTTGCCAAAGTGTTATGTCTCACGTCATTTGATTCTTCTACCCGGGGTAAGTGGAAGGTAAGGGAGGTCATTTTACTAGCAGGGAACTGAGACCCAAAGAGGTTAAGTGAGTTCTTCAAGCTACAGTGGTTACTCAGGAAAGCGCCCGCCCAAGTAGATCCTCTTGCCTATGCACCATTTTGCCTCCTCTTCCAAAACTTTCGCATGGGGGTGGAGAGAGTCGCTTTTCTTCCAAATGGTTTCCGGAGAGGATTACATTTGTTGTAGACATTCTGCTATCATTTGAAATTTATTGTACTCCATTTGAGAGGTATTTTTTTTTTTTTTTTTTTTGAGATGGAGTCTCGCTCTGCCGCCCAGGCTGGAGTGCAGTGGCCGGATCTCAGCTCACTGCAAGCTCCGCCTCCCGGGTTGACGCCATTCTCCTGCCTCAGCCTCCCGAGTAGCTGGGACTACAGGCGCCCGCCACCTCGCCCGGCTAGTTTTTTGTATTTTTTTTAGTAGAGACGGGGTTTCACCGTGTTAGCCAGGATGGTCTCGATCTCCTGACCTCGTGATCCGCCCGTCTCGGCCTCCCAAAGTGCTGGGATTACAGGCTTGAGCCACCGCGCCCGGCCGAGAGGTATGTTTAAAGGATTTTCTAGTCCATTGAACCTGTGCAGGCCATAAAGTAAACAAAATAATATTCTTTATTACTGGCCCAGAACAGACATATACATGTTCTTGATTGTTTTAAAGGTGACAATCACGACTGGTCACTGTGCTGGCCCAATAGAATTCCCTGTTGAAGGAAGATGAAAGAGATACCTACTCAGGCTATAGAAGTGCCAAATGTGTCAGAAAGTTAAGAAATTGACTGTCTTGAAAGTTTAGAAGTCCAGCTGGGCACTGTGGCTCCCCCTTGTAATCCCAGCATTTCGGGAGGCTGAGCTCAGGAGTTCAAGACCAGCCTGGGCAACACGGCGAGACCCGGTCTCTACTAAAAATACAAATATTAGCAGGGTGTGGTAGCTTGCGCCTGTAGTCCCAGCTACTCAGAAGGCTGATGTGGGAGGACCGCTTGAGCCCGGGAGGCGGAGGTTGCAGTGAGCTGAGATCACACCACTGCACTGTAGCCTAGGCAATGGAGTGAGACCCTGTCTCAAAAAAAAAAAAAAACAATTTAGAAGTCCCCCAACCAGTTTATATAAGACTGTTCACACAACAGTATCTCAGCATGATAAAAAGGAGTCATTAAAAAAAACTTTCAGTTGCATTATGCATAAAGGGCTCAAATCATGTTTACAGTGCAATTAATTTTTACATATGTATACATCTGTGCAACTGCTACCTAGATGAAGCTGTAGGACTTTTCCAGCATCTCAGAGGGTTCTCTTGTGCCTCCTCCCCACTCCTGGTAATCCTTATTCTGACTTCTATTACCGGTGATTAGTTTTGTCTGTTCTTAAACTTTACATAAATTGAATCATATGGTATGAATTATTTGTGTCTGGGTTCTTTCACTCAACATTATGTATGTCAGATGCATCTGTAGTGTTGCGTATAGCAGTAGTTTGTAAAGACACATGTTTTTAAATTAAAAAATTAAAACATTGCCAGCAATTTTCAGGATGGAAGTCATTGGACGTGGACAACCTCATGGGATGAATCTTTAACTAGGCTTTTGAAAGAAAGGATGGGAATTTGATAGTCAAATTCAGAAGAACCCAGAATGGCAGGAATGTGGATAAGAAATCAAGGAGGTAGCCAGGCGTGGTGGCTCACACCTATAATCCCAGCACTTTGAGAGGCTGAGGTGGGCAGATCAGTTGAGGCCAGAAGATCAAGACCAGCCTGGCCAACATGACAAAACCTTGTTTCTACTAAAATACAAAAATTAGCTGGGCATGGTGGCATACACCTATAGTCCCAGCTTCTTGGGAGGCTGAGGCACGAGAATGACTTGAACCCAGGAGGCAGAGGTTGCAGTCAGCCAAGATCGCACCACTGTACTGTAGCCTGGGTGACAGAGCGATATTCTGTCTCAAAAAAAAAAAAAAAAAAAAAAAAAAAAAAAAAAAAAAATCAAGGAGGGGTACTTGGCCACGTAGATATAGATAAGGAATACAGGAAGGAAGAGAGGCAGAATGATGAGGAGATGGGTGCATGTGGGCTGATGATGTCACTGCTGGTGGTATGTCTAGCCTGCACGGCTCCTTCTCCCCTGGAGTCCGTATTGGTGAGTCCTTACTGGTAAATATTCATGTGAAATCTTGTTGCCACCTGTCCCTGGTTCTGGAAGACGACTAGAGTTGTTACACATTGTAGTCGGTGAGCCATGCAGAAGCATACATGTTGAGAGTGATGGCAGCTTTCCTAAAAGGTTGACCAGAGCCCAGTACATAAAGCTCCAGTGGACAGTGCCACCTTTGTTATATGGGCCTAGTTGATAGAGATGTTTGCGTGTTCTTTAGAACTAACTGCTGAGGCCATTCAATGCCACCGTCTCCCCAGGAATGGCAGTGAGAAGCAAAGATTATAGCTCCACAAAGATTTTTCATAACAACTGGCCCTGAAAAGTAGTATCGAATATATGATGAACTTGTTATTTAATGGCTTCATTCGAACCATCCACTTATAAATTAGTCTTTTCCGTAATTGATATATTTAACAAAATGGGAATTTACTTAAAGATTGTGTGTTTGGACACATGGGGTGTTATCTCTTGCCATTTATTTATTCATTTAACATTAAATTCCATGGGCTGCTTTGGAAGATTTCTGCTCAGGTACCTCCTGTTCAAACTTCTTAAGATAATTTATCACCTAGTTATAATTGAAATGGAATCGAGTCCTTTCTAATTTTGAATCGCATTCATCTCTAACATCTAATTGTGCATGTGGTTACCTGCCGCTTTGCACACTTTTCTCTCCCATGTATCTCTTTATCTTGTTCTCAAAGCCTTATTCCAGTCTGTTCTTAAATGCCAGCTTCTCAGAGAAGCCTTCCTGACTCTCCGGTCTAAACTAGCAGCACCCCATCTATCACTCCATAATCTAATCTTATTTTGTTTTCCTTTACTGCACTTACTAATATTTGGAAATTGTATTTTAAAAAATGGTTTCTTGTCTGTTTGCCTTATGACAATAGAAGCTCCATGAAGCAGAGATTTGAGTTCATGGAGCCCGTAAGGCCTCAGCCCGTGAGGGGTGACAAGTTGTATGGGGATGAAATTCCATTAAATTTTCCATTAAATTCATATCCCAGGTGGATCATACCTTGCACATAGTAGGCACTTGATAAATATTTGTTAAATAAGTCGGTAATTTGATATTCACAGGCTTTGTGAGATTGGTGGAAAGGAAACTGTGTTGTAAAGATGGCCAGGCATGGCGGCTTATGCCTGTAATCCCAGCACTTTAGGAGGCTGAGGGGGTGATTCAGCCTGGGCTATGGAGAGAGACGCTGTCTCTTAAAAAAAAAAAAAAAGGCCGGGCGTGGTGGCTCAAGCCTGTAATCCCAGCACTTTGGGAGGCTGAGACGGGTGGATCACGAGGTCAGGAGATCGAGACCATCCTGGCTAACACCGTGAAACCCCGTCTCTACTAAAAAATACAAAAAAACTAGCCGGGCGAGGTGGCGGGCGCCTGTAGTCCCAGCTACTCGGGAGGCTGAGGCAGGAGAATGGCGTCAACCCGGGAGGCGGAGCTTGCAGTGAGCTGAGATCCGGCCACTGCACTCCAGCTTGGGCGATAGAGCGAGACTCCGTCTCAAAAAATAAAAATAAAAAAAAAAAAAGAGAAAGAGGCTGGGCATGGTGGCTTATGCCTGTAATACCAGCACTTCAGGAGGCTGCGGTGGTGATCCAGCCTGGGCTATGGAGAGAGACCCTGTCTCTTAAAACAAAAAGAAGAAAAAGAGCCCGGGCACGGTGGCTCATGCTTGTAATCCCAGCACTTTGGGAGGCCGAGGTGGTCGGAGCACCTGAGGTCGGGAGTTTGAGACCAGGCTGGCCAACATAGTAAGACCCCATCTCTACTAAAAAAAACCATGAAAATTAGCCGGGTGCGGTGGTGGGTACCTGTAATCCCAGCTATTTGGGAGGCTGAGGCAGGAGAATCGCATGAACCCTGGAGGTGGAGGTTGTGATGAGCTGAGATTGCACCACTGCACTCCAGCCTGGGTGACAAGAGCTAGACCCTGTCTTCAAAAAAGAAAGATGAGGAAACTAAGGTGCAGGGAGGTTTAGTAGCTAGCTTTGTGGTCTGCAGCAGGGCAGCCTCCAGCTGGGGTTGGAACAACACCTACTTACAGTTAAGTGTGGTTCCCCTTGGTTCATGGCAGACTTGATGACAAGCAACACTTATCTGATGGCGTGAACGTCTCTACAAATCAAGCAAAGAGGAATCACCCTTCCTCTTCTGCAAGTTACAGTTAAATTCTCAAGGCCAGGAATGGTGGCTCACGCCTATTACAGGTGTGGGATCCTACTTTTGGGTGGCCAAGGTGGGCAGATTGCTTGAGCTCAAGGGTTTGAGACCAGCCTGGGCAACTTAATGAGACCCCATCTCCATAAAAATACAAAAATTAGCTGGGCGTGGTGGCACGTGTCTATAGTCTTAGCTATTCGGGAGGCTGAGGCAGGAGGATCACTTGAGTCCAGGGGGTCTAGGCTGTGGTGAGTCATGAGTGTGATGCTGCACTCTAGCCTGGGTGACGGAGTGAGACCCTATCTCAAAAAACCAAGACAAAACGAAAAAACTCACAAAGGTATCATGAGTGTTATGAGATCAGTGAGTTAAAAGCTACGAAGTGAGACAAAGTTTTAACATATAGTCTAGAAGTCTGTGCTGTGTTAGTAAACTTAAAAAAAATCAATTGTATATGAAGGCATTCTTTAAACTACTATTTATATTTTTTGCTACTTTGTGGCCCACTTTAAAGTCTACAATAGACTTTCTTTATTTGTTCTTTTACTGTTTAGGCTTACTATTTATTTATTTTTATTTTATTTTATTTTTTGAGATGGAGTCTCACTCTGTAGCTCAGGCTGGAGTGCAGTGGCATGATCTCAGCTCACCGTAACTTCCACCTCCAGGTTCAAGTGATTCTCCTGCCTAAGTCTCCTGAGTAGCTGGGATTACAGGCACGTACCACCACACCTAGCTAATTTTTGTATTTTTAATAGAGATGAGGTCTCACCATGTTGGCCAGGCTGGTCTCAAACTCCTAACCTCAAGTGATCCACCCGCCTCAGCCTCCCAAAGCGCTGGGATTACAGGCATGAGCCATTGTGCCCAGCTTTAGGCTTGTTTTTGTTTTTGTTTTGTTTTTGTTTTTTTTGAGACAGAGTCTCGCTCCGTCGCCCAGGCTGGAGTGCAGTGGTGCGATCTTGGCTCACTGCGACTTCCGCCTCCTGGGTTCAAGCCATTCTCTGCCTCAGCCTCCTGAGTAGCTGGGATTACAGGGGCCCGCCACCATGCCCGGCTAATTTTTGTATCTTTAGTAGAGACGGGGTTTTACCATCTTGGCCAGGTTGATCTTGAATTCCTGACCTCGTGATCCACCCACCTCGGCCTTCCAAAGTGCTGGTATTATAGGTGTGAAGGAGATGAATGCATTTATTTTGGAAAAAAGTGTGAATAATGTCTCTAATGATCTACTTGGAACAATACATCACTTCATCTCAGGAGGAGGCTAGGGTAATCTTGTCAGTGACCTCAGGGCAAGTTGTATGGGGTTGCTTCCCTTAAATTCCATGCCATCCTAATCAGTCCCCATGCATTGCATACTCTTGGCTCGTGCAGCCTTTTGCGAGGTTTGTGTGGTATGCAGGAGGTTCCAGAAGTACGAGGATGAGACCTGAGTAATATCATAGTGATTGATGGTGGCAGTGCCAATTTGCATCAGCTCTGACAAGCTGGTGTTGAAACTAGATGGCAGAATGCCAAAGACGCCAAGGTCAGCATACTTTGAAATAACAAAGTGAGTCATGTAACTCAGGGTTTGCACTTACTCACAGGACTCCCTGACTCATCCCACCTCTAAAGGAACACATCTGTGAGCACCGGTTAGGGGCCTGTGGCCACTTCTCTGCTACATGTGCTAAAGGAAGCAAAAGCCACAAGGAGCCCTTTTCTTGTTGAGGAGACAGATAAAGAGTGAAAGAAAAATTAAAATGAATAATCAAGCATGAAGTCAATGCAGGGAGAAACCATTATGAGCTAGGGGCAGGTGAAAGGGTGGGAGAGAGGCCCAGCCCAGATGGAGGGAATAGAGGAAAACCGAGCAGAGAAGCAAAACTGATGTGAGCCAGACATGAGAGTCGTTTAGAACATGGACCTGGGCACCAGACTGCCTGGGTTTGAACCCTGATGTGTGACTATGGGGAGGTTACTTATGCTTTACAGATTTCGCAGCTGTAATATGGAGACAGTGATATATGTCAACTTTTTCCGTTCACTCAACAAATTGTTATTTAATGTGCCAGGTGTTGATTTAGATGCTGGTGATACAGTGACAGATGGGTCCTTATTCTTGCAGAGCTTGCTTTCTGGTAGCAGAAGCAGACAATAAGGCAGAAAATAACAGAAAGTGGTAAGTGCCTCACAGAGAATGAAAACAGAGAATTAAATGAGAGTGCCTGGGGAATTCCTCTAGATACATGCCCAGGAAAGTCCTTCCGCAGAACGGCCATGGACTGAGGTCTGCATGTCAAGAAGTGAGGAAGAGGGTGCCGTGCAAAGACTCTGGGGCAGAAGTGGCTTGGTGTGTGTGAGGCCTGTCAGGAGACCTGTGTGGCTAGATGGAGGTGGGCAGGGTGGGGGGCCTGAGTGTGGGAGATTAGGTGGAAGGGATAAGTGGGGTCCAGATTGCCAACATAGAATTTTTACACAGTGATGTTAAGATCTTTAATTCTGATAAGTTTCAACAAATGTATATCAAGACACAGAACTTTTCATCTCCCTAGAAAATTTCTGCCTGCTCCTTGCCATTCAAATCTCTCTCCCGTGGAAGTAACCACTGATCTGATTTGTGTCACTTTAAGTTAATTTAGCTGTTTTTCATATAAATGTTACCACATAGTACATACTGTTCTTTCACTCAGTATATTTTTGAGATGAATCCATGTTGTTGGATGCATTGATAGTTAATTTCTGTTTATTACTGAGGAGTATTCTGCTGTATGGACATACTAGTTTGTTTATCTGTTGACTTGTTAGGGACATCTGGGCTGTTTCCAGTGAATTCAAATTAGATTTCCGGTTTGAAGTGACCCCTCTGGCTGCCCTGAGAATAATAAAGTATATGAGAGAAACAGTAGATAAAGAAGGCCAGTTGGAAGTTATCGTAGTCTAGGTATGAGTAGATGGTGTCTTGGGCTAGGGTAGTAGGAATGGAGGGGTGAGAATTAGTTTGGGCTATATTGTGAGGGTAGAGGCAACAGGACTTAATTTGTTACAGGGGAGGGGGTGATGAAAAGACAGAAATGAAGGATAATGTCTAGGTTTTTGGCCTGAGCAACTGAATGGATGTAGTTCCATTTACCAAGATAGAGAATACCATAGGAGAAGCAGGTTTGGGTAAGAATAAAGAGTTCTTTGTTGGAGGTGATACATTACATATGTCTGTTAATAGAAAAATGCTGTTTTAATGATAAAATGAAATAATGTATTTAGCAAATTGGTATAGCATATGGAACATTCAGAATGCTGCATAGATGTCAGTTACTATTACAATCAAAACAATGCTAAATAACTTGGAGGAAAAGAGAAATACGGGCAAAGAGAAACTGGGAAATAGGGTCTGCTAGGTTAGGAAGAAATGAGTTGATAGAAAGTCTTGAATTTCAGGTAGAAAATTTTGAACTGAATCCATTTGGTAATAGGGTCCTTGCCCTTTAAGAAGGAGGAAGCACAAGGTATTTTAGAATGCCACAGAGGAGTTCTAGGTTTTGGTGTTGGCTCCTTGTTCTTTGCCAGCTGGGTGAACTCAGGCAAGCCACACCCCTTCTCTAAGCATTGAATTACTTGTCCTACAGGGTTGTTGGGAGAGGAACATGACATGATTTGGACTGCAATTGCCTTGGAAAGTAGCAAACACAAATGCTTGATGTTCTTAAGTGGTATTTTAGAGTAGAGTGATGTGAACTGGTATTAGGAGGAAGGTTGGGAGTGGGAATGTATTGGAAGAGGGGAGGAAGTATTTCTTTTAGTTGGCTGATAAGGGCCTGAACTGGGGCCCTGGCAATGAGAATGGACAAGGTATAGATCTGACAAAGTTTGAAAGAAGAATCAGTTGGCCTGGATGAGGGCATTGAGTGCAGATTAACTTTAGGAGCTGGGAGAAGGACAGTGCCAACAAAGGGAATACAAAGGGAAGAACAAAGGGAATACAAAGGGAAGAGGGTAGTTGAAAAGGGAGTATTGGGATGGAGGGCAAGCCTTTTTATAAAACTTACTGGGCAGAAATGCTGGATGTAGGCAGTTAGAAATGAGGGCTGGAAGTTCTGCTTTACAGGTTGGGCTGGTTATGTGGATGTGAGAGTCATCATCTCAGATAATGACTGATACCATGAGAACGTGAGCTATCCAAGGAAACAACATATAAGGCACTATTTATTTTGCTCATCCTGGTTGATTTGGTGCCAAAACAACAGGCGGAAGAGTGAAAAATTCTGTCAGTCAGCTGGTTGTCTCAACTGCTCAATGTTAGCCAAGCAGTTTGACAGATCTTTCCACTGTGTCGAAGTCTAAGTTGACTCCTCTGGCATTTTGACAGATAATTTCTGATAAATTCTGTATGTGTGTGTGGAAAGAAATTGTCTTGGATTTAGCATTCCAGGGTACTAGTTTCTAGGCCCCAGTGTCACTCAGGACCTCCTGAGGCCCTTCCAGGGGTGATGCATGCTTAGGTTTGCTCCTGGAGAGGTCACTCAGATGTAATGAAGGGTCTGGCCAACCCCTAGGCTATTTGGTAGCCACTGGAGCCATTCCAGCATCTTCAGAGAGCCAGCCAAGGGGGTTCCAGACCTTTCTGTCAGCAGGGCCTAATTATAATATTTAGCAAAGGGAGGGCAGTTTCTTATTCAACTCCAGCATAAACACAAGGATTTCTTCCAGACAGGGATGTCATGAAGATTTTCTGTTGATTTGATTTTGGAGGAACCATGGAGAGCATAGATGAGAATTTGAATGAGGTGTTTATTTATACCTGGGTTGTTTTGTCTTGGGTCATTTCCTCATGATATGCTTTCCACTCTCCTTCTGTAGCCTTGACCACTCTTTAATATTTGTTTTTTTGATTCCCTGTGGCTTTACAGACCAAAATGGCACATTAAATTAAGGTATTCAGCCAAGTGCGGTGGCTCACGTCTGTGATCTCAGCACTTTGGGAGGCCGAGGCAGGCAGATCACCTGAGGTCAGGAGTTCAAGACCAGCCTGGCCAACATGGTGAAACCCTGTCTCTACTAAAAATACAAAAATTAGCTGGGCGTGTTGGCAGGTACTTGTAATCCCAGCTACTAGGGAGGCTGAGGCAGGAGAATTGATTGAACCTGGGAGGCAGACATTGCAGTGAGCCAAGATTATACCACTGCACCGCAGCCTGGGCAACAGAGCGAGACTCTGTCTCAAAAAAAAAAAAAAAAGGTTTTCAGAGATGCTTCTGATAGTGAATTACCTAACTAGTTATCTCTTCTCTCTTACAATTCCATTTCTATCTCAATTCTAGGCAATTTTGTTCTGAGGGAACCCCGACCCCCACCTGGTACACTTTCCTCTTTTCACTTGTGTCAGATTTTTAAAGTTCCTATAGTTAAAAAATCCCAGCTTGAAGTCATAGCATTATGGAATCTTCTGCTGGCCTTCCATGTGCAACTGTGTGAACTGGAAGGATTGTCTCACAGTGGAGGAAGAAAAAGGGCTTATGTCCCAGGGAGGATTACTGAACCATTTAATCTGTATATGAAAAGCTAAAGTTAGTTCAGGGAGAAGAGAAAGGTGTTTCTGAAGTCAAACCATCTTTATCTCTTCAAATCTTTGCTACTCAAAGAGTGGAGTTCACCCAGGAACTTTTAGAAATGTAGAATCTCAGGTTCCACCCGACACCCACTGAATCTTAATCTTCATTTTGACGAGATCTCCAGGTGATTCCTGAGCAGATTGGAGTTTGAGAAGCACTACTCCAAATTACATCAGCGTAATTCAAACTGCTCATTTCCAAAGAGAAAACTTTTGGCAATCCCAGCTGCTTACAGTGGACTCCAGGTGTTGTTTTTAAAAATATAATTAAAATGTCTTGCTGGGTATATGGCTCACACCTGTAATCCCAGCCCTTTGGGAGACTGAGGTGGGTGGATCACTTGAGGTCAGGAGTTTGAGACCAGCCTGGCCAACATGGTGAAACCCCTTCTCTACTAAAAATACAAAAGTTAGCCAGGCGTGGTGGCGTGCATCAGTTAGCCCCAGCTACTTGGGAGGCTGAGGCAGGAGAATTGCTTGAACCTGGGAGGCGGAGGTTGCAAGAAGCTGAGATCATCATGCTACTCTACTCCAGCCTGGGTGACAGAGACTCTGTCTCCAAAAAAAACCCAACCAAACCAAACCAAACAAAAATATCTTTTTCAAATACATGTACACAGTTAAGTGGAAAACTCAAACAGTTGGCAATGGTAGCAAATGAAATTGAGATTTTAAATCCTGTCACTATAATCCTCCCCCATTGTCTGTCTCACTCCTTATTCCCTTTTAATAATAAGAATTTCCAGAAACTCTTAGTCTCCTTTCCCCACCCTTAGGCTGTGTCTTACATGATACATGGCAGTTTTGTTTTTCATTATTTTTTCTGAGATGGAGTCTTGCTCTGTTGCCCAGGCTGGAGTGCAGTGGCACAATCTCTGCTCACTGCACCCTGCACCTCCCAGGTTCAAGCAGTTCTGTTCCTCAGCCTCCCGAGTAGCTGGAATTACAAGTACACCCCACCATGCCTGGGTAATTTTTTCTATTTTTTAGTAGAGATGGAGTTTCACCATGTTGACCAGGCTGGTCTCGAACTTCTGACCTCAAGAAATCCGCCTGCCTCGGCCTCCCGAAGTGCTGGGATTACAGGCATGAGCCACTGCATCCAGCCTGTATGGTAGTTTTAAGAAGGGAACTAGAATAACTATGTAGAAATTCACTTTAATTAATTAATTAATTTAGAGACAGGATCCTGCTTTGTCACCGTGGCTGGAGTACAGTGGCAGGATCGTAGCTCACTGTAGCCTCTAACTCCTGGGCACAAGTGATTCTCCTGCCTCAGCCTTCTAAATAGCTGGGATTACAAGTGTGAGCCACCATGCCTGGGTAATTTTTATTTTTATTTTTGTAGAGATGGGGCTTGGCTGTGTTTCCCAGGCTGGTCTCCAACTCTTGACCTCAAGTGATTCTCCCGCCCCGGCCTCTCAAAGGGTTGGCATTACAAGCCTGAGCCACCACACCCAGCCCAAAGATTGATTTCGATTTCAGTTTGGCTCTAATGAATTTGTGAAAAGACCAGAAAGTTGGACTTACGTGCTGAAGTAGGGAATCCCAAAATGAATACCAACATCACCAGTCTTTATTATTAGCAAGTTTTAATTGTTTCAAACTCTCTATTAATTTCAAAAACGGGGCACCCTACTTAATGACTCACTTGTCCTGTCCTTTGCTATTTATCTTTTGCCAAGTCAGATTCTGACAGTGAAGGAAGGACCATATAAAGCGTGTAGCTTCTTTTGCTTTTTTAGATCTGAAAAGGACTGGGTTTGGACAGAGAAGAAGACCCCCATGTGCTAGTCCTATTAAAAAAATTTAGTTTTAAGTTGTAAGTGTATCTGTCTTACTAAAGGTTCCTTAATTTGTGAGAAGAAAATAAGCCCCAATTCTGCAACGCACTTCGGGGAAACTTTTCAGAACACCTGTCTGTGTAAGTAAGTGATAGTTACTATCAGTTCTTGCCTTTTAAAATACAACTTTGTTGAGTTAGAATTTAGGTACCATGATATTCTCTAGTTTTAAGTGTACAAGTCAATGATTTTTAAGAAATTGACAAGTTGTGCAATCTACCTTTTAGAAGGTTTCCATCACCTCCAAAAGATCCTTGGGTCCATTTACAGTAAACCCTGTTCCTACCCTCAACCCCAGATGGCCACTAATCTTTCTGTCTCTATAAATTTGCCTTTTCTGGATAGTCATGTAAATGGAAGTATACAGTATGTGGCCTTTCATGACTGGATTCTTATGCTGAGTGTATTGTGTTTGAGATACATCCATGTTATAGCATATGTCAGCATTTCTTTATTTTTCATTGCAAGTAATAATCTGTTATATGGCTAGAACACGTTTTGCTTATGTGTTAACTAATTGATGGGCATTTAGATTATTTCTGCCTTTTGGCTATCATGAATAATGTTGCTGAGGCATCTGCATGCAAGTCTTAGTATAGATATATTTCTGTTTCTCTTGGGTAGATACTTAGGAGTGGATTTGCTGGGTCATGTGGTAAATTTATGTTTAACTTTTTGAAAAAATTGTTGTTTCTTAAAAAAACTGTGGGCCGGGCACGGTGGCTCACACCTGTAATCTCAGTACTTTCACCTGAGGTCGGGAGTTTGAGACCAACGTGACCAACAGGGAGAAACCCTGTCTCTACTAAAAATACAAAATTAGCTGCACGTGGTGGTGCGTGCCTGTAATCCCAGCTACTGGGGAGGCTGAGGCAGGAGAATCACTGAAACCCAGGAGGTGGAGGTTGCAGTGAGCCGAGATCATGCCATTGCACTCCAGCCTGGGCAACAAGAGAGAAACTCTGTCTCAAAAATAAATAAATAAATAAAACCACTGTGGTAATGCTGGGCCTGGTGGCTCATGCCTGTAATCTTAGTACTTTGGGAGGCTGAGGTGAGGTGGGAAGATCACTTGAGCCCAGGAGTTTGAGACCAGCATGAGTAACATAGTAAGACCCTGTCTCTACTGAAAAATAAAAATTAAAAATAAAATTAAAAAATTATCCAGGTGTAGTGGTACATGTCTGTGGTCCTGTCTACTCAGTAGGCTGAGGTTGGAGGATTGCTTGAACCCAGGAGGTTGAGGTTGTAATAAGCTGTGATCATGGCCACTGCGCTCCTGGGCAGCAGAGTGAGACCCTGTCTCAAAACAACAAAAACAACAACAAAACTGTGGTAAAATATACATGATATAAAGTTTACCATCTGAACTATTTTTAAGTGTCTAGTTCATTGGTATTAAGACATTCACATGATTGTGCAATCATCACCACCATCCATCCACAGAACACTTTTCAGCTTGCAAAACTGAAACTCTGTGTTCATTAAACAGTAACTCCCTTTTCCTTCCTCCAACCCCTCGGCAACCACCATTCCTATCTCTATGAATTTGGCTACCATCGACACCTTATTTAAGTGGAATCATACAGTATTTGTCATTTTGTGACTATTTTACTTAGCATAACATCCTCAGGTTTCATTCAAGTTGTGGCACGTGTCAGAGTTGCTTTTCTTTTTAAGGTTATATAATAGCCCTTTGATTGTATATACTACATTTACTTATTTATTCATCTCTTGAGGGATGCTGGGGTTGCTTGCACCTTTTTGCTCTTGTGCTTAATAGTGATGCTGGAACATGGGTGTCCAAACATTTCTTTGACTTCCTACTTTCAATTCTTTTGGGTATTTACCCAGAAGTGGAATTGCTGCATCATATGGTAATTCCATTTCTAGTATTTTGAGGAACTGTCATACTGTTTTCCATAGCAGCCGTACCATGTTACATTTTCAGCAGGAACATTCAAGGTTTTTCAGTTTTTCTACATCCTCTCCAACACTGTTTTCTGTTTTTTGTAGTAGCCATGCTAATGGGAGTGAGGTGGTATTTCATTGTAGTTTTAATTTGCATTTTCATATATATATATGAAATATTATATATATATTGTAATGTCCGCCTCCCGGGTTCAAGTGATTCTCCTGCCTCAGCTTCCCGAGTAGCTGGGATTTCAGGCATGCACCGCCATGCCCAGCCAAATTTTGTATTTTTAGTAGAGACGGGGTTTTGCCTTGTTGGCCAGACTGGTCTTGAACTCCTGACCTCAGGTGATCCACCCGCCTCAGCCTCTCAAAGTATTGGGATTACAGGTGTGAGCCACCGTGCCTGGCCCATTTTTGTAATTATTAATGATGTTGAACATCTTTTCATGTGTTTATTGGCCATTTATGTATCTTCTTTCAAGTTTCAAGTTTCATTCACGTGCCACAACTTGAATGAAACTTGAGAGAGGCACTTCTTTGGAGAAGTGTCTGCTCAAGTCCTTTGCCCATTTTAAAATTTTGCTGTTATTGTTGTTGTTGTTGAGTTGTAGGCATTCTTTATATATTCTGAATATTAACCCCTTATCAAGTATATGGTTTGCAAATATTTTCTCCCATTCTCTGGGTTGCCTTTTCACTCTGTTGTGTATGTCTTTTGGTGCACAGAAATTTAAAGTTTTTACTAATTCCAGTTTATCTGTTTTTCTTTTGTTCCCTGTGTTTTGTTATTTGAAACAGGATCTTGCCCTGTTGCCGAGGCTCGAGTGCAGTGGCACAATCATGGCCTGTTGCTGCCTCGAACTCCTAGGCTTAAGGGATCTGCCCGCCTCAGCGTCCTGAGTGACTGTGACTACAGCATGCATCACTATGTCCAGCTAATTTTTAAAATTCTTGTAGAGATGGAGTCTTGTTTGTTGCCCAGGCTGGTCTTGAACTCCTGACCTTCCCAAAGTGCTGGTATTATACACGTGAGCCACCACACCTGGCCGCCTGTGCTTTTGGTGTTATATCCAAGACACCATTGCCTAATCTAGTATCATGAAGTTTTTTTCTGTATTTTCTTTTAAGATATTCTTTTTTTTTTTTTCTTTTGAGATGGGAATCTCGCCCTGTTGCCCAGGCTGGAATGCAGTGGTGCAATCTCACCTCACAGCAGCTTCTGAGTAGGCCCTTCTTTTTTTTTTTTTTTTTTTTTTTTTTTTGG
>NC_045435.1:147708432-147860309 GCF_002776525.5 Piliocolobus tephrosceles | reverse complement strand
CCGCGCCCGGCCCTTTTTTTTTTTTTTTTTTTTGAGATGGTTGCTTTGTCTCCCAGGCTGGAGTGTAGTGGCACAATCTCAGCTCGCTGCAACCTCTGCCTCCCGGGTTCAAGCAATTCTTCTGCCTCAGCCTCCCAAGTAGCTGGGATTACAGACTTGCACCAGCATGCCTGGCTAATTTTTGTATTTTTAGTAGAGACAGGGTTTCACCATGTTGGCCAGGCTGGTCTCCACCTCCTGACCTCATGATCCAACTGCCTCGGCCTCCCAAAGTGCTGGGATTACAGGCGTAAACTACCGCGCCTGGTCGAGATTCATAGTTTTAAGTTTTATGTTGAAGTCTTTCATCTATTTTGAGTTCATTTGTGTGTGTGTTATTAGCTGAGGCTCCAACTTCATTCTTTTGCACGCAGATATCTAGTTTTTCCAGCCCCATTTGTTGAAAAGACTGTCCTGTCTCTATTGAATGGTCTTGGCACACTTGTCAAAATCATTTGACCATTATCTGTGAGGGTTTATTTCTGGGCTATCTATTCTGTTCCATTAGTATATAAGAAGCTAGCAAACTGTTTTCCAAAGTGACTGTACCTTGTTACATCCCACAAACACTGTATGAGGATTCCAGTTTTTCATATCCGTGATAATTTGTTATTGTCTACTCCACTTGAAAAAAGAATTTATTTTGTGTTTAATTGACACCTAATAATTATACATATTGATGGGGGCATAGTGTGGTGTTTTGAAACATGTATATATTGTGTAAATGGCCAAATCAGTGTAATTAGCATGTTCATCATCTCAATCACTTGTCCTTTCTTTGTGATGAGAACATTCAAAATCCTCTCTTGTAGCTATTTTGTAATGCAATATTTTATTGTTAACTATAGTCACTCTACTGTGTGATAGAACACCAGAATTTACTCCTCCGATCTATATTTGGTTAGAGATATCTTATTGGGTATGAAGTTACGGTTTTGATCTGTGACATTTAAACATTATGCCTTTGTCCAACATGGAGCAGAGAGGTAGTGAATAAGAGCGAGGCCTTCCTCACTCACAACCACAGTGCCAATTACCTGCCTGGACACACTTTGTGCTCCTGCAGGGTAGAATGAGTAACCCCAGGCAAGTCTCTTATCACCTAGAGCCTCAGCTTTCTCTTTTAATAATGGCAATAATTCATACTTTCCTTATGTCAGGTGAGATAAGAATACATGTACATTTTTAATTTTGGGAGCTAAAAAAATGTTGGATTCACAGTTATACTGAATAAATTTTCCATCAGCGTGTTCTTGCTGTGGGACATCCTTGACACTAATTTAAGTTTTCCAACAAATATGGCTTTCCAATATTTTAAGCATGACAGAATCCTACTAGACAGCTGGCTGTCTTTCTCCCGTTCCTCTGGATGTCACTCAAATATCCTCACACCCATCTCACTCGTTAACACAGAGTGAAGTGTGAGCTCTCCACCCCTTGTCTGTCTGTGATCTGGGTTGTGACCACTTGTTTATCCTGTTTATCTTCTTTCTCATCATCCATCCTGGTTTCTGCCTACTATGACAAAATCGGTTGCATGCTTTTGCCCTCTAACCCTGGATCCTATTGGGATGAAAACATTATCCCAGTCCTGTTGAAAGTAGTGCAGTGGCCTTTTCTTCCTTCTTGGTTCTGCGATGTCTGCAGAGACTTGCTCTTGGGGGAGATGAAGTCATCTGGTTAGCTTTCCCCTCCCTGTGCCCAGGTTGCTAGCTGCTACAGTAATTGGCTTGGCAGTGCACTCCCCGAAAGGTTGTCCTTCAGCTGATACTTCGTTAAAGCTGCAAGGCCAACTCCCTTGGGAGTTCCCTTAGACAGCAGCTGTCATGCCTAATTAAGGAGAGACATGGGAAAGGTGTTTTGAAAGGAGACCTCTTATCTCAAAGAACAGTGGCCAGGCCTGAACATTGGAATGGGGAGATGAAGGCCAAATTGGAGGGCATGGTAGCAGTAGCTCAGAAAACTTGGCAGAAAATGCTTTGCTGGCAGTCAAGGATAAGAGCATTGACTGTTTTTTAAAGGACGTAGTATGTCCTTTTTAGCAAATCAATGAGTCTCATATGTATTAAAAATTTTGTACACTTAGGTTGTTAGGTGTCCCATGGAGCATGCACACGTGCAAGAACCAGTTTTCATATCCTACAAAAAGTACTGAAACAGGTAAGGAAAACTCAAGGGATTCTTGGATATATCAATAGGGTATAACTTTAATGAGTTAGGACCACTTAGGGATGCTGAGACTATTCTATGCTTCAACTGTTAGGGTCCATAGTGAAGACCGGGGGCTTGGGGGTAGAGTTCCTTTATAGTCCAGTGCACTAATATCCAATAGAAATATGGGGGCCACCTATATTATTTAACATTTTCTAGTAGTCCTGTGTATTATTTTCTTAGGCCTGTCATAACAGCCACAAAATATGTGGCTTAAAACAACAAATAGAGTTTTGTTTTGTTTTTATTCACTGTTTTGGAGGCTAGAAGTCTGAGATCAAGATGTCATCTGGGCCACACTCCTTTTGAAGGCTGTAGGGAAGAATCCTTCCTTGCCTCTTCCTAGCATCTGGTGGTCCTTGGCGTTCTTTGGCTTATAGTGAGACCCTGGTCTCTCTTGTAGTGAGATCCAGACTCTGATTCTGTTTTCACTTAGCCTTCTTTGCTGTTGGTCTGTGTCTGTCTCCAAATCTCCTTCTTTCTCTTAGGAAAACACCAGTCATTGGTTTTAGGGGTCAGGATAATTTCATCTGCATAATCCTTAACTGATCTCATCTGCAATGAACATATTTCTAAATATGACCCCATTCTGAGGTTCCAGGGGAACATGAACTTTATTTACTATTATGATTATTTTTTGAGACAGTCTCGCTCTGTCACCTAGGCTGGAGTGCTGTGGTGCCATCTCAGCTTACTGCAACTTTGGCCTCCTGGGTTCAAGCAATTATCCTGCCTCAGCTTCCTGAGTAGCTGGGATTACAGGTGCGTGCCACCATGCCTGGCTGATTTTTGTGTTAATAGAGACAGGATTTTACCATGTTGGCCAGGCTGGTCTCGAACTCCTGACCTCATGTGATCCTCAACCTCGGCATCCCAAAGTGCTGGGATTACAGGCATGAGCCACTGCACCTGGCTGGGACAAGAACTTTAGGGGACACACCGTTCAACCCACTGCACTGGATTAAAAAAAAAAATCAGAAAAGCCAAAAATTAAATTTTATTAATTCTAATGTTTACTTTAACTGAATATTTCAAAATATTATTACAAGATGTAATTAATATAAAATAGTTCTTCATGTCATATTTTAACATTCTTTTTTTTAATACTAAGTCTTTGAAATTCAGGGTATATTTTCAAACACCCATAACACATCTCAATTTTTATTGCCAATTTTTAAAGACTCTGTATTCACTTGTGGCTGGCTGCCACATCTTGGACAGCACAGTTGGAGTGCTGCAGGGCTGACAAAACTTTTATACTTCTCAGTGTTTCACCCCATGTTGTCTCCCTCTCTTCATTCTTCTTAGTTTTCAGGGAATTTTAATTTGTTTCGAAAGTCTCAGTCATTATGAACAAAAGAAATAAAAATCTACTTTGTACTGGGATCCCAAGACTCAGTAGAGGAGGTAAAATCAGCCAATTTTGAAAGAAAAGATCTTTATTCAGTTACATTTTTAAGCATCAGTGTTTATTGTAGGGTAGAATTCATTAACCACTCTATCACAAGTGGTTTCAACACGTGCGGTTAATATTTAGGATGTAACTTTTTTTTTTTTTTAGTGAGTAGGGGGAATGTAAGACCTTATTATTACAAATCTCCCTGCCATGAGATTTGTGACTCACCCATTTATGAGCCCCCAGTGAACACAGCCATTATTCTCTGTCATGTTAAAACAAGAAGGGGCATAAATAAACTTTTTTTCTGGGCTGACTGAACTTAAGTCTGTTGCAACAATGAAGTTAAGATCTACATCTCTAAAACTCTGTATTGTCTTCTCCAAGAATTTAAAGCTTGTTACTTGTTAGCATGAATCTCAGGGCAAGGCAGAGTTTTATAAGCAAGCCCATAGGAAGAAAAGTTTTAGATCCTTGAATTCTTTATTTTATTTATTTTTAATTTTTTAAAAAATTCTGAGACAGGGTCTCACTCTGTCACCCAGGCTGGAGTGCAGTGGTGCGATTGGCTCACTGCAACCTCTGCCTCCCGGGTTCAAGCGATTCTCCTGCCTCAGCCTCCCAAGTAGCTGGGATTACAGGCATTCACCACCATGCCTGGCTAGTTTTTGTATTTTTAATAGAGACGGGGGTCTTGCCGTGTTGGCCAGGCTGGTCTCGAACTCCTGACCTCAGGTGATCTGGCTGCCCTAGCCTCCCAGAGTTCTAGGATTACCTGTACCTGTCCTGTCTGGCTTAATTTCATTTCATTTCTTTTTTTTTTTTTTTTTGAGGCAGGGTCTTACTCTGTCACCTACGCTGGAGTGCAGTGGCATGATCTTGGCTCACTGCAACCTCTGCCTCCTGGGTTCAAGTGATTCTGCTGCCTCAGCCATCTGAGTAGCTGGGATTACAGGTGTGCACCACCATGCCAAGAAATTTTTGTATTTTTAGTGGAGATGGGATTTCACCGTGTTGGCCAGGCTGGTCTCGAACTCCTGACCTCAGGTGATCCGCCTGCCTCGGCCTCACAAAGTGCTGGAATTACAGGTATGAGCCACTGTGCTCGACCCTGTCTGGTTTAATTTCAACGTGTCTTTACCCACTGTGCTGTAGCCACATTGGCCTTTGCTTTCTGTTGAGCAAGCCAGGCACTCTCTTGGCTTTGCACTAGCTGTATTTCCCTTATACCAGATACCTAACGACCAGCTCCCTCCTTTTTTCAAGTCTTTGCTCTAAGGTCATCTCAAAAAGTCCTAGTTAAAATTATACCTTTTATCCCACCCTCTGCTAAGTTCCCTGTACTCGTCCTTTTATCTTTCTTTCTATAGCACCATCACATTCTCCAGTATATTCTATAATTTACTTATGTGTTAATCTTGTTTTCCCCATCCCCGGCCACCCCTAATGTAATCTCCAGGAGAGCAGAATCTTTGTTTCATAGTCAATAGTACCTGGCATGTAGTAGGCCTCAATAAATATTGTTGAAAGAATGAGTCACTGTGCATAACTCTTTGGCTCGAAATGCAGTTCTCCAAACTCAAGGTGTTTTTGGTTATTACTGTTTTTTGCTTCTAGGTTCGGCCTGCCATCCTTAATTGCTTTGTGGGGGCTGTTTAGTCATTTTTTTTTTTCTCAAACTGAAGGTCCTTTGGGAAAGGGCTGTGGATCAGACCAACTATTCAGAAAAGCTGGAGGCTTAGGGAGTTCCTGGAAGTAGTTATGCAGCAACTAAGAGAGGTTGGTCCGCAATAAGGGTGGTTTCCTCTGACCCTACAAAATCTTAGTGATACTTTTGTAGGGGAAGAAAGCTGTTTTCCCTTTACCATTTTAGATGCATCAGTTGGGGCCCTGTCAGTCAGACTAACAAAATACACGAAGAGAAAAACAAAAACAAGTTTATTGACGTATTCATTGTGCATGAACATGGGAGCACCCAGTGAAGAGTACCTCAAAGAGGTGGTTAGAACTTGGGCTTATGGGCTATCTCAGCAGACCAGTAAATTTTTAGAGAAGTGAGAAGACAAAGGAAAAGGACCTTGAGCTGCTAGGGACAGCAGATCGGGGGAAGGCAAGTATGTGCGGAAACCAGTGGTAGATTAGGGCTGGTTTTAGCAAGGTTTGTTATGTAGATTCCCGTGGTACCTTATCTGGGCTGATAAAGGTCTAGAGTTGTCTCCATGATCAACTTCTGTCCTTCTTGGTAGAGAGGGAAGAAGGGATACCTTTAAGAATTTATGTCCTGCTTCTGGGGATATAGGGGAGGGCAGAGAGCTTTTCTTTTTCTTTTTTTTCTTTTTTTTTTGAGACAGAGTCTCACTCTGTTGCTCAGGCTGGAGTGCAATGGTGTAATCTCAGCTCACTGTAACCTCTGCCACCCGGGTTCAAGTGATTCTCCTGCCTCGGCCTCCCGAGTAGTTGGGATTACAGGCACCTGCTACCATGCCCTGCTAATTTTTGTATTTTTAGTAGAGACGGGGTTTCACCATTCAAGACTGGCCAGGCTGGTCTTGAACTCCTGACCTCATGATCCACCCGCCTCGGCCTCCCAAAGTGCTGGGATTACAGGTGTGAGCCACTGCGCCCGGCCAAGCTTTTCTTGTATCTGCATTGTAATAACCCTTATACCAAAGCTGTATATTTTGGCTTGCCATATTCTGCTATTCACTGTCTTCATTGTAAATTCTCATGACAATTTCCCTCAAGAACATGGCCTCTGAGACCTTTGTAGCCTCTGAAGAGGTGGGTGGCTCATTGCAGAGAATTTCAAGGCCAGGTTCAGCCTGGCAACAGAGAACTCTGGAGGTAAAAGTTGGGCCTGCATGATGCCTAGACAAAAGAGGGTCACTTGAGCTACTCACTGGGGGATGTAGCTATGGAGATGCTGATGTAGGTGCTTCTCCTGGCCCTGCCTTCTCCATTCTCATTAATACAAAATGGGAAAAGCAATCAGGTTAGGTGTTCCAGATTCACATGGCCCACTGAAAAAGACTCATTCAGAAGCAGATTTTTCTTCTACCGTGACCCTTCTTACCTTGCCAATGGTTTATTATTCTCTTTTCTTATACTGTTATACACAGTTCAGAAATGATCTCTATCTTGGAGAATTTTATGTATGAGGTCAAAGCAGCAGCCTCTAACATTTTCTTCAAATTAGACTTATGCTGCTGGGCACAGTGGCGCACGCCTGTAATACCGGCACTTTGGGAGGCTGAGGTGGGTGGATCACCTGAGGTCAGGAGTTCGAGACCAGCCTTGGCAACATGGCGAAACCCTGTCTCCACTAAAAACACAAAACTTAGCTGGGCATGGTGGCGCATGCCAGTAATCCCAGCTACTTAGGAGGCTGAGGCACAAGAATCACTCGAACCTGAGAGGTGTAGGTTGTAGTGAGACAAGAATGCGCCACTGCACTCCAGCTTGGGCAACACAGAGAGACTCTGTCTCAAAAAAACAAAACAAAACAAAACAAAAAAAAAACCCAAAAAGTTTGGATAACTGTATTACAAAAGTAAAAAGAAGTCAATATTAATAATATCTTTTCTTTAACCCATATATCCAAAATAATACACTTAAACATATGATTTCAATATATAATATAAAAATCATTAATGATATATTTTATATTTTGCACTAGCCTTCTAAATCTGTATATTTTACAACTACAGTGCACTTTGATTTGAACTAGCTGGATTTCTAGTGCTCAATAGCCACACATGGCCAGAGGCTTCCATACTGGATAGTGTATGTAGATGGCTGTACCCTAGAGTGACTTCATCTGTGTTACATGTTATTCTAGCAGTGTACTTTCTGGTTTCCCAGCCATAGCTGACTTGAAGCAGTAAATAAATGGTGAGAGTGATGGAGTGCTAAGAATAGTAGAGAAGGGGCAGAATAATTATTTTTATAAGTGGCTGGGGTCATTCATTGCGAGCATGCTAGCCTTTCGTACCTTGAGACCTGCCGAAGCACACAGTGTGGTACCGGGTAGAATAATTGATAATTTTTCACGCTTGCCTTCCATTTCATGGGTCAAATCACTTAAAGAAGGCCATATCATGTTCACTCTTGTCTACAAACATAGAGAGGTGTAAAGAGTATGTGGACAAAGTTAAGGAAGCTTTCTATCAAGTGTTGCTAAAATAATGGTGTTCTAGTACAGGAAACCTGGAAATATATGTATAAGTAGAAACCCAGGACTACATGATGAAGCCCTCTTCAGTTCTAAAGCTGGGAGCTCACAGAAGTCTTGGAGGAGCCTGCAAGTGTGTCTTCAGCTGGGTGTGCCCCGTCTCATCTTCCTAAGATTGCTAACTTCTTCAGTCCTGTGGGTTTCCCTTCTGGTCCATGGGGCAGAGGTGCAGCTGGTGCCTTAGAGCCTGCAAGGCTCAACCTTAGCCTAGACCTTAGC
Organism: Piliocolobus tephrosceles; assembly: GCF_002776525.5. Taxonomy (NCBI): domain Eukaryota; kingdom Metazoa; phylum Chordata; class Mammalia; order Primates; family Cercopithecidae; genus Piliocolobus; species Piliocolobus tephrosceles. The sequence continues at coordinate 147,852,213 of NC_045435.1, read as the reverse complement.
TGTGTTTGTGGGACATCAGGAGTCTGGCTTGTGGATTTGGAAAGTCCATCTTTGAGATGGACTTTCTTGGAACTGACCACTTCATGGATACCCATTGAGGGTAATGGGAGCAAAGTGTGTGGGTCAGCTGCATGAGCTGTAGCATGCAGATTCCAGCCAGCAGAAAACAAAAGAAAACAAAAAGCAAAGCACCCAAATCAAACACCACCTTTGGCTTTTCTATTTTTCTCTTGTGTGTATGGAAGCCGACAAAGTCGGGGTGAGGGGGTAGCTGTCATATAACTAGTGTACATTGTTCTCATGTAAAACTATCAGACCACGGCTGCCTGTTACATAATTTTATCTGTTTCTTTATTCCTTTTTTAGGCCGAGGAGTCTTGCAAATGTAATGGCTGGAAAAACCCTAACCCGTCACCCACTCCCCCCAGAGCCGATCTGCAGCAAATAATCGTCAGTCTAACGGAATCCTGTCGGAGTTGTAGCCATGCCCTAGGTGAGTTCCTAAATCTTCAAGGAAAGTATAATGAGTTCATTGTTGCCTGAGACTCTTAGCTTACTGAATTCTGTGGGCTCACCAAGTTTGAATGCTATGTACCTCTGTAAGAGACCAACAACAAGAGCTTCTCTAGTCTCATGAGTTTGCTGGGAAGGGCTTCTTGTGAGAGACAAATGCTGCACTGTGTGCAGTGACTTTGTCCCTTCTTCCTTTCAAGAGCTGAGTTGGACTGGGGGATTGCCAAGTAAGATGAAACATGACAATCGAGCTAGTTAGCATGAATAATGTGTAACATGTCCTGATTCATTTTGGGGGTTGGGGCCTGAGGGTCTTTGACCTCAGGGTTGAAACCTCAACCAATGGGTTTAATGATAATAATGATCATTTTTATTATTTCTGTTGCCCTGAACTTTCTGGGGTGCTTCATTTTATCTTCATGTTCCTTAGTTTTGTGTATGTCATAGCTCTTTCTTCACTGGGTTGCTCTTTACTGTGTTTAGTGAATGTTTACTGGTGGTTTCCCTTTCAACTTTCTTATCTTACCCTGCAAAATAATCATTGTCAGTGATGGCACAGTAGGCCCTGCTGCAGTTACTCAAAAGGACTGTGCTAGTATGTTGTTCTGTGTCCTGATACTAGTTTTATAATTAAAATATTTTTTAAAAATCATATGTTGTTTGAGTAGATAAAAGTTGAGGAATTAGTTTTTCCTAGATACTAAAATTTCAGTCCATGAAGAATCTTAGAATATTCTTTTTTATTTTGAGATGGAGTCTCGCTCTGTCGCCCAGGCTGGAGTGCAGTGGCACGATCTCGACTCATTGCAAGCTCCGCCTCCCGGGTTCACGCCATTCTCCTGCCTCAGCCTCCCAAGTAGCTGGGACTACAGGCGTCCACCACCACCCCGGCTAATTTTTTGTATTTTGAGTAGAGATGGGGTTTCACCATGTTAGCCAGGATGGTCTCGATCTCCTGACCTTGTGATCTGCCCGCCTCGGCCTCCCAAAGTGCTGGGATTACAGGCGTGAGCCACCGCGCCCGGCCAAATCTTAGAATATTCTTACTTTTCTGCCTTCAGTTATACAGTCTCCCCCAAAATGTCAACAAGGCCAGTTTGCTGTCCACGACGGCAAGGATATAACACTGGGCAGAACATTCTTGCTAAGGTACTTGCTCTTTCCACCTGACCATTATAAGTGGGTGACTTCTTATGCCATCATTTCTCTAGAGCTTCCTGCTTACAAGAAATGGTGTTGCCTCCAAGGTTAGCATGGTGTTAGGTCATCTGAAATTTTATTTTGTACTCAGAGAGTATTTCAATATTTACAGAGCATAAAAGTAGATAATGTGATCTTCCCAAGAAGTCATCACATTGGAATAACCTTCTGAAAATAGAAATAGTCTTGATCTCACAAAAGAAACACATTAATAATTTCATCATTTTGTCAACTTAACTGGTATCTCAAATAATGTAAGCTTTGAGTCTTGAAGTACCCAATACAGAGCAAAAATTTCAAAAGTTTGAGAACTATCCTTGATTATAATTTACCTTTTTTTTTTAAAACAAAACAAAACAGAACAACCACTAACTATGACTGGAGTGAATGGAGTTTAGGATTGCCTCAGGAAATATGACGTAATAAAAGGCTGGACTCAAGAAATCCTTAAGCCCTAGGCTTGAAGTGTATTTGTTATTGATTGGGAAATCCTATTATCCTACATCAATTAACATTTAAAACAGGATCTTCTTTCTTCCTTAGCTGAGCAGATTGTCTCCATTCTAAGCACGTAAACACACATGAATGCCTGAAGGCAGAAACAGTGCTTCACAGAAAAAAAGAGCCAACTTTGTTTCCTTTTTTATTTCTTAACAAGCTTTGAAAACAAATGCCCTCATTCTGCAATACATAATCAAGAATGAAGACTGAAAAAAAAATCACATATCCTTTGACCTGCCAAATCCATACCAGAAATTTAGTCTATGTGTAAATTAAGGCATGCCCTCAAATTAAACTAAAAGGATAGTGACATGTTTTATGGCCTTACTTACAACCTAAATATTCCAATGTGGGAGATGATTGTGAAGAAATCAGGTAATAAAGCAGCTTGATAGGAGGTTTTATAGTTTAGGACTAAATTATTGGATCTATCAGCCTGAGTTCAAATCCTGGCTCTATAACCGGTAGCTGTGAGTAGCAGCACATTACTTAATCTGCCTGGACTTCAGTTTTTCAGTTCTGAAATGGGTTAATACGTAGTAGTATTTACCTTGTAGGATCATTGTGAGGATTACATGAGATAAGAAAAAATCTTAGAATAGTAAATACATGATTATTAGCTGATGTTTTTAGTGGTAGTGGTATTATAACACTATCAAGGTTCTTTCACTTCACACAACAGATATATACTCTGTCTAGCTTAAATAAGAAAACAATGCATGTAAGAAGGATACTAGTAGCTTCTAGAAGCTGAAAACAATGGGAAAACAGGTTTTGATCTCATTTGGGGATCTCAGGTGCAGAACTTCACAGACCTTCTGTGCAGTCTGCTGCCACTGAATGACTTAGGATTCAGCTCCAACGGCCTCTGTCCCTGTGAGTATTGGTTCCGGATTTAAATACCCTGTGGAGGAGATTGTGCCTGTCATGTGCCTAACCCCGAATTTTACCCCAAAGGAACTAAGAAGTTGGTCCTTTCCCAAATACAGGATGCTGACTGAGGAACAGCATTGATGTTTCATGAGTGTAATCCCATTTTTTTTTTTTCTTCCGAGATGGAGTCTTGCTCTGTCGCCGGGGCTGGAGTGCAGTGGCCGGATCTTAGTTCACTGCAAGCTCCTCCTCCTGGGTTCAGGCCATTCTCCTGCCTCAGCCTCCCGAGTAGCTGGGACTACAGGCGCCCGCGACCTCACCCGGCTAGTTTTTTGTATTTTTTAGTAGAGACGGGGTTTCACCGTGTTAGCCAGGATGGTCTCGATCTCCTGACCTCGTGATCCGCCCGTCTCGGCCTCCCAAAGTGCTGGGATTACAGGCTTGAGCCACCACGCCCAGCCTGTATAATCCCATTTTATTAGTTAAGAAAATATAATACTATAAGGCCGGGTGTGGTATCTCACTCCTGTAATCCCAGCACTTTGGGAGGCTGAGATGGGCGGATCATGAGGTCAGGAGATCAAGACTATCCTGGCTAACATGGTGAAACCCCGTCTCTACTAAAAGTGCAAAAAATTAGTTGGGTGTGGTGGTGAGCGACTGTAATCCCAGCTACTGGGGAGGCTGAGGCAGGAGAATGGCGTGAACTGGGAGGCAGAGCTTGCAGTGAGCCGAGATCCCGCCACTGCACTCCAGCCTGGGTGACAGAGCAAGACTCCGTCTCAAAAAAAAAAAAAAAAAAATTAGGTGTACATGGTGGCAGGCGCCTGTAGTTCCAGCTACTCGGGATGCTGAGGCAGGAGAATTGCTTGAACCCGGGAGGTAGAGGTTGCGGCGATCCGAGATCGTGCCACTGCACTCCAGCCTGGGTGACATTGAGAGACTCCGTCTCAAAAAAAAAAGAAAATACAATGCTGTAAAACTTTTTTCTATTTTACTCAACACAGAATACTTCTGTGACCAGCTCTGTGTGTGTGTGTGTTTTCCTTCACTCACCAAGCAATTCTCCCACTCTGAACACTAGCTGGATGTCCCATAATTCATTTCAGTTCTGTCATGACCTACCTGGATATAGCATCATATCCCACAGGATAAGGGCTCAGTCCCACAATACTGCTCCTACTTCAGATGCCAATTGCAAGTCCCAGGTTGTGACCTTTGCTTCTGACCGACTGGCTATAAATCAGGGTTCCCACCATATCCCTTCCTTGGTTTCTATAATTTGCTAGGATGGCTTACAGAACTGAAGGAAACACTTGAGTTTACTGGTTTAATATAAAGGATACACAGACGGCCAGATGAAGGGATGCACATGGCAAGGTTTGGGGAAAGGGAGTGAAGCTTCCTTTCCCTCTCCAGGTGCACGATCCCCCAGGCACCTCCACATGTTCAGCAACCTGGAAGCTTGAGACCGTAGTCTCAGCTACTTGGGAGACCGAGGCATGAGAATCGATTAAACCTGGGAGCAGAGGCTGCAGTGAGCTGAGATCGTACCACTGCAGCCTGGGCGACAGAGTGAGACAACATCTCAAAAAAAAAAAAAAAAAAAAATTTTTTTTTTCTTAGGGCTTTATCTCTACACTTTCCCTCCCCTACCTTTCTTGTAGGTTGATGGGTGGGGCTGAAGGTTCTAATCCTTTAATCCTCTAATAACCTGGTCTGTCTGGTGAGCAGCTTCATCCTGGGTTATCTATGCACTACACCTTAAGTCACCTCATTAACATAAACTCAGGTATAATCAAAAGGGGCTCTTGATGAACAATGAAAGACACTCCTCCTGCTCAGGAAATCCCAAAGGTTTTAAGAGCTCGTGACAGGAACTGGGACAAAGACCAAATATATTTCATACTATACCACAAACATATATTTTAATATAAATGATCAGGAAAAGGTCTGGAAGGATGTATGTTGTGTTGCTGACTGATTTTCTCAGAGGACTGGGGGTATAGGTATTTGAAAAATATTTTCCCCTACTCCTTCCTTTTTTCCTTGTTTCTTCTCTATTTAGTCTGTTCTCTTAAAACTGAAATTACTGTACATTTTCAAGTGGTCTTGGAATTATTGTTGGAATGCCAGTGTTTATTTATTGGTCTTAGAATAACGGCTCTAGAAAACCTTTTTCCGAGATTACTCTTCCTTCCTCCCTCCTTTCTGTGCTTTTTAAAAAACTTTTTTTTCTTAATGGAAAGTTTTAAACACCCTTAAAGGCAGAAGGGATAGTTTAATGAACTGCCTTGGACTCAGCACCCAGCTCTAATGATTATTTACATTTGCCAATTTTGTTTTATCTAACCCCCTGCTTTTATTTGCCAGAGTATTTTAGCAAGTTTCCTACATTTTTTCTTATCTTAATCGTGCAGGTATCTTCTTAATTGTTACTGACAAAGTACAAGTTGGGGTCTAGGGAACTCTGTTAGGAATTATGCAAGCCTGAATTCTCAAATACATTTCAGTTGGTGTACATTGTTGTTCTGTTTTCACATACAGTAGTCACCATTCTGAGCGTGGTTGATTTACTCACCAGTAATTGTACACACGTGTCGATACGAAATGTTATTGAATTTGTCAAAACAGAACAATACTGGCTTATTGATTGAGATGGTATCAATTCTGTTGATTAAATGTTGGGTTTCTTTTGCCTCAGCCATATATGTTCTTTAGAGCTCTGGTTTTATGTAATCTCCTGACAATTTCTTTCATCCCAGACATCCTTGGTCTGACATAATTTAATACTATTCTGTGTTTCATGGACATAAAACACAGGAGTGAGATAGTCTGATCAAGTAGAAAGAACATTCATTTGGGAACTAGGAAGTAAGAACTCTAGCCTGTCTGGGTATGGTGGTTTGAGCCTCTAATGGCAGCAACTCAGGACACTGAAATGGGAAGATCCTTTGAGCCCAGGAGTTTGAGGCTACAGTGAGCTGTGATGGGGCCACTGTATTTTAGCCTTGGAGACAGAGCAAAACCCCACCTCTAACAAAACAAAACAAAACCAAGAAAAGAATTCTAGCTTGGCCCTGCAATTTACCAAGTTCCTTAACCTTTTTGCTGTTTAGTATCTCCATCCACAGAATGAAATGGTTGGTCTAGACCTGTGCTGTACAATACGGTAGCCACTGGCCACATGAAATGTGTTTACTTTGAATTGAGATATGCTATAAGTGTAAAATACACACAGTTTTTGAAGACATCATAAGCAAAAACAATGCAGAATATCCCAGTAATTATATTTTATATGGATTATATGTTGAAATGATAATATTTTGAATATGTTGGGTTAATATATTATTGAAATTATTTCTACTGGAAAATTTGAAATTATATATATAGCTCACATTATATTTCTATTGAATTGTGCTGGTTTAGAATATTCTAGTTCATTCTCTGAAATTATATTTGGGATTGGCACAATAATATTCAGTTTACAAAAATTTTACAAAGGACTCTAACAAAGTGCTTTAGTTGGTCCCAGCATTTCTCCTTATTTTAGTATTAATAAAGATTTTTCTTATTTTGGGACTGCTATTTAAAAAGCAGCTTGGGTCTCACGTGGTGGCTCATGCCTGTAATCCTACCATTTTGGGAGGCCGAGGCAGGTGGATTGTTTGAGCCCAGGAATTCGAGACCAGGTTGGGCAACATGGCGAAAGTCCATCTCTACAAAAAATACAAAAATCAGCCAGGCATGGTGGCATGTGCTTGTAGTCCCCGCTACTCAGGAGACTAAGGTGGGAGGGAGGATGGCCTGAACCTGGGAGACAGAGGTTGTAATGAACCGAGATCGCACCACTTATACTCCAACCTGGGTGACAGAGTGAGGCCCTGTCTCAAAGTAAATAAATAATAAATAAATAAATAAATAAACAAGAAAATAAAAAAGCAGCCTGTTTTTACGAGCAGGAAAGTAGGAAGCAAATCCTTGTGATCAAAACATGGTTGGAATTTCTGTTGTTATTTTGGAGTCCATTGTTCTGAACTGTTTCAGAACAGACTGATTATTAAATTTGTCTAGTAATAGTATTTTAGTTTATGTAGAAGTTTTTTGATTATTTTTCAGCGTCATCACCTTTTTCTTTCTCTTCTCCCCGGGCTGGTGTGCAGTGGCACAATCTCAGCTTACTGCAACCTCACCATCTTGGGCTCAAGCTATCCTTTCACTTCAGCCTCTCGAGTAGCTGGAACCACAGACATGCGGCAACATGCCCAGCTAATTTTTTTTTTTTTTTTTTGTATCTTTGGTAGAGACGGATTTTGTTATATTGCCTGGGCTGGTCTCAAACTCCTGTGGTCAAGTGATCTGCCCACCTTGGCCTCCCGAAGTGCTAGGATTACAACTACCTCACCCTTTACCTTCTTTCTCTGATACATATGTGTGTATGTGTGTATATATATATACACACACACACATTCAGCAGTGGGAACTGACTGTTTTTTGTCACTATAGATTCCCTGCTTTCCTGCTTGTTTACAGTAGGAAATTTCTTTTCTGTTAACTTTTAAAATTTCGAGTTAGGCAGACCCCTCACCCTACAACCAGAATTGATTCAAAGAGACTCCCAGAGTTTTTTTTTTTTTTTTTTTTTTTGAGAGGGAGTCTTGCTCTGTTGCCCAGGATGGAGTGCAGTGGCACGATCTCCATGATCTCGGCTCACTGCAACTTCCACCTCCCAGGTTCAAGCAATTCTCCTGCCTCAGCTTCCCAAGTAGCTGGGATTATAGGCTTGCACCACCACACCCAGCTTATTTTTGTAATTATTATTATTTTTATTATTTTAGTAGAGACGGGATTTTGTCATGTTAGGCACGCTGGTCTCGAACTCCTGACCTCAGGCAATCCATCCACCTCGGCCTCCCAAAGTGGTGGGATTATAGGCGTGAGCCATGACACCTGGCCTTTTTTTTTTTTGCAACAGAGTCTGGCTCTGTCACCCAGGCTGCAGTGCATTGGTGCAGTCTCAGCTCACTGCAACTTCCGCCTCCCAGGTTCAAGCTATTCTCTGGCCTCAGCCTCCCAAGTAGCTGGGATTACAGGAACCCACCACCACGCCTGGCTAATTTTTGTGTTTTTAGTAGAGATGGGTTTTATTGTGTTGACCAGGCTGGTCTCGAACTCCTGATCTCAGGTGATCCGCCTGCCTCAGCCTCCCAAAGTGCTGGGATTATAGGTGTGAGCCACTGCGCCCGGCCTGAGACTCCCAGCGCTTTTTAAGGAAGGTCAAGAATTAGCTTTAACAATCACACTAGAGCTTACTTCTTGAGTATTATGAAGAAAATACCAGTATTTTTCTCATGGATATTTCAAATATTTAAATCATTTAGGCAGATCATTTGACTCAACACATTTTCTTTGGTCATATGACATTTGCGTAGACTTGTACCATATAATCGCCCCCTCAGTTCCCATTTACACATGTACTGTGCAGATACCAAAGGATGTAAACATGGGGCCCAGCTAGCACAATGACACAGCCTTCTCAATTGAGCCAGCATATTCCTCTGGCTGGGTGTCCACTGTTGGCTAATGCAGGCTTTCAGATGCTGGTTTCAGAGTTTTCAGGAGCTGTGAGTCGGGCACAGCAGGAGTTAAGGGATAATACTGGTAATATTTTATCTGCTCATTTGATATAAGTTATGTCTCCTTGGCGTCCTCTGGTCGTGAAGTCCTGTTTGATACTCCCTTCAAGTCCCTCCCTCTAGCGCTGGCTGAATTTAGGCTTTTCCTCATTATTCCTTGCCCGCGTCTGCTGCAGCTTCTGGAGTTCTTATTTCCATTCCTGCATACCTGGCTTTCCCATAAACTGATGATACAATGTGTCACACTCTCCTGCTTAACCCCTCTGAACTTTCCATTATCCTCAGAGAGAAGGGTGATCTGCAGTTGAGCAAGCAGTTTCAGTTCATTGAGGCCTCTTTATTTTCAAAGCTTTTCTCCAGTTATCTTCATTGCATTTTGGCCATCAGGCTGCTCCATGTTCTCCAAAGGTTCTTTGAACTTTCTCCCCCTTCTGCCTTAGAATCTGGAAGCTCACACCACCTGCAATGCCTTTCCTTCATTTTCTGCCAGGGAATTCTGCTTATCCTCCAAGGCTTGACTACAGAACTCTAGAGAATAAAGGCCTTCTTAGAGCTCTATGGCAATGTTCCTTCTTATATAACCATAATTATATACCAATATGTACTGAACTGTGATTAAGAGTTGACTTTTTCTCTAGTTTGTAATATATTTAGTGCGTTGAGCATACTTGTACTTATTCTTTTGTTGATAAATAGTCATTGAATTCAATAATGCTAAAATGAGGGCTGGTTGCATTTATTTGCAGAGGAGCTTTCAAAGTTTGTAATCTATACCTACTGTGTCCAACACAGTAGCCACTAGCCATTGTGTGGCTATTGAACACTTGCAGTTTCACTAGTTTGAATTGTGCTGTAAGTGTGAAATGTACACAGGTTTTTTGGACTTAGTAAAACAAGAGGAATGTAAATAGTAACTTTTAATATTGCATAGATATTGAAAGAATAATACTTTGGTATATTTTAGGTTAAGTAAAATGTGTTATTAAATGAATTTCACCTATTTTATCTTTTTAAACACAGCTACTGGAATACTTAAATTTACGTATGTGGCTTGCATTATATTTCTACTGGACTGCTGTCATCTAATGGGCTCCCACTCTTAGGCTTCTCTTTTTTTTCCATTCCAGATCTGAGATTACAGAAAATGAAACCACTTTTAAATGATAAGCCTTTTTGCACATTAGTCAATTTGACAGATTTCATTGCAGTCATTAATTTTACCTCTTCTCACCTCAATGCCAAATTCCCATGAACAAAAAATGTATTTGAGCAGCCTTTAAATCCTACTGTGTTATTTGCTTCTGGTCCAGAGGAGCAGGGACGTGTTAGCTGCCTGCCCAGCTGCTGCCTGTTCACACTGCAGGGCATGTGAGGACTGGCTGGCTGTCTTCACAAGAAGTGCAGGCCAGTGATACATGGAGCCAGCCAGAGCTCAGTGAGGGTCACAGCACACAGTGACAGTGTGCTTCCTGTTCTCAGCAAGGTTGACAGCTGCACCGTGATTCTTGGCAGCAGTCTTATGGCGGGTCACTCTCTGGCACCCTGGGTGTTTGCAAGTCTGACACAGCACCGAGAGGTGCCAAGGTACACCCTTCTGGAGAGATCTAAAGAAGGCAAAGCCTCCCCTCATCCCCTCACTTGCACCTTCTGTCTGCTTGCTTGTGCCCTTCACACAAAGTGGACACTGGGGGAACTGTGGCCCACCAAAAGGTATCAACTTTGCCACAACTCAAGGGTTGGTCAATCTTGGGTAATTAGTGTATATCAGTGCTTTGTATCAGGCTCTTGGGAGACTATTTAAAGTAAAAGCAGGATTCTTTAATGATCAAATTCAGGTGGAGGAAAGATTGTAAAAAAACTTTTGATTTGCAAATAATTAAATATTTACATAAAAGTCATGAGAATAATAATGAAGAATATCCCATAAATTCTTTGCCTAGATTTACCTATTAGTAACATTTTATTCTATTTGCTGTTATTGGCTCATATATATATATGTATAAATGTATATAGAGAGTCTCATATATGTAATATATATATGAGTCTTTATGTATAAATTGTTTTTTCTGGAACTGTATGGGAATAAATTACTTATATATCATAGCCCTTCCTCCCCTAAATATTTCAATATACAGTTCCTAATAATAAGGTTTCCTATTTTTGAAATGGAGTCTCACTCTGCTGCTCAGGCTGGAGTGCAGTGGTGTGATCTTGGCTCACTGCAACCTCCACCTCCTGGATTCAAATGATTCTTGTGCCTCAGCCTCCCAGGTAGCTGGGATTACAGGTGTCTGCCATCATGACTGGCTAATTTTTTAATTTTTAGTAGAGATGGGGTTTCATCATATTGGCTAGGCTGGTCTCAAACTACTGACCTCAAATGATCTGCCCACCTCAGCCTCCCAGAGTGTTGGGATTACAGGCATGAGCCACCGCGCCCGGCCAAGGTTTTCTGTTAATAACCTCAGTTCAATTACCAACTTTAGTAAATTTACCGTTAATATAATACTTTTATCTAATCTACTCTTTGTTTTCTAATTTTATCTGTTGACCCAAAAATATTCTTTATAATATATTTTCCATTAAGCATCCACTCAAGAATGACATGTCTGTTTAGTTGTCATGTCTCTTTGGTTTTCTTTAATCTGGAGTTCCTCAGCATTTTTATTTTATTTTTTGACTTTTATAACATTGACATTTTGATGGAGGAATGTTTTAAATTTTAAAAACAAACTCTTTAAAGAGCTAGGAAAAATACATTTTTTGTTATTTTTCGGTTATGTAGAAAAAACCTTTGCAAGCAAAACCTCAAAGAACTGCCAAATGTAGATATGACTTTCTAAACAAATTAACATTTCTCTACAACCAAACCAAATAAACCAAACAAACCCCTCCCCACCAAATACATAAACATTTGCAATGAATATGGCAGACTAAAGGTTAGTACATAAGGTTTATTCAAGGTGGTAAGAAAAAGACTAACATCCTAGAAAACCAAGCAAAGGAACTCAAGTTGGCAGTACACAGGAGATCAAATACAAATGGCCCATATTATGAAAAACAAACAACTCCCTGGTCTTTCCGTTGAATGCAGATCAAAACAGTGGAGGGTGCTTATTAATTTTCAAAAGATTGGTTAAATTACCAAAGATGGTTCTCCACTGTAGGCAAAGCATAGGAAAAAGGAATATTCTCTCACTACAGATACAGTGTACATTGATGCACATCTTGATGAAGGAGGTTAAATTAGGGAGCAATACATCAGAGCTTTAAATAGCAGCGACTTAATATCTTGAGTTTTGTGGCAGGTTGACTGCTATAGATTTCTGCATTGTTGCTTACAGATTTTTATTTTATTTTTGAGTTTTTAATATGCTCCTAGACTCATAAATAATAGAAGCCTGTCTCTTTTAAGAAAACATACTTTTAGATAATTGAAGGGAGCCTATTTGCATCAAAACGTCTTCTTTATAAAATATTAAGATAAGGGTTTCTTTTAATAATGAGTGACTCTTTTTTGGTTTAATATGAATTGATTGTCAGTATAGTAAATAGTTTAGCTTTGCACTTAGAGTGAGGTTCACCTGGGTGTTGACATGGGTTGGGATTAATCAGGTGACTGGTAAATCTAGAGATAGGTTAAACAAATCTAATTCTGGTCAGCATCCCCAAAGAGCCAGGAGTAGTCTCTGGATTTGGTAGAGATGCGGTTGTTTAAGGAAAGTGGTATTTTAGGAAGACTACCCTGGCAGCAGAGAGAGCAGTCTGGGGGGCTATTTTATTACTGTAGGTCTGACATTCCAGTGGAACAAAAGTAGGAAGGGGGAACGCAGTGTCTCTGAAAGAGAACGAGGAAGCTCAGTGGAGTCTGGTGGCTGGTAATGGGTGGAAGGTAAAGGACACTGAAGGAATGAATGATGGGCTTGTTGGCAGAAACAGGGCCAGCAAGAGGTAGCTGCCATTTTGAGGAGGGCCACGAGGAGTTCAGTCTTCGAGTCATTTTCCATGATGGTGGTGCACCTATTTTGTTGGGATAGGGAGGATGGAAGGTGGGGTTTGGGGAAGATTGGAGCTGGAGAAGAGATTAGCTGGTGATGTGTATGTGTTGAGAACAGAAAGCTCAGTGCTAGTTCCTCAGAGACTGAGTTAGGTGAGAACTGAAAAGGATTTTTGGTCAAAAGAGATCTGCAGTTGGCCTCCTTGGAGAGGGGCTACGTTGGAGGGTCTGAGAAGTCGGCACATTTAGACAACTATGTATTTATATAGTGTAGTCATAGCTGTTCTTGTCTGGTGTTCTTATTACGGGAAGCTTCTCTTTGATAGCAACTTGTCTGGACCTTTTCCCCCCTTCCCCATCAGACTGTCCACTCCATCTACTTTCATTTGATCTTCCTCCACCTCATTGTTTATTCTAGGAAGCTTAAGCTTTCTCGTGCAATACCCTCCTGCCTCAGTGTACCCCCTACCACCCCAGACCTACGTTTATTTCACTCTCAGAGGAAGAGATATCCTCTTCTGCTGTGAAAGTTACTCACTCTTTGTACAGTAGAGCCTTTCTTCTCTTCTGGGAAACTGTTGCTGCTTTATTTACATTTTCCCCCATCTCCACCTCCCTATTCCTTTCTACTTTGGGTTTCACACAGAGCTCTGAGGAGAGATCACACATTGCAATATGGTAATAAATAAATAAATAATAAATACATGCAAAAAAAGTCACAAAACCACAAACACATTTCATTACGGGCAGAGTCAGAGGGAAACGAGCCTCCCCAGGTCTCACTTAAGCATTTTAATTTTTGTGAGGTCTGTTCTTCAAAATATGCAAAAAGTTGGTTCTAAACAGTGGTTTTAAAACTGCAGAATCCCAACAAGGGAATGGGATGGGTTCTTGAGCCTTCTGAAAATAGAAGCTTTCACCTCTATTTCATCCAGAGCAACTCCTTCTAATTCTGATTAGTAATTTATTTTGGTAAAGTGTTTTGTGGCTTTAAAAAAGTAAGCTACTATTTCAAAAGTAAATTATGGCATGTACTTCCATGAGTTAAATCTACTGTATGTTAGCACCTTAGATGGTTTCATATTATGGAGCATCTGAAGGAATTTACTTGATATTATATACTGATTGCTTTCATAGCTTAGCACAAAAAGAGATTAGAAGTTTATAAGACAGGCCAGATGCAGAGGCTCACAACTATAATCCTAGCACTTTGGGAGGCCAAGGTGGGAGGACTGCTTGAGCCCAGGAGTTTGAGACTAGCCTGGGCAACATAGTGAGACTCCATCTCTATGTCTGTTAATTAAAAAAAAGTTTATAAGACAAAAATAGTCCTAAATAAAATTATTTCTGTAAATAACTGACATAAAAATGTTGACCTAGTTGTCTTCAGAATGAGGCCTGTTTCCCAAAGGCTTCAGACTGACCTCAAGGAAAATTTTGCAGTCTTAAGAAAAAGATGACCCAGCAAATGTTCTACCTAAAATGAAGTCTGATTTTGGGTTCTTTTAGAAAGTGATGAGGCAGTGTATTGTATAGCCAAATAGAAAATATATTTAAACATTAATTTTTGTGTTCACACACACACATCATTTTTCTTTTTTCTCTCTTTCTCTCTTTCTCTCTTTCTCTCTCTCTCTCTCTCTCTCTTTCTGTCTCTGTCTCTCTCTCTCTCTCTCTCCTTTTTGCGTGGGGGACAGAGTCTTGCTGTCTCCCAGGCTTCAGTGCAGTGGTGCAATTTTGGCTCACTGCAGCCTCTGCCTCCCGGGTTCAAGTGATTCTCCTGCCTCAGACTCCCAAATAGCTGGGACTACAGGCATGCGCCACCACACCTGGCTAATTTTTGTGTTTTTAGTAGAGACAGGGTTTTGCCACACTAGCCAGGCTGATCTCAAACTCCTGACTTCAGGTGATCCACCTGCCTTGGCCTCCCAAAGTGCTGGGATTACAGGCGTGAGCCACTGCGCCCTGCCTAGATGTAATTTTTCTATGATGTAAATTATTTATATACTTAGAAACAATGTAATTGATTATTCTTTTTCTATTTGATAATGCAATAATATGGTGTTGACATTTTATTCAACACTGCTGAAGTCAGACAGATTATAAAGATTACTTCCCCTTTTCTTACCTTTTAAAAATGCTGTTTTGAGCTGGGCATGGTGGCTCACACCCATAATCTCAGCACTTTGGGAGGCCAAAGTGGATGGATCGCTTGAGCTCAGAAGTTCGAGACCAACCTGGACAACATGGTGAAACCCCATCTCTACGTAAGAATACAAAAACTAGCTGGGCATGGTGGTATGTACCTGTAGTCCCAGCTATTTGGGAGACTAAGGTGGGAGGATTACCTGAGCCCAGAAAAGTTGAGGCTGTAGTCAGCCATAATTGTGCCACTACAATCCAGCCTGGGTGACAGAGTGAAACCCTCTCTCAAAATAAATAAATAAATAAATAAAAATTTAAAAAGAGGGCCGGGCGCGGTGGCTCAAGCCTGTAATCCCAGCACTTTGGGAGGCCGAGACGGGTGGATCACGAGGTCAGGAGATCGAGACCATCCTGGCTAATACGGTGAAACCCCGTCTCTACTAAAAAATACAAAAACCTAGCCGGGCGAGGTGGTGGGCGCCTGTAGTCCCAACTACTCGGGAGGCTGAGGCAGGAGAATGGCGTAAACCCGGGAGGCAGAGCTTGCAGTGAACTGAGATCCGGCCACTGCACTCCAGCCTGGGCGACAGAGCGAGGCTCCATCTCAATAAAAAAAAAAAAAAAAAAAAAAAAAAAATTAAAAAAGAAAGAAAGAAAGAAAAACAACCTGTGTTGGAGGCGGGGCATAGTGGCTTACACCTGTAATTCCAGCACTTTGGGAATCTGAGATAGGAGTATCCCTTGAGCCCAGGAGTTCAAGACTAGCCTGGGCAATATGGTGAAACTTTGTGCCAACAGAAAATACAAAAAAAATTAGCCAGGTATGGTGGTACACATCTATAGTACCAGCCACTTGGAAGGCTGAGGTGGGAGGATCACTTAAGCTCAGGAGGTTGAGGCTGCAGTGAGCCGAGATCACACCATTGCACTCCAACCTGGGTGACCAAGGGAGACCCCATCTCAACACTGCCCCACCCCCCAGAAATGCTGTATTGGGGTGCACACCCATGCATGTTTCTCATCACAGGCCCATCACTCTTCCTTTCAATTTCTTTTCTGTATTAGAGAGGAATGAAAGGTGAGTGGCCTCTACCACTCTAATTTTAACCCCTTTAATCTGTCTTCCTCTAGGACATTTGTGTCATTTAAAAACAAATAGAGGTTGTTTTGTTTTGTTTTGTTTTTTTGAGACGGAATCCCACTCTCTCGCCCAAGCTGGAGTGCAATGGCACAATCCCGGCTCACCACAACCTCCACCTCCCAGATTCAAATCATTCTCCTGCCTCAGCCTCTCAAGTAGCTGGGATTACAGGCGCATGCCACTACACCTGGCTAATTTTTGTGTTTTGAGTAGAGACGGGGTTTCACCATGTTGCCAGGCTGGTCTTGAACTCCTGACCTCGTGGTCCACCTGCCTGGGCCTCCCAAAGTGCTGGGATTACGGGCGTGAGCCACCGTGCCCTCCTGAGATTTTTTAAAGGGTACAAAATTACAGCTCGATAGGAAGAATAAGTTCTAATGTTCTATGCCACTGTGAGATGACTATGGTTATGGTTAAAAATAATATCTAGTTTCAGATATCTGGATGGATGATATCGAGTGTCTCCAACATAAAGAAATGATAAATGTTTGAGATGATGAATATGCTAATTATACTGATCTGATCACTATATATTAAATATATCAAAATATTGCTGGGTACCTCATAAATATGTACAATTATATGTTAATTAAAATGAGGAAATAATTTAATTTTTTTTGAGTTTTATTAAGGTTTAATTAACAAAAATGTATATATTTATTGTATATGATGTGATATTTTGAGATATATACATTGTAAAATGATTAAATCAGGCTAATTAGCATATCTGTCAACTCACATACTTTTAATTTTTGTGGTGAAAATATTTAAAATTGATTCTGTTGGCAATTTTCAATTATATAATTACAATGCATTATTATTAACTATAGTCACCATGCCATGCAATTGATCTCCAGAACTTCTGTGTAAATGAAACTTTGTACTCTTTGACCAACATCTGTATGCATACCCCACATTCCAAGTCCCTGGTAACCATCATTTTACTTTCTGCTTCTCTGAGTTTGACTTTTTAAGATTCTACATATAAGTGAGATCATGCAGTATTTGGCTTTCTGTGCCTGGCTTATTTCACTTAGCATTAAGACAGGCTCTCACTTTGTTGTCCAGGCCAGAATGCAGTGGTGCAATCATAGTTCACTGTAGCCTCAAACTCCTAGGCTCAAGGGATCCTCTTGCCTTAGGTTGCTAAGTAACTGGGACTACAGATCCAAGCCATCATACTTAGCTAATTAAAAAAACTTCTTTTTTTGTAGAGACAGGGTCTTGCCATCTTACCAAGGCTGGTCTTGAACTGGGATCCAGCAATCCTCCTGCTTCAGCCTTCCAAAGTGCTAGGATTACAGGTGCGAGCCACTATGCCTGGCCGTTTCCTTAGTTTTTAAGACTGAATAGTATTCGATTGTGTTAATATGATACATTCTCTTTATCCATTCATCTGTTGCGGTGGACACTTAGGTAAATTCCATATTTTGGCTATTGTGAATAATGCTGCAGCAAATATGGGAATGCAGATGTCTTTTTGACATACCGATTTCCTTTTCTTTGGATACATATCCAGAAGTGGAATTGCTGGGTCGGGTCATATCATAGTTCTTTTGGATTTTTTGAGACATATCCATATGGTTTACCATACTGGCTGTACTAATTTACATTCCCACCAACAGTGTGCAAGAGTTCATTTTTCCCACATTCTTGCCAACATTCATCTTTCATCTTTTTGATAATAGCTATCCTGAGCATGAAGTGATATCTCATTGTGATTTTAATTTGCATTTCTCTGATTAGTGATGTTGAACATTTTTCCATATATACCTGTTGGCCATTTGTATGTCTTCTTTTGAGAAATGTCTATTCATATCCTTTGCACATTTTAAAATTGGGTTGTTTTCTTACCATTAAGTTGTATAAGTTCCTTATATATTTTGGATATTAGCCTCTTATCGAATGTATGGTTTGAAAATGTTCTCTCCCATTCCATAGGTTATTTCTTTACTCTGTTGATTGTTTCTTTTGCTATATAGAAGCTTTTTAGTTTGATGCAGTCCAGTTTGTCTGTTTTTGTTTTGTTGCCTGTGCTTTTTGATCATATTCAAAAAATCTTTGCCAAGACCAATGTCAAGAAGCTTTTTCCTATGTTTCTTTCTAGTAGTTTTACAGTTTCAGGTCTACATTTAAGTCTTTAGTCCATTTTGAGTAGGTTTTTGTATATGGTTTGAGATAAAGGTCTAATTTCATTTTTTTGCATGTGGATATCCTGTTGTCCCAACAGCATTTGTTGAAGAGACTGACCCTTCCCCTTGGCATCTTTGTTGAAAATCAGTCGACTATAAATGGATGGATTTCTGGGCTGTCTATTCTGTTCAGTTGGTCTATGTATTTGTTTTTTATGTTGGTACCATTTTGTTTTGATTGCGATAGCTTTGTAGTGGATTTTGAAATCAAGTGTAGTGTGATGACCCTGCCTTTGTTCTTTTTGCTCAAGATTGCTTTGGCTATTTGGAGTCTTATATGGTTCTGTACAGATTTTAGGATTATTTTTTCTATTTCTGTGAAAAATGTCATTGGAATTTTGATGGGGATTGCATTGAATCTGTAGATCGCTTTGGGTATTATGGACATTTTAACAGTATTAATGCTTCCAACCTGTGAACATAAAAGATATCTTATCACTTATTGGTGTCTTCTTCACTTTTTTTTTTTTGGAGATGGAGTCTTGCCCTGTCACCCAGGCTGGAGTGCAATGGCACAATCTCAGCTCACTGCAGCCTCCGCCTCCCAGGTTCAAGTGATTCTCCTGCCTCAGCCTCCTGAGTAGCTGAGATTACAGGCGTGTACCACCACACCCGGCTAATTTGTTTAATCTTTAGTGGAGATGGGGTTTCACTATGTTAGCCAGGCTGGTCTCGAACTCCTGACCTCGTGATCTGCCTGCCTCAGCTTCCCAAAGTGCTGAGACTACAGGTGTGAGCCACTGTGCCCAGCCTACTTTCTTTTATCAGTGTTTTTTAGTTTGCAGTGTACATATCTTTCACCTCCTTGGTTAAATTTATTCCCAGGTATTTAACTGTTTTTGATGCTATTATAAATGAGATTGTTTTCTTGATTTTTTGTTTTGTTTTGATAGTTTGTTGTTAGTATACAGAAACAGGGCTGGGCATGGTTACTCTTGCCTGTAATCCCAGTGCTTTAGAAGGCTGAGGTGGAAGGACTGCTTGAGACCAGGATTTGAGAAGACCAGCTTGGGCAACATCGTGAGGCTCCATCTCTATTAAAAAAGAAAAAAGAAAAGAACAGAAAAAAAAAAAATAGTACTGGTCTTTGTGTGTTGATTTTGTATCCTGCAACTTTACTGAGTTTGTTTATTAGTTTTAAAAGTTTTTTGATGGAGTCTTTAGGGTTTTCTGTTTATAAAACTATGTTATCTGCAGAGACAATTTAACTTCTTCCTCCCTGATTTAGATACTTTTCATTTCTTTTTCTTGCTTAATTGCTTTGGCTAGGACTTCCAATACTATGTGGAATAGAAGTGGCAAGAGTGGGTATCTTTGTCCTGTTTTTAATCTTAGAGGAAAAGCTTTCAGCTTCTCACCATTGAGTGTGATGTTAATTGTGGGTTTGTCACATATGGCCTTTTGGTGTTTCGGTACAGCATGTTCCCTCTATGCCTAATTTGTTGAGAGAGTTTTTATCATGAAAGGATGTGGAATTTTGTCAAATGCTTTTTCTGTATCTTTAGGGATTACCATATGATTTTTCTCCTTCATTCTGTTAATGTGCTGTATCAATTTATCGTGGAACCATCCTGGGATTAATTCCTCTTGCTCGTGGTGAAGGATTCTTTTAATCTGCTATTGAATTCAGATTGCTGGTTTTCTGTTGAAGATTTTTGTGTCCATGTTCATCAGGGATATGGGCCTGTAATATTCTTTTCTTGTAGTGTCCTCGTCTGGCTTTGGTATCAGTATAATGCTGACCTTTTAAAGTGAGTTTGGAAATATGCATCCCTCTTCAATTTTTTGAAGAGTTTTTTTTTTTTTTTTTTTTTTTTTTTTTTTTTAGAATTTCACTTTGTCATTCAGGCTGGAGTATAGTGGTACAAGCATGGGTCACTGCAGCCTTGGTCTTGTGGGTTCAAGCGATCCTCCTACCTCGGCCTCTTGAGTAGCTTGGACTACAGGCATATGACACCACACCTGTCTAATCTTTATTTATTTTTATTTTTTGTAGAAACAGGGTCTCACTATGTTGTGCAGGCTGGTCTTGAACTCCTACGCTTAAGCACTTCTCCTACCTCAGCCTCCTGAAGTGCTGGGATTATAGGCATGAGCCACTGCACTTGGGCTTTTTGACGAGTTTGAGAAGTAGTGTTAGTTCTTTTTAAAGTGTTTGGTAGAATTCAGCCTTGAAGCCATCAGGTTCTGGGTTTTTCCATGATGGAAGATTTTTTTATTTAATTACTGATTCAGTCTCCTTTCTTGTTATTAGTTTGTTCAGATTTTATATATTTTCATGATTTAGTTGTGGTAGGTTGTACATTTCCAGGAATTTACCCATTTCTTTTAGATTATCCAATGTATTGACATAATTGTTCGTCATAATCTCTTATAATTCTTTGTATTTCTGTGGTATCAGTTATAATGTCTTCTTTTCATTTCTTATTTTGAGTCTTGTCTTTTTTTTCTTTTGCAGTCCAGCTAAAAGTTTGTCCCTTTTTTTTATCTTTTCGAAGAACCAACTTTTAGTTTTGTTGATCTTTTCTATTGTTTGTCTTGTTTCCATTTATTTCTGCTCTGATCTTTTTTTGTTTACTCTTTCTAGTAACTTTGGACTTTAGTTTGTTCTTCTTTTTCTAGTTCTTTGAGGTATAACATTAGGTTGCTTATTTGAGATCTTTTTTCTTTTTTTAATATAGGCATTTATTGCTGTAAGCTTCTTTCTTTGAACTGCTTTTGCTGCATTTTATAAGTTTTGGTATGTTGTATTTCCACTTCTGTTTGTCTTAAGGTACTTTTAAATTTCCCTTTTAAGTTCTTCTCTGACCCACTGGTTGTTCAGGAGCATGCTGTTTAATTTCCACCTATTTGTAAATTTTCCAAAATTCCTCCTGTTAATGATTTATATAGGTTGGTCCAAAATAATTGCGGTTTTTGCCATTGAAAGGAATGGCAAAAATGCAATTATTTTTGCACCAATCTCATAGTTTCCTACCAGTGTGGTTGGAATAGACACTTGGTATGATTTCAGTCTTTTAAAAGTTGTTAAGACTTGTTTTATGGCCTATCATCTGATCTGTCCTAGAGAAAATTTCATGTGCACTTGAGAAGAATGCATATTCTACTCTTACTGGATGGAATGTTCTGTATATGTCTGTTAGGTCCATTTTCTTTAAAGTGTAGTTCAAGCCCAGTGCTTTGTCATTGATTTTCTGTGTAAATGATTTATCCATTGTTGAAAGTGTAATATTAAAGTCTCCTACTATTATTGTATTTCATTCTATCTCTCAGATATTTATTTATTTATTTATTTATTTATTTATTTATTTATTTATTTTTGAGCTGGAGTGTTGCTCCATTGCCCACGCTGGAGTGCAGTGGCATTTTCTAGGTTCACTGCAGCCTCCAACTCCCAGGTTCAAGTGATCCTCTCCCGTCAGCCTCCCAGGTAGCTGGAATTACAAGCATGTGTCACCACATCCAGCTATTTTTTTGTATTTTTAGTACAGATGAGGTTTCACCATGCTGGCCCCACTGGTCTCAAACTCCTGACCTGAAGTGATCCACCCACCTTGTCCTCCTAAAGTGCTGGGATTACAGGCATGAGCCACTGTGCCCAGCTCAGATTTATTAATGTTTGCTTTATATTATATTATATATTTTATATATTTACAGCAAACATTAGGTGCTGTAACATTAGGTACATATATATTTACAATTGTTATATCCCCTTGATGAATTGATCCTTTTGGTCTCTCTGTATAGTTTTTTTTTTTTTTTTGAAATGGAGTCTCCCTGTCTCGCCAGGCTGGAGTGCAGTGGTGTGATGTCTGCTCACTGCAATCTCTGCTTCCCAGGTTCAAGCAATTCTCCTGCCTCTGCCTCCTGAGTAGCTAGGACTGCAGGCGTGCGCCACCATGCCCAGCTAATTTTTGTATTTTTAGTAGAGATGGGGTTTCACCATATCGGACAGGCTGGTCTCGAACTCCTGACCATGTGACTGCCTTGGCCTCCCAAAGTGCTGGGATTACAGGCGTGAGCCACCACGCCCAGCCAGTTTTTGACATAAAGTCCATTTTTTCTGACATAAACATAGCTACTCCTGCTCCTTCAGGATCCCCTACTCCTTGGTATTTAATCCTCTTAACTTTCTGAAAATGCATTTGTTTAGATATCTTAGTTTGAGCTCCCCGAGAAACAGACTGTGAGACAAGGATTTGAGTGCAGGTAGTTTATTTGGGATGAGAGTAGGAGAGTGAAAAGTGAAACAATGAGGAAACGGTGGCCAATAAATAGTGAATTACTAAGCCAGCTCTCACTGTGGGCAACTGGTACTTAATTCTGTGGGGGAAAAATTGGGAGCTGGTATAGAACACTTACCTCAGAGTTATTCCATCTGAAGAGTGAGGAAATGAGTATTTATACCCTAACTTCTTTAGTCTTTGGCTAAGAGCTGCTCTTGAGGGGTATCTAGGTGGCAGAGTAGGTTAGGGTGATAAGAAAAGCCCTTAGGCCAAATGGAGCTGCTGGTAGTTGGAAACCAGGAGTTGTGGTAAGGAGGAGGGATATATAAGTGGATATTAGTAGTATCCTCTATCCCAGGCTTCTGACTCAGCATTGTGGCTCAATGGTGAGTGCATCATGGTCTTCAAAGTAGATTGATCCATGTCCACCACCTACCAGATGTTCCTCAATAGCCTTTAGTTTCATCTCCCTTTAAAAGAACGAGGAATAATCTATCACTTTTTAAAACGTATTTTAATCTTTCTTTAAAAATCATTTCAAGCACTTTAATGTTCAAGCATTTTTAGGCCAGTACACTTGGAGCTATACCTAAGAGGATCGTTCTTGAAGTGCTGCCTCCTGTTTTGTGGCAAACATAGTAATAGATGTTGGGGATAACAAATAAAAGACATGATTCCAGCCCAGAGGAGTTCCTGGGCGAGTGGGTGATTATTAGATGGTTTATCTAGAGATCCTTTTTCAAGTGAAAAGGGACTTGAAGTGAATCATTTAATCAACAAAAATATGTTTGTAGGTGTTTTAGAATTTGGGTCAAATCTTTTTCAGTTTCAAACCCTAGCTCTGCCTTGTTGGCTGAGTGACATTTGATGAAACAATATTTAGTCTGTCTGAGACTGTATTAGTTCATTTTCACACAGCTATAAAGAACTACCTGAGGCTGGATAATTTATAAACAAAGGAGCTTTAATTGGCTCACAGTTCTGCATGGCTGGGGAGGCCTCAGGAATCTTACAATCATGGTGGAAGGTGAAGGGGAAGGAAGGCAAGTCCTACATGGCTGCAGGAGAGAGAGAGCAAGCAAGTGAGGAGGGACTTGTCGAACACTTTTGAACATCAGATCTCATGAGAACTCACTATCATGAGAACAGCATGGGGGAAACTCCCTCCATGATCCAATCACTTCCCACCAGGTCCCTCCCTTGACATGTGGGGATTGCAATTCGAGATGACGTTTGGGTGGGGACACAGAGCCAAACCATAGCAGCACCTTAGTTTCCTCAATTGTAAAATGGAATTACTAATGCTGACTACATGGGATTGGGGATTAAATGCAATAACCTTAAAAGATGGACTGTATTTGAGTAGAAGAGATCACAAAAGGATGAGTGAAGAGAGGGTCAATGGATAGGTCACAAAACTATAGTAATATAACAGAACAAAGATGCAAAAGTGGGTTTGCAGTTGGATCATGGAGGATGTTGAATCTCAAGCTAAAATAGGCCATGGGGACTTTGCAGCAGACAGTGAGGTTTTAGTGTGTCTCAATCAGAAAGGCTGAAGAAAAAGGCCTTCAGTCTTTACACTATCATGATATTCTTTGGTGAATGAGCTCTTCATAGGAATTAGAGCTACATCTTTAGGGAGCTTGGTTTTCTGCATCTCTGAACCACCAACTTACAAATCCTGCGTTCATGACTAGGACCATAGAGAACCCTCTTGACATGGTGGAAAATTTGCTTTTATGGAAACCTAAGAACTTGACCCTATCAGGACTAGTCTTGGCGCTACCAGTACTGGTTCTTAAAATGTGCATTATTTGTGTACATTAGTCACCAGCCCATTTTTAATGTTGAACGGGGAGACTAAGGCTCAGGAACATGGTAGTCTCTTAATTATAGGTAGATTTTCTGAGAAGACTTCAGTCCTATAGGAGTTCAGAAATTTTCTTTTATTCCCAATGAGCTTAAAGGATTGATGGTAAGATTGATGAGAGAGAACCTTCTATTTTAAAATGGGGAATGTTTGGTTTCCAATTGAGTTCTTACATATGTTTCTTTGATCTTATCATAAGCTGCTCATGTTTCCCACCTGGAGAACGTGTCAGAGGAAGAAATGAACAGACTCCTGGGAATAGTGTTGGATGTGGAATATCTCTTTACCTGTGTCCACAAGGAAGAAGATGCAGATACCAAACAAGTTTATTTCTACCTATTTAAGGTGAGATTTTAACATTTTAAAAACATTTTCTCTCATTGTTCAAATGTGCTCAGTCTCCATATGCCAGGTCATGGGTGTGAAGGCTTTCAGCTCATGGTACATTTTGCCCTCAGAGTGTACTGAACCGTACGTTTCTTCATGATGGATTCTCTAAAATGACCCATCATACTTTGAACACATCACTCTCTTTGAGAGCTTTCACACTTGTATGCAAAGTTGAGTATCTTGATTTGCATATGCAAATAGATTTTTCCATCCACCCAACAAATATTTATTGCACATCTTCTCTGCATGTGGCACTAATGTAGGCATGAGGGATAGAACAGTGGACAAAACAGAGTTCTTCCCCTCATGAAGTATACATTTCAGTAGAAGAGACAGTCAACAAGTAAATAATATCTTTGCAGGTGGTGATAAGTGTTCTGAAGAGAAACAAAGTAGGATAAGTGCAATCAGAATGGCAGCGATGGTGGCGAGTTGGGGACATGCCAGCGAGGAAGGTCAGTTAGGATAGCCTCTCTGAGGAGACGGAAGTTGAGCAGAAACCTGAGTGGGAGATAGGAGCCATCTGTACAAAGTGCTGGGTGAAGAGCCTGCCAGGCAGAGGGAAAAACAGGTATTTTAGGCCGTGCACTAAGAGAGCTTGAAGTGATGTCCAAATAGCAAGGAGGGCAGCATGGTGGAGCCCAGCGAGCAGAGGAATGGCTGGGAGGAGATGTAGTTGGAGGAGTGGCTGTAAGTCCTGTATCTCTAATGCTTTAAGAGGAGGAATCAAGATATTCCAAATTTATTTTGGTATCTTAGCCACCGTTATCTGTTTCTCACTGACACCAGTCACCGATTATTGCTACCATTCCCCTACCTGTCTCTTCACTAGTTCTACCTCAGCTCCATGTGGGTCACATCCATTCCTTTCCCGTAGATGTACATCTCGTCAAGCTTCTGATTAGACCCAGGACTAACAGATGTGGGAAGCAAACTGGTGGTGGAAATGGATAGCAAAACTTCAGGTTGCCAAAAATAGATCTATAAACGAGGCTGCCAGAAGGAATAACCTTAAAAGAGAATAAACCTGCTATTGAGGGCGTTGTAGATTATGTTGTATTGTGTAACCCTTACAAGGATGTTAAAAGCAAAACAAAAGCACTCAGAGATTATGGGTAGGAAAAGTTTGCCTCTTCTAATAAGAAGCACTGTGCTTCATTTTTGGAAATAACTCCCCTTTAACTCATTTATATTTATTTGTGCTTCATTTTTATATGACAAAAATAGCTAAATTTTCCAGTAAGTTCCCTCTTTTGCTTTGGCTGCTAGGAATCTTGTGCAAATTTTGTATCCAATTCCTATAGCTTTTTTCTTTTCTTTGTCTGAACTTATTTAATTCATAATTTTGCCTTTCCCCCTTTTTATTAACTTATCTTTTATTGTACTAATGGGGTTTTTTGGGTGGTTAGGAGATAGGAGAGGGAGGTAGAATTATATTTTTAAAATTTGATAGATATTAAATTTGGGGATATTAATTTTACAAAGAATAATAGGAGAGAGAGAGAAAGAGAAAAAGAGTAGGGGAAGGGAGAGAATATGAACAGCTGGATTCCCCACAGCCATTAACAGGCACTAGACCACTTTAGGCATCCAGGTGACAACTTGTTGACGTGGCTGTGAGGCTTGAGTCATTCCGCTCGAGCCCTGGTAGGTTCACAGTGTTTAGAGCTTCTGTGGAAAAAGATCTTAGTTGAAGAAAAACAAGGTCTGCATGACTACAGCTATTATTTGTCTTGGAACTGTGCTCCCTGGCAGCTCCCACTACCCTGTTGGAAGTGAAGGTGGTGTCAAGGTTTCCATCCTGTCAGCCTCTTTTTGGTTTATAACCAACCAAACAGGCCAGAAAGCATTGCTCTGCTTTAAAGTACATCTTCTCTCTCTTTCTTCCCTACTTCATCTTAAAATAACAGTGCATATATATTTGCTTGTGGAAACACAGTCCAAAATATTAGCATTCTCCCCACCTCCTGCAAAAAGTATTATTCTTGGGCAAATGAGTTATAAATAATCTGTTCCTTAGCTTCTGAAAGGCAATTCCTAAAAACAAAACAAAAATAATGATTACAATTTTTTTTAATTTTAATTTTTTTGAGACAGAATCTTACTCTGTCATCCAGGCTGGAGTGTAGTGGTGTGATCCCAGCTCACTGCAACCTCCACCTCCTGAGTTCAAGTGATTCTTCTGCCTCAGCCTCCCGAGTAGCTGGGATTACAGATGTGTGCCACCATGCCTAGCTAATATTTGTATTTTTAGTAGAGATGGGTTTCACATTGTCAGTCAGGCTAGTCTCGAACTCCTAGCCTCAAGTGATTTCCCCCACTCGGCCTTCCAAAGTGCTGGGATTATGGGTATGAGCCACTGCACCTGGCCCATGATTTTTTAAAAAGAAAAAAGGAGAAAGGCAGTTCCTATGTCTCATGTGTCAATAATTAAAGTAAAAATGTGTTATATATTTTAGTAGCATTACAAAATTTCAGTCTTAATCTGGGCATGGTGGCTCACAACTGTAATCTGAGCACTTTGGGAGGCTGAGGCAGGCCCATTACTTGAGGTCAGGGGTTCGAGACCAGCCTGGTGAACATGGTGAAACTCTGTAGTAAAAATACAAAAATTAGCCAGGCATGGTTGTGCATGCCTGTAAATCCCAGCTACTTGTGAGGCTGAGGCAGGAGAATTGCTTGAGTCCAGGATGCACAGGTTGCCATGAACTGAGATCACGCCCCTGCACTCCAACTGGGGCAAGAGAGTGAGACAATGTCCCAAATAATAATATTAATAAAATCAGTCTTAGATGTTGAACATAAATCCAGTGGAAAGCTGCATCCTAAAGTTGAAGTATATCTTAGTGCTTACAAGTGTGGCTCTGGAGTCTAACTACCTGGGTTTAAAACTTTGGTCTATCACTTACTAAATGTGACTTTGGGCAAGTTAATCTGCCTTGTTAGTAGTAGCACCTACCTCAAAAGGTTAAATGAGATAATACATATGAAGAACCATGAAGATCGTCTAGTGAAATTAAGGATGCAAATACCTGCTGCTATTAAGAACTTTTTTATATGCCCACTTATCTCAGCTTCATCATCTTATAGATAAACTGAAGTTCAACATCTCCACAGTCCATCAGTTTACCTCCAAATTGAAACCCCCAATGGGCCAAGTTCCTAAATGGTCTTATTTTAACTGGTGGAAAAAAGCAAGCAACCAGAATTATTTGTATTTAATTTTTATGACCAATCTTTAGATATTCTTAGAACATATACAATGACTTATCTTTATTACAAATTTGCTTTTATAAAGATGGGCATAATACTTGAAAGGATGAACAAATGCCCCATACTCATAATTTGTGTGGCACCCCTGGAAGGAGTTGAGGTCTTTGTTTTTTTTTGTTTGTTTGTTTTTTTGTTTTTTTGTTTTTTTTTTTTGAGACGGAGTCTCGCTCTGTGGCCCAGGCTGGAGTGCAGTGGCCGGATCTCAGCTCACTGCAAGCTCCGCCTCCCGGGTTGACGCCATTCTCCTGCCTCAGCCTCCCGAGTAGCTGGGACTACAGGCGCCCGCCACCTCGCCCGGCTAGTTTTTTGTATTTTTAGTAGAGACGGGGTTTCACCGTGTTAGCCAGGATGGTCTTGATCTCCTGACCTCGTGATCCGCCCGTCTCGGCCTCCCAAAGTGCTGGGATTACAGGCTTGAGCCACCACGCCTGGCTGAGTTGAGGTCTTTGTAAGACGCAGTTCAGTGGTAAGACATGGTCATCTTCAACCTTGGTGGTTCATCGATTTCCATTTACCCCTGAGAGAATGGTTTTCATGTTTTGTTTCTACTGAAAAGGCAGTAAGCAGAGAAAGGAGGGATTGATGTTACTTAAATAACTGTGTGGTCATATCTAACTGACCCACATGTAAAAGTTACAGAAGATTCAAGCCAAGATTGAAGGTAAAGAATTTCAATATCCAATTTATTTTCTGCATTGTTCTTGGTAAGTGGCTCTGTGTTCTCTTTCCTGTTTGCTCTTTGAGAGCTTTAAATTCCAGTGGCAGGAATTAAGAGCAGTGTTTTTGTTTTGTGGGCATTGAGATGCCAGAAGAGTTGGCCTGCCTTCTACGGATGGAAGGGAAATGAAAAAAAGACTGCAACAGTGAAAGTTGCCCCATTTAGAACTCTGCAGACTTCCCTCCCAAAGAGCCTGGGCCCTAGATGACGCGTATGCCACGCAACTGCTATAGACAGCTCCTGTCCCGTGGCCTCCTTTGTGCAGAATAGATCTTGGTCTTTCACGTCTTTAAATAAGATCCTCTAGAGCTTCAGCACACCTACAGTGGCCTGGAGGGGCATGTGCCAAGTGTGTAGGGTTGCATACCAGGCCTCTGGGTCAATGGAAAGCCAGAAAGAGTAGGAGAAGAGGGAAGTGAATGGGACAGTGGTGTCTGTTGGACCAGCATGGGTGGCCTAGGCCGCCCAGAACATGAAAGAGGTCCGGTTCCTCTTAACTCTGGCTATGGATGTGAAGGCCAATTTGGGTTACCTGATATTCGTTGCCCATTTTATTGACTTAAGGATTTGTTTATATCTAGTTAAGATAAATAGAATATGGTAACTTCCTTTAAAGGCTGTGTGTGTGTGTGTGTGTGTGTGTGTGAGAGAGAGAGAGAGAGAGACAGAAGAGAGAGGAGAGAGAGACAGACATAGCAATTCAGTTTTTTTTTAATGATTTCTTTGCAGCTCTTGAGAAAGTCTATTTTACAAAGAGGAAAACCTGTGGTTGAAGGCTCTTTGGAAAAGAAACCCCCATTTGAAAAACCTAGCATTGAACAGGTAAAAAGATTTTAAGAAGTCCTCTTTTTATTGGCTTAAGGCTGAAGAAATCTTTTAATCCTCCTTTTACATGTCTGTCTATGGCTTCCCTCCTCCGTACCGAGGTTAGAGATGTTTACCAGTCTGTGGAAATTGTCCTGGAGGCTTTGGATCAGAGGTGTATACCTAATTTAATACATGATCTAGCTTTTGCCTTTTTGGGTTGTTACATACTCAGAGTTTACTGTGTGTGTGGGGAAGAAAAAATTAAGTAGAACATGTAGTTTGTAAGAACACATGAAATGTGCTTTCTCTTGTTGTTGATGCTTTAAAATGAAGTCTTTGTCCATTTGCTTGGCACTGTCTGAGAAAGCCTATTGAGATGAGGGAATTTAGTAGCAATGTGAAAAACATTGTAAGTCAAGCAAAAAAAGCAAAAAAGAAATAAGATTTTGTACCCAGAAATGGACTTCCTGCTACATTATGATTCCTGGAAAGAAGCCGTTTTACTCAGGGAATGTGTTCAAATGTAAAGAGTTTTTCTGTTAGGTGTTGTCAGTATCTTTCATTAGCATCACTTTTTTAGCCTTTCATTGTTTGGCTAAACAAAGACACTCTGGACTGAATTTTTTGATGAGAATGACTACTGAAGTCATGATACCAGAGTCCTTAAAAATAAATGCATTTTTATCAGTCAGTTTTCAGTAAATTTTATTTTGCCTCCAAACTCTATTAAATAAGAATTCATTGCTCTTTTATTTGAAATTAGATGAGATGGAATATTCTGTAGAAAGATTAAATTAACAGTTTTTTAAAAAGCCCATAATTCTGAATGATATATATATTTTGGTAAGCTTATTGACTTCAAACAAATGATGATAAAGAGTTTAAATTTTAGTTGTTTAGTTCAGTGGCAGGCATGATAGCAGCCTTTTGATTAGCATTTTTGTACTGTAAAAACATAATATTTATCTAAGAACTGCATTATATGTGGGCTACTCTGCTGATAGTGAAGCAATAATTATTCTGCACAGCAGTCATATTTTCTTGATTCAGGGTTTTGACCTTTTCAGTTCATGGTTTTGATTTTCTCCTTAATGCTTCAGGATTTCAGCAGGCGTAAAGTCATAACTCACAACCTCTCTGTCTTGTCACTTTTCATCCACTGTGATCTGAGGCAAGATTCCCACTGGGGATTGCTATTTTCTTTTAGGGAAAAGGAAGAGATTTTTGTGAATAGAGAAATGTCTGTTCTTTTGCTAATAACCACCAGTCGTGCTGGCTGTGTGGGTGTTCAGAATTAGTATGATTGCATAGCTGCATGAAGAAATTGCCTTCCCTCTTTTTAAGGGTGTGAATAACTTTGTACAGTACAAATTTAGTCACCTGCCAGCAAAAGAAAGGCAAACAATAGTTGAGTTGGCAAAAATGTTCCTAAACCGCATCAACTATTGGCATCTGGAGGCACCATCTCAACGAAGACTGCGATCTCCCAATGATGATATTTCTGGATACAAAGAGAACTACACAAGGTAATCAGATGCAAGTTCTTTTCCTTTGGCCCCATAAAGCCTGTTACAGACATAAAATTCTACTTGACTCTGTAAGTAGAGGGTTGCCTAGTTATCATTATGACTCCATCTAATTCAGAGATGATGTCTTTATAATTTAACTTACAAACTCCTACTTTTCATTACTGTCATAATATGTTGAGGGGTGAGGGATGTAAATCATCTATACCCAGTATGATAGCCACTTGCCGTATGAGCACTTGAAAATGTGGCTAGTTTGAATTGAGATTTCTATGATTGTACCAAACAAGAGTTTAAAATTGCTCATTAATAGTTTTAAAATATTGATTACTTGTAGAAATGATAGTACATTGGATATATTGGATTAAATAAAATATATTAAAGTTAATTTTACCTGTTTTTACCATTCCATTGTGGCTACTAGAAAATTTAAAATCCATATGTGGCTTGTATTATTTATCTATTGAATATTGCTGACCAGATAGCTACACTATAACTCTGAAATTAATTAGAGCCCTCACTCAAAAAATGCAATGACCATATAATGAAGTTAAAGAATTTTTTTTAGGCTGGGCACGGTGGCTCACGCCTATAATCCTAGCACTTTGGGAGGCCAAAGTGGGTAGATCACTTGGGTCAGGAGTTCAAGACCAGCCTGGTCAATATGGTGAAATCCCATCTCTACTAAAAATACAAAAATTAGCTGGGCATGGTGTCACATGACTGTAATCCCGGCTACTTGGGAGGCTGAGGCAAGAGAATCACTTGAACCCAGGAGGCAGAGTTTGCAGTGAGCTGAGATTGTGTGCTACTACACTGCAGCCTGGGCAACAGAGCAAGACTCTGTCTCAAAAAATATTTTTTTCCTTTTAAAGGGAAGATTAGCTTAGATCCAGAACTGTGATGGAACTGATATCATTATACATATTAGCTTCCAGGTTTTGTCCCTTTAAATAACATTTTATATTAGTTATAATGAAAGAAAATGTAGAATTTTGCAGCCTTTGTCTCTTCACTTAACATCATATCAAACATTTCACAGGTTACATTATAGTCCATTGAGTTGATTTACCCTAATTTACCTAACCATTTCTCTATTGCTGGATATTCAAACTCTGCAAATAGTCTTGGATTGAACATATATTTTCTTCTAAAGTGGAAATTTATTTTTATTGCTTATTACTTGCAGAATAATAGAATTGGTTTTACAAATCTTAAACTTGTACCATACAAAATATAATGACCTACATTTATTTTCATTTGTAGGAATGTGACTTGGGTCATCTATTCTTTTCAACTTTTTTATAACTTTTCTCTGTTTATATTTCAGAGGCACATCAAACTTCCATCAGGGGATATTAGGGAGCTTTAGTGCATATTTTTTTCCTGATTTAAAGTGGGCAGTAGTATCTTTTGATAGCCTGTCAAGACCACTTGTGCCCAGGTTATTTTCTGTAACAGCAGATAACGTGGAAGAATGGTATAATTTAAAATAAGCTTTCCTCTCTGTCATTGACCTAATTTCATGTGTAGCACACCCGATTTCCTCTCTTTCTCTTTACTTTTACAATATATACAATTTCAGTTACAAAGTATTTTCTCCTTAATAATTGATATTTATAGGAATTGCAGATTTCTTCAAAATAAGTTTTTAAATTATATCTTTATTTCTATGTCTTTCATTTTAGGATTTTACATTAACAATAGTCCTATATTATTGAAACTCTTGTTTATAATAAGAGTTGAGATGATAAATGTCTCAAAAATATATATTTTTTAATCCCACCTGTGAACAATTGACAAAGCTAAATATTTGTCAAAGCCAAGGCCCTGAATGCATTTGCCACTTTTAACAGAGAAAGTAATTGTTTCATCAAGAAAAAGGAGAATTAATTGTGAAGCAGCTTGGGAGACATTACTGTATTTTGTTTTATTTTTCTTTTTATTTTTTCTAGAGATGGTGTCTCATTCTATATCCCAGGCTGGAGTGCAGTGGCATGATCATAGCTCACTGTAGCCTCAACCTCCTAGACTCAAGCAATTCATATATCTCAGCCTCCTGAGTAGCTGGGACTACAGACACATGCCACCGTGCCTGGCTATTTATTTATTTTTTATAGAGATGGGGTCTCACTATGTTGCCCAGGCTTGAGGTCTCAAACTCCTGACCTCAAGCGATCCTCCCATCTTGGCCTCCCAAAGTGCTGGGGTTGCATGTGTGAGTCACTGTGCCCAGCTATGATATTTTAGAAAACAGAAGAAAAATGCAAGGTAGTCTTTGAGAATTACTAAGAAGTTGGTGGCACTTACAAATACTTAAGAAGTAGTAAAAATGGAAATTGGTTTGGATGAGTGCTGGGTTTGAATGGTGTGGGTCCATCTCTCCCTTGTTATGTGAGCTTTAGACCAGTCTCTGGTCTAAAGAGACCTTTGATTTCTTTCTCTGTCCAAGTGTCATGAGTTTTGTGTATTCCATGGGTGGTTTGTATGTAGTTTCTGACACACAGAACAGGTGCCAGGAAGATGCTCATCATCATTTTCCTCCCATGCACATTGTTCTCTAAAACTCAGTCACTGCCAATGTGGAGCTATTAAGCTAAAGCCTTAAATATATAATTGAGTGAGTGTGTAATTATTTGAATATCACTTTAGAAATTAAGATAGCAGGGAATAGAAAAACGGCAAAAGAGTCCTTTATAGCCCAGCATCCTAAGCCAACAGCTGAAGGCAAAGAGTGGAGTCAGACAATGGAAAAGAGAAACTTGCTGAGAGAAACTGAAATGAATATGCCCTGATGAGGTCTGAAACCTGCTGATTTCTAGGTGAAATGTAGACCAAGAACCCCTATTAATAATAAATAAGGAAATGAAGGTAGATGACACCAGCCTCCCCCGCGTCCCCACCATCACGTCATGTTGATGAGGAAAGGGAAGTAGAGAGGAACGACCTGTGAAAATTAGGAGAATCAATATTCAGAGTAAAACCTCACTGCCATGACCACATGGAGAATTAAAAAAACCACATACCACCACAGCATGATGTCTCACTGATACTGATCTTCTAAAAAATGGGTAATATTACTGGCTGCAGGCACCAGCAGGCTTTATCTTGATGTTACTGTAAGAGAACCTCAGGACCTATAACGCTGGTTCAGCTTATAACTTAGGGCAGTTACTGTAAATATTAGAACAAAGATGTGCCGAAAATGTTTGCAG
Source organism: Piliocolobus tephrosceles (assembly GCF_002776525.5). NCBI lineage: Eukaryota > Metazoa > Chordata > Mammalia > Primates > Cercopithecidae > Piliocolobus > Piliocolobus tephrosceles. The sequence continues at coordinate 147,817,987 of NC_045435.1, read as the reverse complement.
TACATCAGTCTGAAAATGAAGTTAAACAGGATTCTTTGTGGAAAAGACTGGACTTAGAAAATGATTGTGTTCATTACAGAGCTAACTTGTAAATATTTATTCCATAAAAATTAAAAGCAAACTGGACAGTAGTACTGCTTAACTTACTTCTCTGTTCTGAATAAAAGAAAATAGTAATATTCCTTTTTTTTTTTTTTTTTTTTTGAGATGGAGTCTCTCTCTGTTGTCTAGGCTGGAGTGCAGTGGTGTGACCTCGGCTCACTGCCACCTCCGCCTCCTGGGTTCAGGCGATTTTCCTGCCTTGTCCTCCAGAGTAGCTGGGATTACAAGTGCATGCCACTATGCCTGGATAATTTTTGTATTTTTAGTAAAGATAGGGTTTCACCATGTTGGCCAGGCTGGCCTCAAACTCCTGACCTCAGGTGATCTGCCTACCTCATCCTCCTCAAGTGCTGGGATTAAAGGCGTGAGCCACCACACTCAGCCTAAATATTGTTACATAAGTGTATGTTAACTGTACCTAATATATACTTCCAGAAGCACTGTGGTTATAGAAAAAAATGTGGGCAAATATTTTGAAGTTCCTGAATTTGATGATAGTACACTATTATAATTCCATGAAGAAATAACCCGAAAAGAAAGTCAGAGGATTATGGCTTCTTTTTTTTTTTTTTTTTTTTTTGAGACGGAGTCTCGCTCTGTCGCCCAGGCTGGAGTGCAGTGGCCGGATCTCAGCTCACTGCAAGCTCTGCCTCCCGGGTTCACGCCATTCTCCTGCCTCAGCCTCCCGAGTAGCTGGGACTACAGGCGCCCGCCAACACGCCCGGCTAATTTTTTGTATTTTAGTAGAGACGGGGTTTCACCGTGTTAGCCAGGATGGTCTCGATCTCCTGACCTCGTGATCCGCCCGTCTCGGCCTCCCAAAGTGCTGGGATTACAGGCTTGAGCCACCGCGCCCGGCCCGATTATGGCTTCTTAAAATACAACTCACCAACAGTCTGCTGAAGGAAAGTGGCAAGTAATTAGTCTTAGATTTTGAATTGTGTAGAACTTTTGAAAGTTAAAGCTTACACCCACACTGAGGAGATGTTTCACAAGTATACAGAGCGACTGGGTGCAGTAGCTCATGCTTGTAATCCCAGCAACTTTGGGAGGCTGAGGCGGGAGGATCGCTTGAGCCCAGGAGTTTGAGCCCAGCCTGGGCAACAGGATGAGACTTCATCTCTACAAAAAAAATTAATAAACTATCTGGGTGTGGTGGCATGTGCCTGTGGTCCCAGCTACTCTGGAGGTTGAGGTGGGAGGATTGCTTGAGCCCAGGAGGTCAAAGCTGCATGGAGCCGTCCATGATCCTACCACTGCACTCCAGCCTGGGCGACAGAGCACAACCCTGTCTAAAAAAAAAAAAAGAGAGAAGAAGAAAAAGAATACATAGCAAGTTAGCTGAAACTAACTTGTTGGTTTTGGGAAACAGTTTTATTCAGCCATTCTTCTATGATGTATAGCCTATTGCCATGTGTACTGAGCATTCATTATTAGACATGTAAATCTAGAACAGAATTTATCAGGAAGCATGAAAAGAACACTAGGAAACGGGAGATCTGACTTCTAGTCTGGACTTCAGTAGTAACTGGGCCTCAGTCCCTGTGAACTAGGGCAGGTCAGTTTATTCCTGGAAACCACAGGATTTTCAGTTCAGCAAGTCAGTAGAATGAGTTGGTCTTCTGTGTTCACATTTTTAAATTCTGTTCACAGAAGTTACAAATCATCATGATGATGTGAAAAATCTGGGAGTTATTTGAACAGTTAGAAAATAGCATGCAAATACCATCCTTATTAGACATACAAAAATGAATAACTATCATTTTGCTTCTTTTTAGTAGACCTGAAATCAGTCATGTAGGTAAAATCTTTTCCTACAGTTACTTCTTTGGAGGAATACATGTGCCCATGCATGTCCATTTCCTTCTTTCTGTCTCACTATGTGCAATAATATCAATCAATATATTAAAACAACACTAGAAGTACACACACACACACTCATTCTTTCTGTCTCTTACGCGCGCGCACACACACACACATTGACTTGGCCTCATTGTCTTAATCTACTGTGAACTTTACAGATTACAAAATAAGGTTAATCTTGGAAGTTAAGAAAAAGTTGAAAAGTATAAATTGAGGCCTATAAAATGACTTTGAGGAAATGAATGAAAACCCATTATTTGAAAATTTTTACTAGCTAATAACAATCTATGCTGTCTTCTTCTACCCTGGGAAGATTGAATAACCTGTTAAAGCACTTTTGGATAACTTTTTAGGATTTTATGATAATATTTATAACCTATCATCTTTGTAGGAGAAATAATGTCAGTCATAGAGCCTTAGACGTCTGCAGATCTCTCGTCAGATGGAAATGCTCTTTAGACTCCAAATCAGCACTGTCCAATAGATATATAATATGAACCAAAAATGCAAGCCAGATATATAATTTAAAATTTTCTAGTAGCTACGTATAAAATGAATAGATAAAAGAAATTATTTTGAATTTTATATATATATCTTTTTTTTTTTTTTTTTTTTTTTTTTTTTGAGATGGAGTCTTGCAGTGTAACCCAGGCTGGGGTGCAGTGGCTCAATCTTGGTTCACTGCAACTTCCACCTCCTGGGTTCAAGCCATTCCCCTGCCTCTGCCTCCCGAGTAGCTGGGATTAAAGGCATGCGTCACCACACCTGGCTCATTTTTGTATTTTTAGTAGAGACAGCATTTGACCATGTTGGCCAGGCTGATCTCGAACCCCTGACCTTAAATAATCTGCCCGTCTTGATCTCCCAGAGTGCTGGGATTACAGGCATGAGCCACCACAGCTGGCCAATAATATATATATTTTTTACCCAATATATCAAAAATATCATTTCGGCTGGGCATGGTGGCTCACGCCAGTAATCCTAGCACTTTGGGAGGCCAAGGTGGGTGGATTGCTTGAGGTCAGGAGTTCAAGACCTGGCCAACATGGTGAAACCCTGTCTCTACTAAAAATACAAAAATTAGTCAGGCATGGTGGCGGACACCTGTAATCCCAGCTACTCAGGAGGCTGGGACAGGAGAGTAGCTTGAATGGGGAGGTGGAGGTTGCAGTGAGTTGAGATCATGCCATTGCACTCCAGCCTGGGACACAGAACAATACTCAGTCTCAAAAACAAAACAAAACAAACCACAAAAACAAAAAACCCACAAAAATGTAATTTCACTATGTAACCATTGTGAAAAATTATTAAGGATGTATATTTACTTTTTTGGTACTGAGTCCTTCAAACCTCCAAATCCAGTGTTTATTTTGCTTTTTCCTTTTTTTTTTTTTTTTGAGATGGAGTGTTGCTGTGATTCCCAGACTGGAGTGCAGCGGTATGATCTCGGCTCACTGCAACCTTCGCCTCCGAGGTTCAAACGATTCTCTTGCCTCAGCCTCCCGAGTAGCTGGGACTACAGGTGCCTGCCACCATGCCTGGCTAATACTTATATTTTTAGTAGAGATGGGGTTTCATCGTGTTCCCCAGGCTGGTCTTGAACTCTTGACCTCAGGTGATCCACCTGCCTCAACTTCCCAAAGTCCTGGGATTACAGGTGTGAGCCACTGCATCCGGCCAAATCCAGTGTGTATTCACACATCTTAATTCAGTAGCTAAATTTTAAACAATTAAAACTAGATGGAGTCCTACTGGAACAATCAAGTTATGTTTAATGGGAAAACATTTTACACTGTTTCCACTTAAAAGTAAAATTGAAATTGATTAAATGAAATTAAAAGTTAAACTTCTAGGTCATACTAGCCACATTTCCAGTGCTCAATAGTTACCAGTGGCTGGTGGCTACTGTGTTGAATAGCAGAGACATAGAATCATCCCCATCATCAGTGAAAGCTTTATTGGACAATAAATCTTTAAACCTTTCATTGCAGAAGATTGGACATATTTTGTTATTTTTAAAATTTGGTCATGTTCTGTATAATAACGTTTTAGTCAGCAATGGACCATATATAATGACAGTCGTCCTTTGAGATTATACGAAAATTTTGCTGTACTTTTCTATGTTGAGGTATATTTAGATATACAAATACTTACCATTATGTTACAGTTGCTTGTAGTATTCAGTACAGTAACATGCTGTACAGGTTTGCAGCCTAAGAGCAATAGACTATGCCATAGAGCAGGGGTCCCCAACACGTGGGCCATGGTCCACCATGGGTCTGTGGCTCATTAGGCACCGGGCCTCACAGCAGGAAGCAAGTAGTGGGCGAGTGAGCATTATAGCCTGAGCTCCCCTCCTGTTAGATCAGTGGCGGCGTTAGATTCTCATAGGAGCACGAACCCTATTGTGAACTGCGTGTGTGAGGGACCTAGGTTACGCATTCCTGCTGAGAGTCTAAGGCCTGATGATCTGAGGTGGAACAGTTTCACCTGGAAACCATCCCTTCTACCCTGTAGCCATGGAAAAATTGTCTCATGAAACTAATCCCTGGCGCCAAAAAAGTTGGGGACCTCTGCCATAGAGCCTAGGTGCCAAGTGTGTAGTAGGTTCTACCATCTAGGTTTGTGTAGGAACACTCTCCAGTGTTAGCACAGTGATCAAATCACCTGACTCATTTCTGAGCATGTATTCCCATTGTTAAGCAAGACATGAAAGACATGACCATATTAAGTCTTACAGATAGTCTTGTGATTGCCTAAGTCTCACGAAATTGAACTTCTGATTATGAAGATTTGTGACTGTTTAACTCTACATTTGTAGTTTCATTACTTGTTATTTGGGATCTGACTTCCCCTCAGCCCTAGATAGATAGATAGATAGATAGATAGATAGATAGATAGATAGATAGATAGATAGCATGTCAGTGTCTCATTCTGTTACTGTCACCCAGGCTGCATTGCGGTGGCACAATCATAGCTCACTGCAGCCTAGAACTCCTAGGTTCAAGCAATCCTACCTCCTCAGCTTCCCAAGTAGCTAGGACTATAGGCATGTGCCAATACACCTGGCTAATTTTTAAACTTTCTGTAGAGATGGGCATCTTACTATGTTGCCTAGGCTGGTCTCAAACTCCTGGGTTCAAGCAGTCTTCGTGCTTGGGCCTTCCAAAGCACTGGGATGACTGGTGTAAGCCACCATGCCGTGCCTAGCCAGCCCATTCTTTTAACTTAGTTAAGTGCCCACAGACTAACATCTAGCAAAGAACTGGCTTTGAAAGCAATGAATTTCTATATGAAGCACCTTATGGATTACAAAATAAATGTACTTTATAGTTTTTTTCTGCTACCAAGATCACTCTTTCAGACAAGAGACAACATTAACACTTGAGGTACCCATTTCAGTATTGTAAACATAAACGACATTTGGGGTGTAAATTATTAAAGGAAAAAAGTTGAGAGAAGAAATAGAAATAGTAGCGGAAGTTTTAGGTTATTTTTGAATCTAGGCAGACGAACTAAGACTAATGAAAGCATTTTCTCCAAAGGTGTTGGAACCACTGCGACAGCCACCACCATTTCCACCACCAGCACACATACAGGCGAAACATTTTATAATACAGAATAAGATTTTTTTAAAAATGTCAGGAGCATGAATAATATTATTCCTCTCTTCATTAAAGGGCTCAAAGTTCATCGGGAGCTTTTTGTAGCAGCTTGGGCACATTAGAGAGCTGTCTCCCGTTTTAAAGGAGAACAGGAAAGCACATAGAGAGGAGAGGTTTGATTTTTGGAAGGCAGTCCTTTCCTAGAAGAGGGTGATTTGGGTCTGCTCTCGAGGAATAAGAATCTGTGGAATAACGCTTTTTGACCTTTTCCTCGTTTGGTGCCACCCTCCATGGCTACCACTGTTACATTTATGTTGCTGGGTCCTGGGAAATTCACATCTTCCACTTCCAGGAGATAAAAAAAAAAAAAAAAAAAAAAAAAAAATTACGGTTGGCTGAGTGTGGTAGCTCATGTCTATAATCCCAGCACTTTGGGAAGCTGAGGTGGGTGGATCTCTTTAGTCCAGCAGTTCGAGACAAGCCTGGGCAACATGGTGAAACCCCGTCTTTACAAAAAATACAAAAAAATTAGCCATGTGTGGTGGTGCATGCCTGTGGTCCCAGCTGTTCGGCAGGCTGAGGTAGGAGGGTCACTTGAGCCCAGGAGGTGGAGGTTGCAGTGAGCTGAACCTGCACTCCACTGCACTCCAGCCTGGGTGACACAGTGAGACCCTTTCTCAAAAAAAAAGAGAAAAAGAAAGAGGTTTATTTTTGAATAGACTTTTACTCTCCACTGTATGTTGGCCGAATGCACTTTCTAAATTAGATGACCTCTGTTGTCAGTGTACCCTGGAACTGTGGTCAGATCTCAAGAAAACTCCTGGCTTCCCTCTGGTCTGGTCCTCCTCCAGCATCGTGCAGTGATGCTGAGGTGCATTTTTGACTTTGAGTCTGAGAAAAATGTACCTAGGTGACAGATGGTAGAAGCTTAATACTTCCTACATTTTTGACTGAGTTTTAAACAGTACTGGAGATCGTTGTCTTCCCACCAAACCTCCGATAAGTGCTGTGTAGGCTTTTTAAATAAATTTTAACATTTTCCTCAGAGGACTAGGTGGTTAATTCTGATTCTTTCACAGAAGAGACTTCCTCAGCTTCTCTTTTAAATTTTTCTTTCATTTAAACTACCATTAGTGTGCCAGTAACTCCAGTTATACTATGCCTTTTATATACAGTATTTCATTTAATGCTCACAAGACCCCAATGAGGTAGGTATTATTGTTGTCCCCATTTTACAGGTAAGGAAAGAGAGGCTAAATAGCATAATTAAATTTTCAAAGTTATGCAGCTAGTTAAGTGGCACAGCAGGAATTTGATCCCAGGGGCTGTTTGACTCCAGGACTCACTGTGTGATGCTGCAGAATGAGTTGATTTTAACAGAATTAGACACAAATGGTGGTGTAAAGGCAAGCTAATTCCCAAGTTTCACTAGCTGGTAGGGATATTGTTGCTTGTTATTGCAGGCCTAGTTTTTTTTCTGCTATGGTTAATAGTACGAGATAAACATAATTGGATATTTCTGATGTCCTGGGGGTTTACAGGATATTGATGGTGCTTGACTTCTCTTGTCGCAGGTGGCTGTGTTACTGCAACGTGCCACAGTTCTGTGACAGTCTACCTCGGTACGAAACCACACAGGTGTTTGGGAGAACATTGCTTCGCTCGGTCTTCACTGTTATGAGGCGACAACTCCTGGAACAAGCAAGACAGGAAAAAGATAAACTGCCTCTTGAAAAACGAACTCTAATCCTCACCCATTTCCCAAAGTAAGGGAGAGTTTTTGCTGGTCTTTGTTTGATCCCAGAGCTTGAGGTTGCTAAATACAATGCCAAAGCCTGCATAAATAACAAGATCAGGAATGATAGAAAAAGCATTCCAGGCCGGGCGCGTTGGCTCAAGCCTGTAATCCCAGCACTTTGGGAGGCCGAGACGGGCGGATCACGAGGTCAGGAGATCGAGACCATCCTGGCTAACACGGTGAAACCCCGTCTCTACTAAAAAAAATACAAAAAACTAGCCAGGCGAGGTGGCGGACACCTGTAGTCCCAGCTACTCGGGAGGCTGAGGCAGGAGAATGGCGTGAACCCGGGAGGCGGAGCTTGCAGTGAGCTGAGATCCGGCCACTGCACTCCAGCCTGGGCGATAGAGCGAGACTCCATCTAAAAAAAAAAAAAGAAAAAAGAAAAAGCATTCCAAGGGGGAGGGAGAAAAGACCCTCAGTTCCCTTTGTGAATCTTCTTGGGTATTTTCCAGTCCGTTTATTAGCCTGACTTTGGGTTGACTGCCGTCATTGCTCCCTTATCCCCTCCTCATCCTACCTGAGTCATTGTCTCTGACTCTTATAGAATGGAGCAGTGCTTTCTTTTGTATATTCAGCGGCCAGGAAGCTCTAGAAAGATGAGGGAGAATGTTTAGGTACATTTTCCAGCCACTCAGAAATGGTGCAAAAGTAGTCAAGTGGCTTTTTTTTTTCCCATTCAATTTCTCCAACTTTTTCTAAGCACTGGTGAACCATCCCTGCCTCAGCTGTAGTAGACTTCCCCCCACTCTTTGGAAACTAGACTGCAAAAGCAGGGATGAAGAGGAATAGAGACCTCCTTCAGCATGACCTTTGAACCTCTATACTGAATTTCTTGTAGAATATGCATACTTTGGTGCTTCTTGCTTCTTGCACCTGACAGAGCTCCGAGGCATAAATAATCATTTAAATATTTTAAAGGGAAGGAAATGCTTCAAAGCAATAGAAAGTTGCGGTGCTGCACCACTGGCCTTGGAAATGCATTTTTAATACTAAGAACCAAAAATTTAAGCTAAGAGGTTGGATGCTGGTGAGATAGGCCAAGGGTGCAGTTGATGACTTCTCATGGAGCAATAACAGCGAGAAATGAATGAGACAGTTCATTTTGTGGTTGTCATTCTGCCTAGATCAGCATTTGGTCAGGAAGGTAAAAGGCGTAATTTGAAAAGGCTGGCTAGGTATGATATAGCCTTCCTTTCCCACACCATTCTGAACTGCTGATGTAGAGAATAGAATTTGAGAGGAAGTATTCTTTGATGAAAGATTGTGAAACCCTGTTTTGTTTGAGAAACTAGATTTTTATTACTCAGATAGTATTATTAGATTACAGAATTTTTGTCTCACTAAAGATAGAGTTTTAATTCATAACAATAAGGTTCAAAACAACAATCAAAACAACAAAACAACAAAAACAACAAAGCAACAACAAAACAAAATGGTTTTCTGAGAGAAATTGACTGAAGATTCCATGGCATTTTAACCCAAATCCTAAACCTTAGATAGATGTCATGAGTAATTCTGATGGGCTTTGGCAGAACACCTACTATTTGCACATATATTTCAGCAACCTGATTGTCAGAATTTTCTTTAGAGAACCAGTACATGAGACTAAGTCATGACATGAACATTTTGTTGTCCTCTGTGGAGGGAGATTCTGAAGCACTTAAACTGCAGTTTGGATGTTGCTCCCAAAACGGGTTATGAAATTAGGGCACACTCATGTATTTCAGTGTCTTTTAACTGACGTAAGCTCCTTTCCATAGAGACTAAAGCAGTTTTCTTACTTATGTATCTATTACATTTGCTATATAAGCAGCATTTTATGTTTTCAGGTGATAGCTGTCATTCTGTCTCTGAGTCAAGGGACAAAGAAGACTCCTCCCTTCCCAACACCTGTTATGGTATTTAAAGAGAAATTTTAGTTACTTTGCATAATAACATTTTTCCCATAACAAATTCATTTTGCTTCTTGCAGATATTTGCTAATTATAGTGTGTTTTGTTCCCTCAGCCCATAGTTCTGGCATGCTTATGCTAAGAGCTAAAACATCCATGCTGCCTTCTTTTCTTCTCTATTACTAATGGTGGGGTAAAACTACCACCCACTTCTCCTTTTAAATCCCTTTCCACCGAATATGACAACATTTAAGGCTGTTGGAGATTTATACCTACAGTTTTGGCAGCAGAACCACACATGTTGAAACCTGAGGTATTATTGAGTCTTGGGCACTGTTTCAGAGTTAGAGCTGGGACCGGATTCCCAGCACCCAGGGAGGTCTCTGCAATTCTCAGATGCATTTTCAGGGCTTACATTCTTTTCTTCGTATTCTTCATATGTGCTGCCTTTTTTCCCAGTTGGCTTTAACATGTGCCTCTTTCCCTATTCACCTAATTACAAAGATTTTTTTAAGTTTTGTATCTATATTTCACTCTAAAAGTGAAGAAAATTTGGTCCAGGGGAAAAAATGAAGAAGACCACTGATAGCTTCACCACTCTGAACTATTTTTAGTGCTTTTAGATATTTCTGTTTTTCCCCCACTTATTGGCGAAAAAAAAATCAGTAAGCCTCAGAGGGACTTAGGTATGTGTATTTCTTTTTTCTTTTTTTCTCTTTTAATTTTTAAGTTTTTAAAATCACCTGCCCTATTCTGATAAGCATCTGTATTTCTAATAAGGTTTCCAGATGATTTCTATGGGTTGCCAAAACTTGAGATCCATTTGGTTTAAAGTTAGCCTAGTAATTAATTAGTTACTGGTTCCAATCCTGATCCTGCCATTTACTAGTTGCAGGAATTTGATCCAGTTATTTAACTTCTCTGTGCCCTACTTTCTTCATCTGTGAAATGGGTATGAATTTTATCTCATAGGGTTGTTAAAAAGATCAAGTGAGTTAGTATACATCAACCACTTACAACACTGCCTATCATGTAGTAAGAGCTATACATGTGCGTGACAAATAAAAATAGAAAATATAACTCATAGAGTTGATGTGAGGATTCAGTAAGAAGTTCTTAGAGCAGTGCAGGCACAAAGTAAGCACTCAGTAAATATTAGTAACTTTTGTGAAGGTAATGACAGTGACAATGCAGCTATATGGAGGGCTGAAATCATGCTCTGAGATTCACTGAGGAAGATTAATGAATTTCTACTGATGTAATTCATGTGTCTGTATCCTATGTTGTGTTAAACTATGCAGGGTCAAAAGAGTAAACATTTGTATAAATGCATTTCTGTATTTGTATATACCAGGGCTGCCCAACTAAATTGTAATTTCAGTTGTAATCCTCCATTATATTTCTGATTGAAGGTTTGAGGCACTGATGTTAAGGTGATTGCCACAGATTATTAGGGCTGTTGTCCTTACAGTAGTTTTTTTGTTTTTTTTTTTTAAATCTTATTGCTATTACTCTTGTGTCTAGATTTCTGTCCATGCTAGAAGAAGAAGTTTATAGTCAAAACTCTCCCATCTGGGATCAGGATTTTCTCTCAGCCTCATCCAGAACCAGCCAGCTAGGCATCCAAACAGGTAAGTTTCCTTTTACATAAATCAGAGAACAACCAGGAAGGCCAACCTGACGTGTAAGTTGCAGTGAACTGCAACTTATACTTAACTCTATAGTCAAATGAGCTTAGCTCTATAGTCAAATGCTGGCTCTTTCCAAACCCAATTATAGTCTCAGTCGATGGCTAGACACACCTAGGAATCAAGTCTCCATCTGACCTCTTCATCTGTGGTATCTGTTTTGTACATCAAGTTACCACCAGGTATAATGGTGGATAGTGAGTGAGAATGGCAGTCTTGAGTCTCAGGATGTGAACTACTTCCCTGTGGGGACAGGGCATCCTTGCTATTGCTTAAATCAGCCAGTGGCATCAGTTGGCATTTTGTGAGGAAGGAAGACAGGTGCCTTCTGGAGTCACAGTGATCCCAGAAAGAGGATCTGAATTCCTGCCTTTGACACTAGGAAGACTCCATGGAGAAGTTTGGCAAGAAATGCCGAAACAGTTTATATCTGGCTATGGGGAAAGACAGGATGCAAAATTTTGATGTCAAGAGTTTTTTTGTAGTGCTCTAGGTCAATGTGTAATATGGGGGCTTGTGAGTATTGCCTCTAATGCCTCCAGCAAAGAAAAAAAGATTTATTCTTGCTTTAAAAACAAAATTGAAGTATAATTTATATGTAGTAAAATGTACTCTTTTTACCGTGCTGTGTTTTGACAAACACATATATTTGAGTAATTACCACTGCCATCAAAATATAGAACAGTGGCCTCCTTCCAGACAGATTCCCTTGTACCTCTCTGTAGTGCATTCGTAGTCCTACCTCGAGCTCTGGCAACTAGTGATCTGTTTTTTTGTTCTTATAGTTTTGCCTTTTCCAGAAAGTCATAGGAGTGGAATCATATAGTAGACAGCTTATTGAGACTAATAACTTTAACTCAGCACAGTGCATTTGAGAGGTGATTTTTGAAAAAGGTTTTCATCTAGAGCTCAAGTTTAGGTGTAAATATAACTACATCCCTACAAACCAAAGTACTAGTGAATGAGGAATTTTATTTGAATCATACTCTTTTTGTTTGAGCTCATTACCAAAAACATGTCAAAAACATATTTGTGTCCTTTTTTTTTCTTTTTTATAACCTGAGGTCATAATTTCATGTATCTCTGATCCAAAACCTATAGTGCTTTGGGGCCTGTCTGTGCCTATTACATGTTTCTTCTACAGTTGAGCAATCAGCATTTAGTAGACATGTTTTCTGTGGTTACTGGACATATCCTTTGCATTGCTCCCTCTGTACCTGTGCTATTCACTTTACCTTTGATTTGATTTCACCTAACTTTCAAATGGCATTTCTTCTGCAAACTCTTTCCTAAGTTCTCCCATCCCTTCTAGCAAGGACTGGATCTCTTTTCTTCCAGACTTTCACAGAGCCTTGAATATATCCTATCCTTGGTTCTCAAACATGACTGCACAATGGAATCACCCATGGAATTTAAAATGCACTGTATACTGATTTCTGAGTGCCATTCCAAGAGAGTGTGAGATTATTGTCCTGGGGTGTGGCCTGGACATTGGAACTTTTAAAAAACCCCCAGGTAATTTTAATGTGCAGCGACATTTGAGAATGACTGTGTTAGACAATACTCACCTCATATTATCCTAGCCCCATTTTTTCTGTATGTCTTTTATCTCCTGTGGATGCAGCTTTTTGATGGTCAGAGACCCAGTTTTGTCGCAATAATTGATACATTTATTAAGTGCTTGGCTCAGAAGCTTCGTTGGTATCTTTAAGCCTTTTCACAAACCCTGGGAGGTTGGAATTATGATCTCCTTTACATAGTTGAGGAAATAGAAGCTCAAGGAGGAGCAACAAATTGCCCAAGATAGACCTTGTAAGTGACGGAACTGGGTTTCACATCCATATTTAATTCCTCAATATTACACTGTAGTAAGAGAGCCAGAACTCTAACCACTACATCACACCATCTTGGTGTGTGCTGTCAATATACAGCATACACTTGTGGAAGGAATGAGTGAAGAACAGTTTCCTCCAGGCAGTGGGGGACCAGAGTTATTCAGCAGGATCAATATAGTTCTCCTTTGGTGGGTCTGTGGAGAGGATTTCTCTGTATGTGAAAACTTCCCTTTACCCTTGTTTGCTCAAAATTCTCCAATCTGCTCAACTTCCAGCCACATTGTTATCTGTCATAGTACAGGATGGAGAAGGAAGAGGTTGTTGTCTGTGATCGTGTGGAAATTTTATTCTTTTTTCTGTGGCTAAGATTGTCACCAGGTTAAGTTGGATTGTACACTTTAGTATTACCTGAAGCCGTCAGAAGCGGGCTGTCTTCTCTTGTTCTACTGTAATTGCAATGTGTTCTCTTGGGGGAAAAGAAGAGTGTAATCATCTACTTAATTAGCATGTCTGTGCGTCGATGCAACTGTGATAAATGACATTCATAAGGATGGATCTGAAATTTTACAAGATACTCAGATGTCTTCTGAATCACCAGAGCTTTCTCTTTGTTCAGAATCACTCCAGTATGCTTTGAAATTCAGAAGGTCTATATATTGGGAGAAAAAAACATAGAGCATGGCACTTTCGTATATTCTGATTTTTGACAAACCACTAGCTATTCAGTTAGAAGTGCTATGGGTTGGTATCTCTCTTACTTGGTTTACTTATTTTATTGCCTTCTTGGCTGCTCGGAATGTCCTTGTTGACTGAATTGTGGCTGTGTTGAAAGTTAGATGAATATTCTCTCTGACAATTGTCTGTACTGCCATGCTGTGTCTTGTGTGTGACCAGTGTTTTTGAGAATGTCTATACCCCTTGTCACCTCTCACCTCATCAGCTACTAGTCAGCAACACAGCTAGCAAAGCAGCATTCTACTCTGTAAGGCCTTTTTTTTTTTTTTTTTCTGAGATGGAGTCTCACTCTGTCGCCCAGGCTGGAGTGCAGTGGCCGGCTCTCAGCTCACTGCAAGCTCCGCCTCCCGGGTTCACGCCATTCTCCTGCCTCAGCCTCCGGAGTAGCTGGGACTACAGATGCCTGCCACCATGCCCTGCTGATTTTTGTATTTTTCGTAGAGGCGGGGTTTCACCGTGTTAGTCAGGATGCTCTCAATCTCCTGACCTCGTGATCCGCCCGTCTCGGCCTCCCAAAGTGCTGGGATTACAGGCGTGAGCCACCGCACCTGGCCTACAATGGCCTTTTCTAAAAAAACAAAAACATAAAAATCCTTTTTGTTTGGAAATACTATCAAACTCACAGTAGAGTTACAAGAAGAGGACAAAGAAATCCTGTATATTTTATATCCTTTACCTGGTTATAAACCAATTGTTAACATTTTGCCATCCTTGCTTTATTATTACCCTTTCTCTATCCTTTCTTTTTCTCTTTTATTCTCTCTCTACTCTTCCCTTAAGTTATTTACATATATATATATATAATTTAGGAGAAAAAATAAATATATATAAGATATATATTTTTATTTATATATAATATACAAATACATAATATACAAATATTCACATATGTAAATATATATTATATATTATTTATATATAGATATATATATTTTCTCCTAAATTTGTGTGTGTTTGTGTGTGTATATGTATATATAAAACTTAGGGGAGGAGTAGAGAGAGAGGAGAAAAAGAAAGAGAAAGGGAGAGACATATAGGCCAGGTATGGTGGCTCATGCCTATAATCCCAGCACTTTAGGAGGCCGAGGTGGACGGATCACCTGAGGTCAGGAGTTTGAGACCAGCCTGCTCAACATGGCAAAACCTTATCTCTACTAAAAATACAAAAAATTAGCCGGGAGTGGTGGCAGCCGCCTGTAATCTCAGCTACTCGGGAGGCTGAGGCAGGAGAATAGCTTGAACCGGGGAGGCAGAGAAGGTTGCAGTGAGCCGAGATTGCACCACTGCACTCCAGCCTGGGCGACGAGAGTGAAACTTTCGTTAAAAAAAAAGCTATATATATATAATATATACTTTTAAAAATATATATTTTTTATATAAAAAGCTATATATAATGTTTTTAAAAATATATAATATACAAATATGTAATATATATATTTTTCAAAATATATATTATATATATTTTTTTTCTCCTAAATTAATTGAAAGTTACAAACATCATGCACCTTTAGTAATTTTGATGTCTCTCATATATTCTCTAACGTAAAAACTATAGTTTTCTGTCAGCAAATTTAACGTTGATGTAGTATTGTTATCTAAGCTCTATGCTGTCTTCTGTTTTTGCCTCTTGTCTCAATAATGTGGTTTATTGCAAATTTTCCATTGCATCAGGAGGCATATGATGTTGGCTTGTCCCATCATTGTTGGTATTAAGTTTGATCACATGGTTCTGGTGGTGGTCACCGGCTTTCTCTACTGCAGTATTACTACCTTTCCTTTTTAATAAAAAGAAATACTTTTGTGGGGAGATATTTTGAGACTGTATAAATATCTTGTCTTCATCAAAATTATATTCACCAGGTTTAGCCTACACACATGATCTTCCTCAAATCAGTTATCATATGGTGGCTGCCAAATAGTGATTTTTTTTTTTTTTAACTCACTTCCACCATTCTTTCCTTATTTCTTTGTTGGTATTCTTGAGCTTTCCTCATCTCCACTTATTTATTTATTTATTTATTCATTTATTATTTTATCAATATGGACTCAGATATCCTCATTCTGTTTAATGAGTTTTAATCCCTACTGTCTTTGTTATTTTGATGCCTTTGGCTTATGTTTTAAAGATGACTTATTTTGTGACATTGGGCAGGAATGGGGTAGTCCCATTGCACTTGGTTTCTTGTTGCCTAAGAAAGGAGTCAGTCATCTAACACCTTCTTCTCCTTTTGCCTGGGCAGTTATCAGTCCACCTCCTGTGGCTGGGACAATTTCATACAATTCAACCTCATCTTCTCTTGAGCAGTCAAATGCAGGGAGCAGCAGTCCTGCCTGCAAAGCCTCTTCTGGACTTGAGGCAAACCCAGGTAAGCTCTTAAGAGGGGTAAGACAGGGCTGTGACTTGCCCTAGGAGTTCTATTACCTGAGGAGTGCAAAAGGTAGACTTAAACCAACTACAGTTTCTGCATGTCCAGGATTTTAATGGCCAGAAATCACTTTGTATTAGGCTTTTGGCTGTACTGGTTAGTTATTACCATCTTAAAACTGTAATAACTGGCTGGGCGCGGTGGCTCACGCCTATAATCCCAGCACTTTGGGAGGCCGAGGTGGGTGGATCACGAGGTCAGGAGATCGAGAGCATCCTGACTAACACGGTGAAACCCCGTCTCTACTAAAAATACAAAAAATTAGCTGGGCGTGGTGGCAGGCATCTGTAGTCCCAGCTACTCCGGAGGCTGAGGCAGGAGAATGGCGTAAACCCAGGAGGCGGAGCTTGCAGTGAGCAGAGATGGTGCCACTGCACTCCAGCCTGGGCAACAGAGTGAGACTCCATCTCAAAAACAAAAACAAATAAAAACAAAAAGAAAACTGTAATAACTTATTGTCATAGCTCACTCATTTGGTGTGTTGCCTGAGAGTTGGCTGATTTCAGCTAGTCTCACTCAATCTTGGCTAGGCTTGCTTGCAAGTTACCTATTGATTATAATATCTGTTTTGGGCTTGGCTTGGCTAGAGCACTTAAGCTGAAGCAACTCTGCTTTACATATTTCTCATAATTTTCCTGGGACTATTAGGCTACCCGGAACATGTCCTTCTTCTGAAGAGAGAGGGCAGGAAGAAATACACAGTCTCTTGAAGCCTAGGCTCGGAACTTGTAAACCGTTGCTTCTGCCACATTCTTTTTTTTTTTCTTCTATTTTTATTTGAGATGGAGTCTCACACTGTCACCCAGGCTGGAGTGCAGTGGTGCAATCTCAGCTCACTGCAGCCTCCGCCTCCTGGGTTTAAGCGATTCTCCTGCCTCAGCCTCCTGAGTAGCTGGGATCACAGGTGCCCACCACCACGCCCGGCTAATTTTTGTATTTTTAGTGGAGACAAGTTTTTCCCATATTGGTCAGGCTGGTCTCAAACTCCTGACCTCAGGTGATCCACCTGTCTCGGCCTTCCAAAGTGCTGGGATTACAGGTGTGAGCCACCATGCCCTGCTGACTTCTGCCTCATTCTGTCGTCCAAAGCAAGTCACATAGTTGAACTCAGAGTTGAGAGGTAGAGAAGTGGAAAAAGGTAGTCTATTCCTTTCGTAGGAATCACTGCAAAGTTACATGGCAAAGTGTGTAGATTCCAGGAGGGTAAATAATTTGGCCATTAGTGTAATCTGCCACATGGGCAAAAATATCTCTTGATCCTAGAAGCATTTCACAGTTAGAGAATGTTTTGAAGGTTGCTTTTCTGTCCACAGACTTGACATCAGACAAATCTTGGATGTGACCCAATTTTTAAATAAAAGAAGTACCATGAAAGAGGGAAAGAAGAGGACCTTATAATATAAGAAGTACCAAATATTTAGCATATGCCACCATTCCCTTTCACTTCCAAGGGAGATATCACTAATCCATGCAGAAACTCTACCACTAAGCTTGGGTCAGCCTCAGATTTTTTAAAAAAATCATAAACACCATTAGCAGCGTAACAAGCGGAGGGCATATCAATTAACAAACCCCAGCCATGAAATAAATAGTTTTCAGCATTACTCTTAGAGAATCATGGAATTTGAGGACTTATTGGTCAAATATCTGAAAATATTGTTACTTGTTTCCAAAAACAAACAACAAAAGAATTGTAAAAAAAAGAACTCGACAAAAGCCATTTAGTAAATAATATGTAATATTTCTGGAAGAATATTCTACAGTCAAGTTGCTTTATATTGTTCTGCTCCTTTTCAACTAAAGATAGTGAGAGTGCTATGTGGAGAATGTTATATTGAGATAGCAGTGGGATTCACATGTGAGGAAATAAATTAGATCTAGACATCTTAAAAATTCAAAAAATTTACTTGAAAAAATAAATACATGTTATGTCTGGAAAAAACTGGAAAAACCAAACATGAGAATAGAAAGGAGAAAAAAACCTACCATGCAATCTCATGAGGAAAGTAGAAGAAAGTTCTCTTTGCCTTTGCATGGTCTCTCCTATTGTGTGGAATGGTGAGATTGCATCTACTTGATAGACTAGTGGCCGTGCTCACTTTGTGAGGTATCATTTTAAGGCAAAAAAGCATTGTAAAAGATGAAGTGTGTCATTTTATAATAAATTAAGTTCATTGTTTATTAAAAATAAAACAATTTATGGTATATTTCAAATATATAATATTAGACATATATACATAATATATATACATACATATGCATACGTGTGTGTGTGTGTATAGCCAAGCCCAGCAGAGATTCCAGTCAATGGGTAGACTCATGAGCAAGCCTGCCAAGATTGAATGAGACTGGTTGAAATCAGCCACCCATCAGTAAACACACCAAATGAATGAGCTATGATAGTAAGTTATTATGGTTTTAGGACTGCATTTGGGGTTGGTTTATTACATAGCAATAACTAACCAATAAAGCCCAAAGCCTAATGCAAACTGATTTCCATACATATATGGTGGGTTGGGGGTGGGGGGTGCGGAATTAACATGACTTCAAGGAGAAATAAATCAACCAACAGTTGAGGGTTTAAACAAACAACTGAGTAATTCATAGGTCAGACAAAAATATCAGTAAGGCTGTGGAAGCCCATACAACGTGATCAGTAAACTTGAGCTAATGGAGTTATAGAGATCAAAATGTGAAAATACACGTTCTTTCCAAGAAGACACTGCACATTTACAAAAGACTGATCTTATTTTAGGCCATAAGGCAAATTTCAAAACATTTTGACACTTTGGTGTCATATGGACCATGTTCTCTGACCTCGAAGAGACTATATTAGATAGTACTAACAAACAATAGCTAGAATCACCCCTTTGCATTTGCAGATGAAGAAACATGTACCTTAATATTTCATGTATCTAGTTAAAAAGCATCATAGAAAGTAGAGAATATTCAGAATGAATTGGGTTGGCAGTTATTGTGAGCTAATCCCTTCTCTTTCCTATCTTCCTTTGTCACCCCTTCCCCTGGTGGTAAGGATAGAATTGACCTCCATACCCATCAGTGCTCTTAGAAAATTAGTCAGCGTGTATTATTTGTTTAGAACCACCCATTGTTTGCCTTTTATTTTGCTCATCACAGGAGAAAAGAGGAAAATGACTGATTCTCATGTTCTGGAGGAGGCCAAGAGACCCCGAGTTATGGGGGATATTCCGATGGAATTAATCAACGAGGTTATGTCTACCATCACGGACCCTGCAGCAATGCTTGGACCAGAGGTCAGCAGGGTAAACCTGGGCAGCCAGCTGGTAGACCTCTTCTGCTCTCCTGGCCACTCCAGCTGTCAGAAGTGGGGATGCTAATGCTGAGAGTTAACATGTTATGCTACCCTGGTTTGCATTTAACCTGGTGGTCAGTGTGGAGAGGGCAGGAACAACTGATCAAGAGGTAATTCCCCTTGATGAATATCACATCACAGGTCCACTTACTAATAATCTCACAGTTGAAGGCATCGTTCCCAGCTTTTTATCTTGAAAAATTTCAAGCCCTCATAAATGTTGCAAAAATGCTGTGATAAAAATCCATAGACTCTTCACTTAGATTCAGCAGTTAACATTATGCCACATTTGCTTTCTCTTTCTCCCTGCGCCTCCCCATATGCTCTTTTCTCTTTCTCTCCCTGCTTCCCATGAACCATTTGGAACCATTTCAGAATTAAAAACACATGTCGTAATACTTCACCCCTAACAATTTTTGCATGTACTGTATCTCATAAGGAAGCTATTCTCTTACATAACCACAATGCAGTCATTACTGTTAGAAAATTTAGCATGGTTACAATATTTTCTAATACAGGGTTGGTGAATTACAGCCTGCAAGCCAAATCTGGTCCACTGGCTGTTTTTTCAAATAAAGTTTTATTAAAACATATTGTCTGCAGCTGTCTTTGCATTACAACTGTAAATTTGAATAATTGAGATGGGGAATGTGTGGCTTGCAAAGTATGAAATATTTATTATCTGGCTTTTCACTGAAAAGTTTGCTGACCTCTGGCTTAATATAAAACCGTATTTAAATTTCCCATATATCCAGATGATGTCCGTTATAACCTTTGTTGTTGTTGTTGAAGGATCAGTTAGGGATTGTGCATTGCATTTAATTCTTCTCTCTTCATTTCTTTAGTCTCCTTTAAAACAACTCCCCAGCTCTGTTTTGGTCTTTGGCAGCACTGCCATTGGTGAAGAGTCTTGGTCGCTAGTTTTGTGTAAGGTCCCTCTTTTTGGATTTCTTGATTGTTTACTAAGGATTAGATTCAAGTAAGGCATTTTTGGTAAAAGTGCTTCTGTCATCTCATTGCCTTGCATCTGAGGGCATGCAAAGCAATGACACTTCTTTAGACATGCCTGTCTTAAGACATTTGTGACAGCTTCCAGGAAATGAAAAAATGGCTTGGAGATTATATTACAGTGTTAATTTTCAATTTGCCATGTTTCCTTAAGTATTTATTTTATGATATTGAGGATACTTCAGAGAACCAGAATGTTGTGATAGAAAAATCTTTTCCTAAAATGATCTTTCCATTTCCTTCTAGATATCCAGTCTGTGAGGGCTTAAGACTATAGTTTTTTTAGGGATTTAGTAACATTGCAGATTAGCTGAGTTTAGTTTTTTTCAGCTCTAAAATGGGAATTTGTACTAGTCTATTGCATTGCTACAAAGAAATACCTGAGACTTGGTAATTTATTTTTTTTTGAAAAGAGCTTTAATTGGCTCACAGTTCTGCAGACTGTACAAGAATGGCATCAGCATCTGCTCAGCTTCTGGTGAGGCCTCAGGGAACTTCTACTCATGGTGCAGGGTGAAGTGGGAGCAGGCAATCACATCACATGGTGAGAGGGGGAACAAGAGAGTGAGGAGGAGGAGCCAGACCCCTTTAAACCACCAAATCTCCTATGAACTAACTGAGCAATAACTCATTCATCAACAAGGGGATGGTGCTAGGCCATTCATGAGGGATCTGCCCTGATGATCCAACACTTCCCACTAGGCCCCACCTCCAGCATTGGAGATTGCATTTCAGCATGAATTTGGAGGGGGCACATATTCAAACTACATCAGGATGCAATCACATGTTTCAAAATATTTTGGATATATTAATATTTAGTAGTGTACTGGAGCTGGCTTGTACTGGAATGCAAAGAAAATTGTTAAATTTTTAGGAATTTTGTGAGCTGGTTGTTCCATATGTTGGTAGCTTGAAATTGACCACCATGGCACCTGGTTACCTGGATAGCCAGTTCTGGACTAATGAGATGAAGTGTCACCAGTTAGGGCCTTCCTTACCTGAAGAGCTGTTTGTGGAGCATTTACTTGCAAACCACTGGGCAGATTAAATAAGATGGGGAGCATAAGTGCTGGCACATGATTGTGCTTCCAGCTATGGTTGAGTGTAACTCAACAGATATTCTCTGGAAAAAAACCTGTTCTTTAAAAAGAAGTGTTAAGAGTATATTCATGAGTGCTACTATTGGGCCTGTAATGAGAATTTGAATCTATCATCTTAACGGTCCTTAAAGCTCAGCTGGAGAGGATTCCTTTAAGCCAGAAGTTGGCAAACAATAACCCACAGGCCACATTTTGTCTGCTTACTGTATTTTTAAACAAAGTTTTATTGGAACAGTACTGCACCCATTCTTTAACATATTGTCTGTGGATGCTTTTGCATTATAGCAGATGAAGGAGTAGTTGTGACAAAGACCTTATGGCTCACAATGTCTATTTTATTTTCTATATGGCCCTTCACAGAAAATTTTGCTGGCCCCTAATCTACACTGAATATCATCCATATACACATATAATACTCCAGTTTCTCAAAATGCTCTACCTGCCTTTTCTGTCTTGTCTTCATAACTTGTATGTGTATGTGTCTCTGTGTGTATGTGTGCACACATGTGTGAATTTAAGACTCTGAAAATCCACAAATGTGTATCTTATTAGAACAAAGATGAGAAGCTTGGATGTGTCCCATCCTCACTGTCTTGAGAGAATAGCTCTGTGTAATTTTTTCCTGTCTCTTGCACTCAGACCAATTTTCTGTCAGCACACTCGGCCAGGGATGAGGCGGCAAGGTTGGAAGAGCGCAGGGGTGTAATTGAATTTCACGTCGTTGGCAATTCCCTCAACCAGAAACCAAACAAGAAGATCCTCATGTGGCTGGTTGGCCTACAGAACGTTTTCTCCCACCAGCTGCCCCGAATGCCAAAAGAGTACATCACACGGCTCGTCTTTGACCCGTAAGTGGTACTTTCTGTTCCTTCTTCCTTATTTTCTTTTTAAATGAAAGAGGAACTACTTAGATAGTGAAAGTTAGCCATAGTCATCCACCGAATACCACTGCTCCTGTCTTGCTGTGGATACAGAGCTACACCAAGCTAATTTTCATGTCTGAAAGTGCTAAGATGAATTTTAAACAATTTACAAATTTTCTTGTTAATGATAATGAAACTTTGTATTTTACATCGCTGATGACTATCCTGTGCTTCATTCTTTATAGCAGTGAGAGAATGTAACACTAAGATATTCTACTTTTTTCATAGTCAAAATACTGGTTTTGGTATCTTAACTAGGTGCCATTATTGCCCAGGTCTGTGGGCAATTATTGGGATATAAGACAGGTTAACTTTGAAAATCCATTGCTTTAAACACACACACACACACACACACACACACAAAACCCCAAACTAAACTTCTCTAATTGAATTTATTTTAACATATATAGCCCAGTAGCCTCTGGGGACTGTGATCCATGCCTGTGACAATTCAGAGTGATGCTTTACACAGAGGGAAGGATTCCATAATGCAAAGTTTCACAAATTGTATATGTAGATTTTAAATTCTTTTTCATAATGTTTCTGTAATATTTTGGAATAAGACTTAACTCTTCAGAGACACATATCATGTTTGTCCATGACTTCCTGCTCTCTCCTGACCCCTCCTTGGCACTGGGTGTGCCAGTTCCAGAGCACCTCCGCACATACACTGTTCTCTATTTTAAACCTCAGGCACTTCTTAGGTGACTGGTGCTTTGTTCTGATGGGAGTGCTGATGACGTCTTGTGCAGTCAAGCTTGCTCTAAAAAGTTCAGATAAAAGGGTAGTCTAGTGAGATAGGGGCTACATGAAGGAAGTTTCTATAGAAACTTAGGACATGTCCCTCTTTCTTAGTTGGTTAATAAGGAACACCCCAAAAAGTATATTTGTATAAGTAGGATAGGTAAAACTTTGACATAATCTTGTTCTTTCAGGAAACACAAAACCCTTGCTTTAATTAAAGATGGCCGTGTTATTGGTGGTATCTGTTTCCGTATGTTCCCATCTCAAGGATTCACAGAGATTGTCTTCTGTGCTGTAACCTCCAACGAGCAAGTCAAGGTAAGGGTAACTCAAGGTCTTAGAAGAAAAGCAGAATGTGGGGCTTCTCACTAAGGCCTGCGGAGCTTGGGAAGATTTCTCTGTGCCATGTCCAGAGAAGGTTCAGAGTGGAGTTAAGGACTTTCTGGGAATAGTCCTCTCACTCCAACGGTCCCCAACCTTTTTGGCACCAGGGACTGGTTTCATGGAAGACAATTTTTCCACGGGCCAGACTAGGGGTATGGTTTTGGGATGAAACTGTTCCACCTCAGATCATCAGGCATTAGGTAGATTCTCATAAGGAGCATGCAGCCTAGATCCCTTGCATGCACAGTTCACAATAGGGTTTGCACTCCTATGAGAGTCTGGTGCCACCACTGATCTGACAGGAGGCAGAGCTCAGGCGGTAATGCTCACTTCCCTGCCGTTCACCTCCTGCTATGTGGCCTGGTCCCTAACAGGCCACGGGCTGGTAATGGTCTAGGGGTTGGGGACCTCTGTTTTACTGTGAGTGTATGTGTGTATGTGTGTGAGAAGAGTAAATGGTTTCACCTACCAACAAGTAGGGTTGTACCAAGGCTTTGTTGGACTTTGGGGCAAGGTAGCAGGATACTGTACAAGTTCAATGTGTCACTCAACTATCTATAGCAAATGAAGGGATATTTGAAAATAAATCTCAGTGTTCATTGTTAATTTACACACCCACACACACACAAACACGTAATCACAATTAGTGACACTGAACTACTGGAAAGGATATGGTTAATGTGGATTAGAAAGATGATTCAGGCAGCTTACACTTCAGAAAGATTTCTTATGACCTTGTCCCTAAGGGAAGACAAGGACTAAAGAAATTCTTTAAGGGAAGTCATGAAATTCTATAAGGGAAGTCATGTAAATTTATGAATAAATTTCAGAAGTTATTCTGTAGGGTTTGGCGTGTGTTGGAGTGTCTTTTTGTTTTGGTTTGTTTTGTTTTTTATGTTGCTAATTTACCTTCCCAGTTGTCTTTGGCCTAGGTCCCTTCCTTTCCGGGAATTGTGTCCATGTTTTATTGGTATTGCAGTTGGTGCCGCAATCTGGCAAGAATAAACTAGACTCTGAATTGACAGAAAGAGCTCTCATCGAGACCTTGTCCTGTTCTACTTTCTTGCTTTTAAGAAAAGGGAACCAGAAAACGTGTCCTTAGAACGTTATTCACTTAGGGCTGGGCGCAGTGGCTCACACCTGTAATCCCAGCACTTTGGGAGGCTGAGGTGGGTGGATCTCCTGAGATCAGGAGTTTGAGACCAGCCTGACCAATGTGGTAAAACCCCATCTCTACTAAAAACACAAAATTAACTGGGCATGGTGGCACATGCCTGTCATCCCAGCTGCTTGGGAGGCTGAGGCAGGAAAATCGCTTGAACCCAGGAGGCAGAGGTTGCAGTGAACTGAGATCACACCACTGCACTCCAGCCTGGGCAGTGGAGAGTGAAACTCCATCTCAAAAAAAAAAAAAAACAACTTTGTTATTCATTTAGGATTTTCATGGGCAGACTAAAGATTAGCAGCTCAGGATTAAGATGGCTGCTGAGAAGAATTATTGGAAGGTCTAAAGCAATGTGTCCAATAGAAATATAAAGCAACTTGCAAATATGAGGTTATAAAAGCACACATATATGTGCTTTTAAATTTTCTGGTAGTTATATATTTTTTTTAAGAAAAGCAAGTGGAATCCAGTGAGATTAATTTTGGAAATATATTTTATTTTACCCATATATCCAAAGTGTTATTAGTATAACTGCGACAGCCATTCAGCATCACGAAGAATTATGGAGACCTTTTACATTACATTCTTTGTTCTGTACTGTCTTTTTTTTTTTTTTTTTTTTGAGAAGGAGTCTCGCTCTGTCACCCAGGCAGGAGTGTAGTGGCACCATCTCGGCTCACTGCAAGCTCCGCCTCCCAGGTTCACGCCATTCTCCTGCCTCAGCCTCCTGAGTAGCTGGGACTGCAGGCGCCTGCCACCACGCCCGGCTGATTTTTTGTGTTTTTAGTGGAGATAGGGTTTCACCGTGTTAGCCAGGATGCTCTCGATCTCCTGACCTCGTGATCCACCCACCTTGGCCTCCCAAAGTGCTGGTATTACAGGTGTGAGCCACCGTGCCTGGCCTCTTTTTTTTTTTTTTGAAACAGGCTCACACTCTGTTTCCCAGGCTGGAGTGCAGTGGCGTGATCTTGACTGCAACCTCTGCCTCACGGATTCAAGTGATTCTCCCACCTCAGCCTCCCGAGTGGCTGGGAACTACAGGCACATGCCACCATGCCCGGCCAATTTTTGTGTTTTTAGTAGAGATGGGGTTTCACCATGTTGGCCAGGCTTGTCTTGAACTCCTGACCTCAGGTGATCTGCCTGCCTGGTCTCCCAAAGTGCTGGAATTACAAACGTGAGCAACCACACCCAGCCTTGTACTAACTCTTTGAAACCAAGCATGTATTTTACATTTACAACACCTCTCAATTTAGACAAGCTGCCTTTCAAGTGCTTGATACGCACATGTGGCCAGTGGCTCCTGTATTGAACAGTGCTAGTCTAAGTATTTTCTTGACTCCTTCAGCTTCAAAGAAGCAATGCCATTTATAGAAACCAAAAATAAGTCCCTGAAAGGAATCATTCTCTGCATTAGGGGTACAGCCTGTGCTGTTGGTACTGTAGCTTTCATTAACAGCTTCACTCTCTGGTCACAGTACCCATTTTTAAAATTATTATCATTATTATTATTATTTTGAGACAGAGTCTTGCTCTGTCACTCTGTCTGGAGTGCAGTGATGTGAGCTGTTCACTGCAACCTCCGCCTCCTGGGTTCGATTGATTCTCATGCTGCAGCCACCTGAGTAGCTGGGATTACAGGCGTGAGCCACTGCGCCCAGCTTCAGTGCCAATTATAGCTGCTGCGATGTATTTATTCTCACAAAGCACAAGTGGAACTTTTTGTCTTTGACTCTTTGCACTAAGCATCAAAGGGCAAATGCAATTCAACAGTCTTACATTCATCATTCTGACCGGGGGAGGTAAAGACCCATATTTGCTTGAAACTGATCTCTGGCTCATTTTCAAGGAATTCTGACAGTGTGTCTTTAGATGGTGCTGTTGCTGTGTTTATCATTATTCCCCGCTAGCCGAAGTGACAAATGTCCAGATGTTTTCTAATGTTCAAAATAAGAACTTATTTAAAGGAAAATTTTATTTGACTTTTCTTAGGGTGAAGACCTGGAAAATATGTCCTTGGTTTGTAATTTTAGAAAAAGATGGCATAATTTTTATTTTCAAAGATAGCTATACCAAACACCTTGTTTGGAAAGGTTGATTAAGGTTGACTTGGACACTAGAGGGAATACTAGAGGGAAACTGAAGGTATTTAGTATGAATTGGATACTTTGTCTTATTACTTCCCAGAAAGGCATTTTTTTCCCCCAAACCATGTAATTTTCTAAAGACTTGAAAAGGTGGCCAAGCATCACAAACTCAGTAGGAAGAACAAGAAAAGCAATCATTTCTTGTAAGTGACTCGAAACAGTAGTTTTAGAAAATGAAGATTAGTCTTTCAAAACAAAATAGAATGGATGAGTTTTGTGTGTGTGTGTGTTTGCATGCGTGCGTGTGTGTGTGTGTTTTAATGGTAAGAACCAATCTTTAGTAGAAGTAAGAATGGGAGAAACAGTTCTTCCATTAATTTCCTGGTCTTTTTTTTTTTTTTGAGACAGAGTTTTGCTCTTGTTGCCCAGGCTGGAGTGCAATGGCGTGATCTTTGTTCACTGTAAACTCCGCCTCCTGGGTTCTAGTGATTCTCCTGCCTCAGCCTCCCTAGTAGGTGGGATTACAGGCATCAGCCACCATGCCTGGCTAATTTTTGTATTTTTAATAGAGACGGCATTTTACCACATAGGCCAGGCTGGTCTCGAACTCCTGACATCAGATGATCACCTGCTTTGGCCTCCCAAAGTGCTGGGATTACAGTCGTGAGCCAGTGTGCCTGGTCAATTTCCTGGTCTTTTTACTGTCCTATGTCATTAATGATTAATGAACAACTTTTGAGAC
This sequence comes from Piliocolobus tephrosceles, assembly GCF_002776525.5. NCBI lineage: Eukaryota > Metazoa > Chordata > Mammalia > Primates > Cercopithecidae > Piliocolobus > Piliocolobus tephrosceles. The sequence goes on along the minus strand of NC_045435.1, from coordinate 147,790,553 downwards.
ATCACACTGCCCAAGATATTTACAATTTCACTGGCATATAGTCTAAGATAAAGATTGCTGAGCTCTGCCAACCCAGCAACACTAGGCAACGTGGAAGCACTGCTCCAATATGGAGTAAAACTGAATGGGTCCCAGTGGCTGTAGCATACATTATTGAAAACAGCAAATTCATAAGAGGTTTTATTTTTGTTTTAATTTTTTGATTTTTTTGAGATGGGGTTTTGCTCTGTTGCCCAGGCTGGAGTGCAGTGGCATGATCACAGCTCCCTGTGTCTGCGACCTCCTGTGCTCAGGCGATCCTCCCACCTCAGCCTTCTGAGTAGTTGGGATCACAGATGTGCACCACCGTGCCTGGCTAATTTATTTTTTGTAGAGATAGGGTCTCCCTATGTTGCCCAGGCTGGTCTCGAACTCCTGGTCTCAAGTGATCCTCCCTCCTCAGCCTCCCAAAGTGCTGGGATTATAGGCATGCACCATTGTGCCCAACCATAAGCAGACGTTTTAAGTATTTATTTTACTATATTAAAAATCTTGGCTAAATGGCATTTTAAAGTCTATGTTTGGTCATTTTGGAGAATCACGCTGATAAACAAATTCCTGTGAATTCTTTAAATTAGATTTGTATGTGGATTCACTGTGCTGAAAACACAAGATAACATTCGAGAGTTTACTTGAAGCTCCTCTCCTGATTTTGGAATATCTTGTAATCTAGCCAGGTACGGTGGCTCACATCTGTAATCCCAGCACTTTGGGAGACCAAGGCAGGTGGATCACCTGAGGTTGGGAGTTCGAGACTGGCCTGACCAACATGGTGAAACCCTGTCTCTACTAAAAACGCAAAATTAGCCGGGCGTGGTGGTGCGTACCTGTAATCCCAGCTACTCAGTGGCTGAGGCAGGAGAGTCACTTGAACCCCGGAGGCGGAGGTTGCGGTGAGCCGAGATTGAGCCATTGCACTTCAGCCTGGGCAACAAGAGTGAAACTCCATCTCAAAAAAAAAAAAAAAAAAAAAAAAAATCCGACATTATATGCAGCTTTAAAATTATGTAGATAATGTTTGTTTACCATAATAGATATTTAAATAAACACTGAAGTTATCAGATAGTTAGAAAATAATCCTTTTGATGGCAGGTAAAAACAAAGGTGTACAAACAAGGAGAAAGAGTTCTGGGGTTAAAATCTAAATAAACATTTGCTTATAATAGCTTTATGTTGTCACTGCCTCTCTAACCAAGGCAGTACTTAAACTACCATGACTGCTAGTCACAAATACTAGTTAGATACAGCGGAAGTTCAAGTTAAAAGACAGAGCCCCTTCTCACAAGCAACTTGGAATCTGGAAAAGTTTTTTGGAGAGATGACAAATTTGTGGTCACTGATGAAAAATATCTTATGCAGGTTTTGAGAAGCTATTTACCAAAGAACCATTGTTATTCTTGAGTAAAATTAATTGGATTGTGGATGAGGGGGACAAATTTATAGTTTCTATTAACTCCTTACAAGATGGTACATACACCATAATCTCTCTTGCATTGGCATCCATGTTAAAGTGAATTTCATCAGAAGACACATTTCTTACTAATTTTTAGACGTTACTTTTCCTGTGCACATGCAGTTCACTCCAACTGGCCAACTGTTTGCTTTCCTCTAGTTAAAAAAAATTTTTTTTAAATAATTTTTAACTATGTAAGACATATGCAAATACATTTTCAGATAAAACAAAAGTCCCATTTCCCCTTCACACCACCATCCTGCTATTTTTGTCAGCTTGGTACACATTCCTCCAGGTACTTTTGTATTGAAACATGTACTGGAACTTACTGAACCTACAGATAAGAGGTGGTTGTGTGTTTTTTTGTTGCTGTTTTCTTTCCCGTTTAAATAAATGGCATTCATATTGTATGCATTGCCTTACTGGAAAAAAACTTAACATTGTCTTAGAGACCTTTCAGCTTCAGTGCCTGTATGTGATTGTTTAAATTTGTATTTAGATACATTAAATTAAAATGAATATTTACCTCCTTGGTTACTCAGGTACTCAGTAGCTACATGTGACTAATCATTATCGTATTGGATAGCATAGATAAAGAACATTTTCATAATTGCAGGAATTTCTATTAATGCTGATATATAGCTACTTTGTTCTTTTTGTACAGTATTTTATAATATGGATGCACCATAATTTATGTAATCATTTCTCTACTGAAGACATATATGCTTATTTCCAGTAATTTTCTATCACCAACAATGCTCTGTTTGGAAATGTTTCCTTAGACACTGAGAAGCAGAATTCCTATATGAATTAATATAGCCAGTCTAAATTTAAAAAATTATTTCCAGATTGCCTTCTCAGTGGGTCTACCAGTTTACATTTTTCACCAGTGGTGTTGGAGAGAATAGTTGTCCCTACCATTACTGGCACTGGGTACATAAACTGTAAACATATTTGCATACCGTCAAGTGAAATATTTCATTTTATGGTAGAGTGCTCTGATCACTATTGAGGTCGAACATATCGCTTGTATTTACTGGTAATATTCTTGTTCTATCCTTTGACAAATTTTCTTTTATTCTATCTCTTTTTTTGTATTGATTCTATAGAAGATATTTATGTATTTTTGATATTAAATCTTTGTAATATATGTTGCAGCTACACCCCCTAATTTGTCTTTTGTTTATGGTATCTTTGATTATTTATGGTGCCTTGAAGAAGTTTTAAAATTTGAGGTATTCTACTTAATAGTCAGTCTTTTACTTCATGCTTTTGCACTTTATATTTTCTTTAAGAAGCCTTTTTGTATCCCTAAGTTGTATGTCCACTTTTCCTATATCTTTTTATAATACTTTTGTAAAGGTTTATTTTACTTTACATTTAGATTTCCAATCCATTTCCTTCTCTTGTTTCCAATTTGAAAAACTTTTTTAAGGCCTAGCTTAAACATTTCTTTTCCTTCTATTCCCCCTCTCTTTACCACCTTGATTATGGTCTTTTGCACTATTGTTTTGTTTTGTTTGTTTGTTGTTGTTTTTTGAGATGGAGTCTCACTCTGTCGCCAGGCTGGAGTGCGTTGGCATGATCTTGGCTCAGATCTCGGCTCACTGCAACCGCCGACTTCCTGGTTCATGCCGTTCTCCTGTCTCAGCCTCCCAAGTAGCTGGGATTACAGTCACATGCCACCACGCCCAGCTAATTATTGTATTTTTAGTAGATGGGGTTTCACCATGTTGGCCAGACTGGTCTTGATCTCCTGACCTTGTAATCCACCCGCCTCAGCCTCCCAAAGTGCTGGGATTATAGGCGTGAGCCACTACACCTGGCACACTATTGAAGATACAAATGTATCACTCTGTACCAATACTGCATAACAGAAATGTAATGCAAGCCTCAAATGCAAGTCACATATGTAATTTCAAAATTTTGAGTAGCCATGTTAAAAACAGTAAAAAGAAACAGGTGAAATAAATTTTGACATTTCTTATTGTCTTATCAACACGTAATAAGTATAAAATGTTAGTAATGAGAATTTTTTTCCTAGTGTGTTTTTATACTTCAGGACGTTTCAAACTGGACTAGTTTCATATCAATTGCTCAATAGCCACATGAGGCTAGTGTCTACTCTGTTGAATAGTATGCCCCTTCTCTACACGTGTGTTTATATGTTTATCTTCCCCATTTTCCTATCGTTTCCTCAAGGAGAGAAATAATTAATTTGTCTTTTTATCCACGTTTTATTCAAACTGTCTGTGTTCAGTATTGTGATATGTTTGGGAAAAGCTAAAAACTAAAATGTCTTTGGGTGACATAAATGGAAGAATAATTTGCAGAAGAGGGAGATGATGATACTGTTCTGTTTACTGGACATACTGTCCCCTTATTATTATGCTTGGTCATAGGATCCATGCTTTAGAAAGGCATTATGATATTAGAAAAAGCTCTGAAAAAAGTGATTAGTGGCTGGGCACAGTGGCTTCCGGCACTTTGGGAGGCTGAGGTGGGCAGATCACGAGGTCAGGAGATCAAGACTATCCTGGCTAACACGGTGAAACCCCCTCTCTACTAAAAATACAAAAAATTAGCCAGGTGTGGTGATGGGCACCTGTAGTCCCACATATGCAGGAGGCTGAGGCAGGAAAATGGCATGAACCTGGGAGGCGGAGCTTGCAGTGAGCCAAGATTGTGCCACTGCACTCCAGCCTGGGCGACAGAGCAAGACTCTGTCCAAAAAAAAAAAAAAAAATGTGATTAGTTTGATGAGGTGTCATTCAGTCATGCCATATGAGGAATGACTATAACCTTGATGGTGCTTGGCTTGGGACTGGGGAAGTATGGATGGGCATGTGTGAGAGAGTATAATCTTCAAAGGCTTGAAGGGCTGTTAAAAGCAGGAATCAGTCTTTGTAACTCTAGGAGTAGAACTAAGTCCAAGAAGTAGAAATAACCATGACCAGATCTTGGGTGAATGTTAGGAAGGAATTTCCAACCATATAATACCTGAAAATGAATTGGTCTATGTCACCACCAAGGAATTGCCCTACATCGGAGGTGTTCTAGCAGATTGCCTTTTCATGATAGATGACAAAAGACCTCTAGCCTCATATGGGTTAGGGGGTTAGACAAAATGACTTCCAGAGATCCTTCTGTCCTTGAGGTACTGTGATTCCATGAGATCATACCTGGGAGCATACTTGAGTTACTTAGAAAAATGTACCATCAAATTGTAGAAAATTTGTGTGAAGATATTTTTGTCTGGATGCTTGGATTTACTTTTTTTTTAATTTTTTTTTTTTTGAGACGGAGTCTCGCTCTGTTGCCCAGGCTGGAGTGCAGTGGCCGGATCTCAGCTCACTGCAAGCTCTGCCTCCCGGGTTTACACCATTCTCCTGCCTCAGCCTCCTGAGTAGCTGGGACTACAGGCACCCGCCACCTCGCCCGGCTAGTTTTTTGTATTTTTTTTTAGTAGAGACGGGGTTTCACCATGTTAGCCAGGATGGTCTCGATCTCCTGACCTCGTGATCCACCCGTCTCGGCCTCCCAAAGTGCTGGGATTGCAGGCTTGAGCCACCGCGCCCGTCCGGATTTACTTTTATCTCTCTTCATGAGGTTCTGAAACAATCACATTAGATTTATATGTTTTCTGTAAACTTTGTCACTGAAAAAACTTTGTATTATAAAAATATTTCAGTCACTGAGTTTATTCAACATTGTTCACTACCTTTAGTTATTCAGAGATTCTGGGCTTCTCAGACCTCACTTGGAAAGGTCTGATAAGACCAAATATAAAATGCTATGTTTGTGATGATTCAGTTCTTTCAAAGGGTTGCCAATTTGTGGTTTACAGTAAACACTTGGGTTACTAAATATTCTAGTGAAGATTAGCACTTTTCATTTGCATCTTTTTTTCTTCTGAGAATCTCAAATACCTTAAAGATAAGCAGAAATTAATAATCAGCATTCATTCTGAAAACTTTTATATTAATATTCAGCAAGTGATCTTTAAGATTGAGTTAGGAACTTGTGGCCCTGGTGTGTTATTTTCAAATAACTAGAAACTTATATTTTCAAATGATGATTTTTATCTTTGAAGCAAGGGTTTTGATTTGTTTTTTTAATAGCTTATTTTCAAAGTTAAGAAATGCAAGAAAGGGTGTCAATATATTTCCTTCAGGAAAGGTCCTGGTTGGTAAAATACGTAAAAGTACAAACTCCTAAATTCGCCATCATTTCCTGGTGGATTTATAAAAATTTTTCTCCAGAATCTAATGTATCATATTAACTTCCACACAGGGCTATGGAACACACCTGATGAATCATTTGAAAGAATATCACATAAAGCATGACATCCTGAACTTCCTCACATATGCAGATGAATATGCAATTGGATACTTTAAGAAACAGGTTGGTTTCTCACCGCACAACACTGTTTTGTCATTACTTTTCTTAATATGTTCTCAGGTAGCCTTCTTCCAAATAAGTTTCTCCCCCAGTGTTTTCCACTTATAAGAACAGACGTTTGTTTTATATAAAAATAAAACATATTTTATCAAAATATATTTTATCAAAAATAAGCTTCAGCCTGGCTTAGAGAGTGTCACTAGCACATAGTAAGTACTGAATAACGATTTGTTGAGAGAATGAATGAATGTCATCTGTCAGTGAGGTATAATATTGTATCCTAACATTCTAAAATATGGTTTCTAATAAGAAATTCCCAGTCCTGGAATTTGGTGGGTAGCATTCTCCGTGAATGAGAAAAACAGATTCAGTTTCTGGAAGACCTCCATTTATAATAGCAGAGAGGAAATCCTGGAGTTTACAAAAAACTGCAAACAGTACTGATTCTACAGCACATAGTGGGCTAGGAGCTTGGCTGTCCATCTTTGCAGTTCCTTCCTTTCTCCCTTCCTCCCTTCCTTTCTTTTTTTTTGAGACAGGGTCTCACTTTGGTGCCTAGGCTGAGACTGCAGTGGTGCAATCTCAGCTTACCACAGCCTTGACCTCTTGGGCTCAGGTGATTCTCCCACCTCAGCCTCCCAAGTAGCTGTGACTACACCCAGCTAATTTTTTGTATTTTTAGTAGAGACAGGGTTTTGCCATGTTACCCAGGCTGGTCTCGAGCTCCTGGACTCAAGCAATCCACCCACCTCGGCCTCCCTAAGTGCTGGGATTACAGGCATGAGCAACTTCACCAGGCCTCTGTCCTAACAGTTTCTTATCAGAAGTTTTCAGCTCAGGCTGGGTGCAGTGGCTCATGCCTGTAATCCTAGTACTGTGGGAGGCCAGGGCGGGAGGATTGCTGTGCTCAGGAGTTTGAAACAGCCTGGGCAAAATAGTGGGACCTTGTCTCTCTTTAAATAAGTCTTAAAATAAGTTTTCACGTCAGCTTTTTGAGGACTATTCTTTGGCTGCATATTTTTTTAACAGTGATTTGTAATTCCTAAACATTCTCATTTACTTTTCTAACTATAAAAGTAATGTATAATCATTGTAGAAAATGTAATAAAGCAAAAGAAGGAAAGAAAAATGGCTTGTAATTCCATCACCCAAAGAAACTTTTTGTTAATGCTTTGATTTTTTTATTTTAAAATTTTTCCTTTGTTTTTCCCCTCAGCTCATACCTATGCTGCTAATGCTTTGACATAAACCTTTTTAATATTTTTTCTGTGTGTATATAAACATAAAAATTGGTTCATACCTATATATATAATATATATATATTTTTGATATTTTTGTGTATATAATAATTTTGATGGTTTCCTAGGATTTTGTTGTAGAAATAGAAAATAATTTCTTTAACCAATACATTTTTGGCTATTTAGGTGTTTCTTGTAGGTAACGTGCATAAGTATGGGTGTGTGTTTGTGTACGTGTTTTGCCCTCATTGATGATAATTTGCTTTGAATAAATCTCTAGAAGTAGAGTTGCTTCCAGACGTTTTTGTTATGTGTTGCCAAATACTTTAAAAGTTTCCATTTTTGTCAGCAGTGTATCAGGGAGTCAGGAAAGGAGTTGGTAACTGAAAAAAAATTTACCACTTTTCCAGATAATAGATTGTGTATGTTTGAATTTATTTATGTGAAGTTTGATTTATTTTTCCATGTTTATCAACTCTTTGTATTTGTTCCTTTTTTGGATTGCTAATTCATTTTCTTTTGTCCCTTTTTCTATAAAAATGTTTAGTTGTACATTGATTTATGAGAACTATTTATATATAACAATATTAACCTTGGATAATATTTGTTTCAACATTGCTCATGGCTTTTTCTTTAAATCTTCAGAATGTTAAAGATTTTAGTACATAAAATGTACGAACTTGGTTTGGTTTGGATTTGTTTGTTGGTTTGCTGTCAGACAGGGTCTTACACTGTCACCCAGGCTGGAGTGCTGTGGCATGATCACAGCTCACTGCAGCCTCAACTTCCTGGGCTCAGGCAATCCTCCTGCCTCAGCCACTTGAGTAGCTGTGACCTCAGGTGCATGCCACCATGCCCAGCAATTTTTTTTTAAAATCATTTATAGAGATGGCGAGGGGTTGGGAGGGAATCTTGCTATGTTGCCTGGGCTGGTCTTGAACTCTTGGACTCAAGTGATCCTCCTACCTCAGTCTCCCAAAGTGCTGAGATTACAGGCATGAGCCACTGCACTCAGCCAGACTTTTTTTTTTTTTTTTTTGATATGTTCTTATGTAATTAGAAAGCTTTTTGTGCTCTGAAGACAGATAAATAATCTCCTATTTGTTATCTTCTCATTGTTTGAGATGCATTTTAACTTTTATGGTAAAACTTACTAAGAAATTAATTGGATTGTTTCACTGAGGTCTTGAGCATCAGCTTTCCTCGGCTGTAACTGTAGTGCAAAGCATGAGATCTCAGCCATGGTTCTTAAATGACTTGTCTGTAGTCCTCTTTGAGGATGATGGCAATAATTACTTGGAAGATAAGTTTTTGTTGAAAGATGAGGCAGTGAACTGCTGGTGATGGTGCTGAAGTTCAAGTAATTTTCTGCAAATAACTGAAATAGATGCTTAAGGAAATTATGTTTATATTATAAATATATTATTTATAATTTTGAATATATACTCTCAAGCAGTCTGTTGTTATGGCTTAAAGTATGTAAATGAGTATATTCCAAAGCATTAATGTCATTGAAACAACCATACATTGTGACTGTCTGGAATTTTTTTGCCTGCAAAGAAAGGATTTCATTTCCTTAGAAACATTAAGTTTCTAATAACTTTATATTTTTGACCATCTTTTCTTTGATAATTTAGATCAATGTTATTGATTTGTTGAGAATCCTGGGGATCCCCTCACCACTTTGGGAGAAATTTGCAACAGTCATATTTAATTATGTAATTCAGTACAAAATTAAACCTAATTTTTACTTAATACCTGTTTCTGTTTCAAACTTTTTAATATTTCTTTCTTTTTATTAGGGCCATTTAAAAAACCTGTTGTCTTGCTTCCTGTTGACACAGTTAGATTTCTGGTGTTTTTGAACTTCATGGGTGGTTTTAAGCTAATCCTCTTCAGAATAGTACAATGAGAACTTCAAAGAAGCTTGTCTTGATTCCTCACATAGTGCCTGGAACATAGTTAGCACTCAGTAGATATTTGTGCATGGTGTTCATGTGAATGAATTTACTTTCTTTTCAGGGTTTCTCCAAAGAAATTAAAATACCTAAAACCAAATATGTTGGCTATATCAAGGATTATGAAGGAGCCACTTTAATGGGGTGTGAGCTAAATCCACGGATCCCATACACAGAATTTTCTGTCATCATTAAAAAGCAGAAGGAGGTAAGCAGGTGGTTGACTCACTCACCCTCTGTACAGGCCGGTCTTAGCTGAGGTGGGTTGCATTTCCTTGGGTGCTGTGTGTACATATTTACTGGATAGCAAACTCTCAGTTTGCTATGGGTTATCTAGATTTCTTCTCTCTCTCTTTTTTAACACAGAGTCTCTCTGTCACCTAGACTGGAGTGCAGTGGCACTATCTCGGCTCACTGTAATCTCTGCCTCCTGGGTCCAAGCAATCCTTGTACCTCAGCCTCCTGAGTAGCTAAGATTACAGGCGTGTGCTACCACGCCCAGCCAATTTTTCTTATTTTTAGTGGAGACAGCGTTTTACCCTGTTGGCCAGGCTGGTCTCGAACTCCTGACCTCAAGTGATCCACCTGCCTCGGCCTCCCAAAGTGTTGGGATTACAGGTGTGAGCCATCACGCCTGGCCATAGATTTCTTCTTTAAAGGTATCCTTGATTTGTTTCCTTTCTCGGTTACCATTTCTACAAGAGTCATTACTTTTTAAATTTGTGTAAAATACAAAATGTGTAAAATATGGTGCATATTTTAACTTCACCTTCAAGCCATTTTACATTCTGGCCTCAATTATCGTTCCCACTCCTATCTCTTTACTTTCATCTCCAAATGCTCCAAATACATCTATTTACTGTTCTCCAAAGTGTCTTCGTCCATTAGCCACCCCCTTCACTCAGCACACGCATAAATCAAACCGTTTCAGCGTGTGTTCCAGTTACTCTTCTGAACTTCTCTAGCATCAGTTTGATCCACCTATTTGAATTTCAATTATTCATCGTCAGTAGACATTTACCTTAGTGTATGTTAATCTCCGCTTTTACATTGCAAGTTCTGAAGGCTTATCTTTCTAGGTATTAAGTGATTTGTTATCTGGTATTGAGGTGACATTTTTTATGCATATGAATGAAAAGAGAAGCAGTAAAAGGGAAAGGTTGATAGAGTTGAATACATAATAATTTAAATTTTCTAAGACAGAAAAAAAAAAACCCCATGATGAAAAGAACAGAACTGGGGAGTACACAAAGGCCATTTATTGAAAGAAAGAACTTTGTGTGTTAAGCACAGGATCACCTCCTGGCTGCCCCCAGTTGGGTGGAGTTTGCAGCTGTGTCATCCCACATCAATTCCACTTGATACTTCTGTTATTCGTTTAGTGCACTTTTCTCTAACAAATAGCTAAGGAGGACATCTGTCTTATCCATCTTTGTTTTCTGGTTTCTACTAACCTCCTTAATCCAAGTTCTTAGTTATTTGTCAGGCATTATCTACGTAACAGCCCTAAAGCTTTTTACACAGTGTCTGGTGCATAGTAGTTACTCATGAAGTATTTTTCTTTTACTTAAAGTGGCTCAGTCTGGTTCTTATGTTTCCTGGGGAAGTGAGCAAAGGCTTTTTTTTTTTTTGGATTTGAAAATAAAAACAACTTTTGTTGCTTTTTGTTCAAAGATATCAGCCTAAGAGAGAATTCCAAGTAGGCACTTGGAAGAGTTAATAAAGCACAGCAGGCTCCTCTCTCTCCCTGTCTCTCTGAAGAGCTGGCTTTCCTCATTGTTCTCTCTGGGGCTTAATGAGCAGGTCTGGATTCAGCAGCACATCGTTCGGCATTAGAAGTTGCTGGCCAGCTAAAGCCATCACCCTGCTGTCAGCTGCTCTTTCCTCATTCCTCCTCCCAGCAGCACTAATTCATCCCCACAGTGTTAGCTGAGAGCAGGATTCCCTTGGCAGAGCCTGCAAATTCACATTGTACATGATCTGTTAGCCCTTCAAAACTACAGGGGAACGCCAGAAGCGCAGAGCTATTTTAGATGGCTAACAAAGCAGTCAACTTTTTAGAAGCCAAGGCTCCCTCCCCCTTCTCTTTTCTCCTCTCCTCCCCCTCCCTCTCTGCCTCCAGCCTTCGCTCACACATTCCGTTGAATGGGTGATGGAGGTTTGGAGCTCTTAATCTAGTTTTTTAAAAAGCTATCTGAAGTCACTTCAATAAAAATATATTTGGATTCATGTAGTATTTTTTTCCACAGAATTCAGTTGATTTTTTACAAGCGTTACTTACTCCAACTGTGAAAAACCCCTCAAGGAAGGTAGGGATTCATGGTGGCAGCAAAGAAACAGTGAATATTTTGAGGCACTTCCTAGCCCCTAAAAGTATACAGGAGCAGAATAAGTTGTAGTTGTCATTAATGGAGATAGAGAGAGAAAACTAGTGTAGTTGAACAGGTGGACCAAGAGTGGAGAGTTAAGTGCTACTTTGTGAGTGTTGACTCCAAGGGAAAGGTAGGATCTGTAGGGGCCTCATGTCACCTGACATGACTTTTTTGTGGGAGATTTGTTTTGAACTGGGCAGCCTGGTAATGAAATCTGCATTAGCAGAGACTCAGAGTCCAACGTGAACAGATTTGTGGGCACATGAACAGGTAGGACCATTGTTATGTCGGTGATGAAGGCACTATTTGAGAAAGTGCAAATAGGCTATGAGCAAGCATAATTGGGTATATATGTGCCTATTCATGTGTGTGTGTGTGTGTACCTGCATACATGTATGTGTGGATAGGCTAGGTGGTGGGTGGGGAGATAAATTCTTAAATCTTAATCTACATGTGACAGTACAAGGAATTGGGGTTGGAGAAGCCAAAGTAAGGATGGGGAAACTCAATGCAATTTTTTAATAAGGAGACATGCAAAGACTGGGTGATGTATTGGAGATGGGGAACTACTCCACTGAAATTTTCTGCTTCGGGAGACCCTAAAACTGACAGCAGTAGATCACAGGACTGAGCTATGGACTTCAGGAGAAGAAGATGAGGACATACTTTCATCTGGAAGGCATTGATTTTATGGTCATGGTAGGGAGTTGAAGTGAAGATATTTTCTAGGGAGGTGAAGATAATATACTAGAACACAATGAAAATATCTCCTTTCTGAGATGCAAGTCAAAACCACAATGTGACACCATCTCACACCAGTCAGAATGGCCATTATTAAGAAGTTAAAAAAATGACAGATGTTGGCAAAGCTGTGGAGAAAACGGAATACTTATACACTCTTGGTGGGAATGCAGATTAGTTCAGCCCCTGTGGAAAGCAGTTTGGAGATTTCTCAAAGAATTAAAAATAGAATTACCATTTCATGCAGCAATTCTATTACTGAGTATATACCAAAGGAAAATAAATTGTTTTTCCAAAAAGATACATGTGCTATTATGTTCATTACAGCGCTATTCACAATAACAAAGACATGGAATCAATCCAGGTGTCCATCAAAGGTAGATTGGATAAAGAAAATGTAGTACATATACACCATGAAATATTATGCAGCCATAAAAAAGAACAAAATCATGTCCTTTGCAGCAGTGTGGGTTTAGCTGGGGCCATTATCCTAAGCAGATTAACACAGTAACAGAAAACAAAATACTGCATGTTTTCTGTTATAAGTGGGAACTGAACATTGGGTATACATGCTCACAAAGATGGGAACAGTAGACACTGGGTTTTCCAAAAGAGGCAAGAGAGGGAGAGGAGTAAGGGTTGAAAAACTACCTGTCAGGTACTATGCTCACTACCTGGACAGTGGGATCATTAGAAGAGCAAAGCTCAGCATCACACAATATACCCATAATACCCCCTGTATCTAAAATGAAAACAAAAAATTAAAATTAAAAAAGATCTCTTCTCCATAGTGATTACTGGAGGTACAGAGAACTTAGGAAGCCTCCCAGTCCCATTAACAGTCACTTCTCAGGAGCCCACAATCTTTAAGGTGCTACGTGAGGTGTGTGGAAGCCATCTGGTAGGTCATTGCATTTGAGAGTCCCTTGGTGAAGAGAAGGAAACTTTCCAAATTGAAACAGTCTTCAGCATATTCTCTGAAGGTGTCTATTTAGGAGATTGCCCTTGGGATTTTTTTTTTTTTTTTTTTGAGACAGAGTCTCACTCTTTCGCTCAGACTGGAGTGCAGTGGCACCATCTTGACTCACTGCAAGCTCCACCTCCCGGGTTCATGCCATTCTCCTGCCTCAGCCTCCCGAGTAGCTGGGACTACAGGTGCCCGCCACCACACCCAGCTAATTTTTTGTATTTTTAGTAGAGATGAGGTTTCACTGTGTTAGCCAGGATGGTCTCGATCTCCTGACCTCGTGATCTGCCCGCCTCGGCCTCCCAAAGTGCTGGGATTATAGGCGTGAGCCCTCGCGACCGGCTGGGATTCTTAATTTTTTAAGAAAGAAGATTTGGACTTACAAATAAATGGAAAGCACCCATCTAGATCAGCCCTGTCAAAAGTGGCAGTCACTAGCCACATGTGGCCACTGAGTACTTGATATGTGGTTAGTCAAAATTAAGGCATGCTATAAGCATAAAATCCTCTGATTTTCTTTTCTTTCTTTCTTTCCTTTTTTCTTTTCTTTTTTTTTTTTTTTTTTGAGAGGAAGTCTCAGTCTGTCACCCAGGCTGGAGTGCAATGGCACAATCTTGGTTCACTGCAACCTCCACCTCCCAGGTTCAAGCGATTCTCCTGTCTCAGCCTCCTGTGTAACTGGGATTACAGGTGTGCACTACCATGCCCAGTTAACTTTTTGTATTTTTAGTAGAAATGGGGTTTCACCATGTTGGCCAGGCTGGTCTCGACCTCCTCACCTCAAGTGATCCACCCACCTCAGCCTCCCAAAGTGCTGGGATTACAGGTGTGAGCCACCACGCCTGGCCAATCCTCTGGTTTTCAAGAGTTCATATGAATAAAGCAATGTAAAATATCTTACACTTTTTTCCAATTGTATGTTACAATATTTTAGATATAATGGGTTAAATGAAATACATTATTAAAGTCAATTTCACTTGTTTCTTTTTGCCTTTTAAAAATGCGGCTAGTAGAAAAATTTAAATTACATGAGTGGCTTGTATTATGTCTCTATTGGACAGCACTGATCTAGATTTACTAGGAATATACTTTTACTAGCTCATTCATTTTATGAAGTTATTTGTTTAACTGTTAGGATTACATATTTATGCTGCAGTATTTACCAGCTATATGTTTGAAATCAATCAGGAAGTAGATTTTTTTGTTTTCCTTTGTGAATGCAATTAGTGATTTCTATTGTTTTGTTTCATGTTTCCAAAATTTCGTTGTGATATGTTTAATTTCCGGGATGGTGACTTTTTAGTTTTTTTTTTTTTTTTTAAGGGATAACCTCACTGTCTTGGAAGTAGTTACCTCAGCATATTAATAATTATTTTACACAACAAACAAAACATCTCTTAACATTTCTCAGTCAATGTGATGGCTCATGTCATGGTTGTGTTGCTTTAATAGATGATACTTTAAATTGTATTATTGTTTTCTTTCTTCTCATGACAGCCTACTATTATAGAGCTGCTTTTTTGATGCAGCTAGAATAGGTTGGAGCTCCAGCCTTGAAAAGTTTAAATAGTAAAGCTTTAACTACTGTAGGCGTTGGGGACTTTCTGGGGCCCGTTTACCTGCCTCTCTAGTCTGAAGGGAACAGTTCCTAGTTATGGGATGTGAAGAGATTCTGTCACTTGACTGAGTCGTGAATGCTCAGGGCTGCTTTCCTGTAATTCTGGCAGAGCCTCCTCAGAGAGGCAGGGCAAAATAATTGGCTGTTATGCTACAGATGACAAGTGGGCCCTAGGGGCTGTGTGTTTTCTCAATATTGGCTTTTCTGGATGGCAGGGACAAGTAACTCAAAGATGTTTTTGTGAATGTCACTAAATAGACATGGTATAATATAATCTGTTCATATCTTACCTGTTAAATAGCATTCACCCCTTTCTCCCATCTCATTTCATAAAAAAGACTGTTTTGTTAGGAAAACATTTCATTGGGTTGGCTGACTTGAACTGTATCCATAGACTTCTTTCCCTAAACACATTTCCTTCTTGTGCTTTACAGATAATTAAAAAGCTGATTGAAAGAAAACAGGCACAGATTCGAAAAGTTTACCCTGGACTTTCATGTTTTAAAGATGGAGTTCGACAGATTCCTATAGAAAGCATTCCTGGAATTAGTACGTATAGACCTTCTTTTAAAAGCGAAATTTTTTTTTTTTTTTTTTTGAGACGGAGTCTTAAAAGTGAAATTTTTTAGTAATGCTGTGATTTGTGTTTGAAACAATTTCCAGAATGCAGTAACTTGGAAAGCTATATTGCCCTGTCTCTGTGTTATCTCTAGTCTTTTAAGAAAGGCAGCAAATGTCATCCTGTTATGTCTTCCCTACCACCCAATACAAACAAACCAAAGGGAGCTTAGATGCCCCCTTGTAATAGCTGTTAATATCCACCATTTATTAAGAGTCTGCTCTTTGTAGCACAGTGCGAATTATTACGCATATGCAACCTTGAAAGCAGGGAATCCTATTTTATAAATGGGGAAATCGAGTTCCAAAGCAGTTAGATCATTTACTGCTAAAGGGCACATAGCCAGTAACGGTCAGAATTAGAAGCAGCCCAGTTCTGATGTCCAAACAACTTACTGTTTGCACCGTGTCTCATTGCCACCAGGGTTGCAAGCTCCAAGGTCAGTGCTTGACTAAACTAGTCTCCCCAAACTTCTAAAAAGTATTATTTGTTATACATGATGGAAATTGTATACCTTGTTTCATATTCCCTATTTTACAGTAGTTTTCCTAAGGGTTCTTGGCTGTATGTTAGAGTTGAGTTGTATTGGCTCAAACCATACCAAATAGTTGTTTTTATAGGTCAAAAGCCATTGAATATCATTTGGCAATTTTATTCAGTTGAAATCCAAGTTCTTTTTAATATATTTAGGCATTAATAAACAAAACAAAATCAAACAAGCAAAAATTTTCCAGAAAAAATAAAATGTTATTTTGGCAAGATATATCACTTTATTACATCTGCCCTCTGGGATGTCTTACTTTTATGCTAAATCCAGAAATTCTACTTCCATGTAATATCTCTATTAATGACATAATAGCAACCAGATCATTGAATGCCTACTTGTGCCACACATTTATCTGTGCTTTTTTTTTTGTACATCAACTACTCTCAATAGGGATAAAAACCACCTGATTTTTAGGGTTCTGTTTTATAGATCGATAAACTGAGAGACAACTTACTCTTATTTAGGGTGAGTTACCTTTTAAGGAAAGAACAGGAAATCACATCCAGATCTGTCAGACTCCAGGCTGTTTTCTATCTGCTACACTAAACTTTCTTGCATTACAAGCAGGGCCTTAGCCAAATAGAACAGAGACCAGGACAGAGTTTGTTCTGACCTAAAATAACAGCTTAACTCTTTTACAGGGTCATCAGCAAAACATTTGACTTTCAGTTTAAAAAATACACATGCCCACAGTACTGTACATATTTATTTTCTATGCTCTCCACTGAAAGGTTGGTGTTCCTGCTTTAAAAACAGTAACATATGGGGCAGTGTTGTTAGTCTTGGAAATGTTTTATATTGTTAGCGGTATAAGGAAGTAACTAATTGCCATTAATTTCAGTCTTTTCTCAGAAGTAGATTTTTATTGAGGCATGCCTGTAATTTATTGTTTTTGATAAATATTAACTATGTTACTCTCTTGACCAAAAGCACTTCTCATTCAGTGTTTCATTTTGTTGACGTATAGGAGAGACAGGCTGGAAACACAGTGGAAAAGAGAAAAGGTAAGTATGACAGGCAAAAGGATGTTAATGGAAGTGATTTTTCCCCCCACCCAGCAACTTAAAGAAAATGGGCAAACTAATTGTAGTCACTCACACAACAGTTGGTGGGTTTTGAGTTTCCTAAAACATTCTGGAATGATTCCAATTTTAGGTTTTTGTAAGAATAAGCTGAATAGTAATAGCTGGCAATAGGGTAAAAATCTAATCATTGCTCCTTGTTTCCCTTTTTCCTTTCAAGTAAAGAGCCCAGAGACCCTGACCAGCTTTACAGCACGCTCAAGAGCATCCTCCAGCAGGTGAAGGTGGGTGTCCTCTTTATTCACCTCATGCACATATTTTGAAATGATTTCCCACATGGAATTACCATATTAGATACCTTACTTTTTTCTTTACCCAAGAGCCATCAAAGCGCTTGGCCCTTCATGGAACCTGTGAAGAGAACAGAAGCTCCGGGATATTATGAAGTTATAAGGTTCCCCATGGGTAATGCCATTAACATTTTCTAAGTATAGATTTAAAACTCTGGATGGCGGTGTGGGGGACAAATGGTTGCTGAGGTTGATTTGTACTCCTCTGTTTAGGGTAGGAAGTGTATGACGGGTGGTGGGATTCCATGCACCGTGGAGGGGCAGTGATGGCAGAGAAGTGGGTGGCTGTGTTCATTAGAGACATTCTGCAGCTGTCGTTTAGGCCCACATGAGCTTAACGACAAAGACACAGAAAATCCAGGGTAACTGCAGATAGCACTAGATATGAGAGCTGGTACTTTAGATATAACTTTGCTTATATTCTAACTGTTTGGTGCAAATAGAAAACATCAGCTTATCCTCTTGATATGCTTTGAGTCTGTTGTAAATAGGTATTCCTTTTAATAATTATTCAAGATAATAATGAAAGAAGTTAAACTACTTGACTGCTGTGCTTTTAGAGGGAGAAATTCTACTTATCACAATTCTGGATTTTCCATGCCCTTGATGGGTACTGTTAATGTCACTGTATATACTCTTTATTTTAAGCTTTGTCTCATATCCAAAATCAAACAAAAAAGGATGTCTTCAGAAATGTAGAATTGTGCAGTTTGGTGCTTTGCCCACACTATGCTAAAATGAATGATTAATTGAATCAATTGAGAACGCTCAAATTAAACTAATTTGGCATTGTGTGGGTGACAGCTAGCTGAAATGTTTTGTTTTTATCAGTTATGTGGCCATATTTTTGGAGAGAGCCAGAGTCTTCTGTCTCTTTTCTACTTGTAATCTATTCCAGGTGCTAAGAATTGTGGAAGTCCAGCCTGGGTAAGGTAGTGAGACCCTGTCTCTACAAAAAGTAAAAAATTAGCCAGGTGCAGTGGCACACGCCTGAGGCCCCAGCTACTTGGGAGGCTGAGGTTGGAGGATCGCTTGAGCCCAGGAGTTTGAGGCTGCAGTGAGCTGTGATTGCACCACTGCACTTCAGCCTGGGCACTGGAAGGAGACCCCGTCTCAAAAAACAAAACAAAACAACAACAAAAAAATTATGGAAGTATTAAAAATGTGAAAAGGAAGAGTGAAAGGGATGCATTAGCTCCTTGATAACTGAGTTATTTATAGGTGTTTTCTATAGCATTTAAATGTTTCACATGAATATTTTATATATTTGTAGTAATGATTTCAGTAGCTCACACCCCTTAAAGTGGACACACACCTATATGCTTTTCTTTCCCTCTTCTCTCTGCCTTACCACTATTTATTTGAGTACAAGAAAATAAAGGGTAGGGTTGAGTCAGTCTAGAATTCCGAATGGAAGGCTGATTTGGGAATCAGTATTGTCCACTATGTGCAAAATATGTTAAAAGTCTTTGTGTCTATTTCTAACCATAAATTAACTGATTTTTGTATCCTCTTCTCTGGACCGTCTCAGCTTCTTTTGTGAAACCCTCATGGGAAGTTGTGTCAGTTTGGGGCCCTTTCAGCCCTTGTCCACATGCATTCTGAAGACGTGCAGTGATAGGTCTAGCAGATCCCATGGATCATAGCCTACTTACAGCCTGCTTTCTGAAAGTGTTTTGCTTGGTCCAGCCTGTGAAGGTTGTGAACTTCTCCAGTTGGATACCACCTGTGTGCATAGCTGAGTCTCACGGGGGGAAAACTGACCTAATTGAGCAAGGCCAATGATGGGCTGAAAGGTGTGCTGGACAAACTTAATTAAAGCTATAAATGGTGTTTTTCAGTAGGGCAGTATTTTTTTTTCTTGGTATTGTTTAGATGCTGAGTAAAATATTTAGTTTTGTCCCCAAGATTATCTTGTATTTGAAGACAAGAATGACAAATCAATAATTTTACATTTTCCCATTGTTTCCTTATTTGATTTTTCTAATAACGTTACTTTTCTTTCCCCATATTCTAAAAATGGATGGGATTTTCTCTCATATGGATGGGATCTAACCTGTTTTATTTAGGGAGTCACACACTGGACATCACCTGTATAGTCTGGCCCAAGCATGACTTCTTGTTACCCATGGATGGCTAGGCAGGGTTTTCCTGCTTATCCAGAATTCCCAAATTGAGGGGAAGGGACATGAAAACAGAATAATTTAATGGTGTCTCTATATTTGGTACCACCTATATTTAGTCACCTTTTTTAACCCACCTCATTTTGTCAATTGAAAAAACTCGAAGAAGGCCAGAGGAAGAAAAATGCTATCTATAGCTATAGAATAGAAAGGAAGTATTCAGAATTGTTTATAGTTATTCAGAAAAGTCCAGACACCTCCATAATTCTTGCTTTGTTTCTGTTGCATTTTAGGCTCTCTCCATCTTTTCTTACCCACCTCCTAAAAGTAGTTCGAAAGCTTTTGGACAAACTTCTTTGTGTTGTGTCATCCTTTTGCTCCCCCTCCACCTTTTTTGGGGGTACATGTTTCTTCCTTTTAAAATGTTATAAATATTATATTGGGCAGCATATCTTAAGTGGTAGACATTTAGGTGGAAAAAATAAAAGGAATGTACACATCTACTTTTACTTAGGGCCAATTTCATTGTTTTTTTCTTCCTTAAATGAGAGAACATTTTGATCTGTTTAGTCACACTTGGATGGGACATTTAGTGTGGATTTGATGAGTCTTTGTGTTTCTTAATGATTTTAGATTTTTCTCTCTCTCCAAACTGTTTTAGTTAGAGAGGAAAGAGAAGTTGAAAGTTGAATTTATAGATGTGATGACATACACTCTAACCGAGATAGGCTTTAATCAAGAGATAGGCAGAAGCAGCTTTTTTCCATTTCTTCTTTGATGCTTTTGTGGTGGATTTAGGATATTGATGCAAATGAATTTCTTCCCATTTGGGGATATTGTACATCAATTTACTTACCTTATTAAATGATGATCCCAGTGTATTTGGTTATAGGTTTCTTTCCCCCTGGAAATTTTGTAACATATTTAGAATTTGGGATATTGGTAGTCAAAAGTGTTCCCCCCCCCCATTTGACTTATTTTTCCACACATAGTTCATGCAATTATAGCTTTTAACAATAAAGCCAGACTTCAAGACAACCACGGAACCATAAATAGACAAATGTTAGCATCTATTCTAATCTGCATATAATTCTTTAAATTAGTCCTGACAGTGAGGACTGAGGAAACCCCTCTTTAGTTTTATCAGTTTAGCTGGAGTACTGTTTTCACCTGTAAAGTTCTGCAATTTAAAGCAAGCAGCTATATTGGGAAATTCTTTGCAATAGTCTCACAAGGCTTACTTGCTTTAGAAAATAGATTATTAAATGAAGTTTGTTATTCTTATTTCAGTGGTGGAGCTTGAAGCAAAATTCATTCGAATCATTTTACATGCAAGGTCACTGGTGTGTTTAAATGAAGTTTGTTACTCTTATTTCAGTGATGGAGCTTGAAGCAAAATTCATTTGAATCATTTTACATGCAAGGTCACTGGTGTGTTCACAGATGTATTTATTATTAGTTTCTCTACTTTATCTATATGACACCAAAACAACTGTGAGTTTAGTGAAACAAACGCAGTCTGATAGTTTGAAGTAATTAAATGATTCAATACCAACGTTCCACCTGCTCTGCTCCATATAGATAGAGCTTCTTCTGTGTAATTCTGAATGAATAGCTAACAGTAGTCAGTTCATCATACTTATTGTTGCTAATCTACTTAGCTTCCTTGTGCTGAATAGGGGATTGAACCAGATGACTAATAATGGTCCCTTTAATGCTAAAATGGCTGTGATTTGACATTTTAAAAAAACCCACAAGAGAATGAACATAAGATTTAAGAACTGTTTTCCTTGATCATAAGAATTTCTCTTAAATAAAAGCATTGGGATGATAAAAATGTAATCAAACCAACAACATAGATTTCTTTCCCAGTCCCAGTTTTATCAGCTGCTGTTTAAAATGAGTCAAAGATTGCTAATATTTTTTTTTCCTGTGCAGATCTGAAAACCATGAGTGAACGCCTCAAGAATAGGTACTACGTGTCTAAGAAATTATTCATGGCAGACTTACAGCGAGTCTTTACCAATTGCAAAGAGTACAACCCCCCTGAGAGTGAATACTACAAATGTGCCAATATCCTGGAGAAATTCTTCTTCAGTAAAATTAAGGAAGCTGGATTAATTGACAAGTGATTTTTTTCCCCTCTGCTTCTTAGAAACTCATCAAGCAGTGTGCCTAAAGCAAGGTGGTTTAGTTTTTTACAAAGAATTGGACATGGTGTATTGAAGAGACTTGTAAATGTAATAATTAGCACTTTTGAAAAACAAAAAAAACCTCCTTTTAGCTTTTCAGATACGTATTTAAATTGAAGTCATAGGACATTTTTATTTTATGGAATAGATTTTAATCTATTTACTACTATTAAGGTAAATTTTCTATGGCATGTCCATTAGCTGACTATTCCATGATAGATGATTAGGGGTTTCCTCAAAACCTGTGTGTGAGGAAATTGCACATAGTAGCAAAATTTGGGGAAATTCATAAAATTTTCAGACCATGAATGTTTCCATTTTTTTCTAATGGAATGTGAGAGTTTATTTTTATTTTATTCTGAAGGACTTTAAGGAAGGGATACATGATTTTTAAAAAACCCTGTAAGAGGTGAAATATGTGATGTTTGAAGTCTCATTATAGACTTTTTATATATATTTTTTAAAACACTCGTCTAGATGAGGTGCTTTGAGCAGTTCTGAAAAATGCAGTTCCAGGAAAGCAACTGCTTTGATTCCTAAGGAAGAAATTCTACATAATGCAAACTTTTTAAATAAGCATTTAGGTTTTTGATAATTCTGTCTACCTGCAACAAACTTGTTAGTACATAACCACTATTTTAATAATTATTTTCTCTACACAAATGTGTGATATCGTATTTGACTTTGCTTATGCAGGCCATAAGTTCCAAAAGATAATTTCCCTGGCCACAAAGGCATAAACTTGAAAACACATGAGATTGAATCAACATGCTTTAACAGGAAAAGATGTGTGGTCTATATATGTATCCATCTGGTGAATCCTTGTTCTAATAAATTTTTTTTTCTTTTCTATGATACAGCCACACTGATAATATGTAAATGAACATTTTCCTTTTTATGTCTCCAGATTATGTTTATTGTCTGAGGTAAATTAAATTCCCACCACGGTTTGCTGTCAGTATTTTAACACCCACATTAGTATATGGGTCCAGGGTCATAACCCCCTAAAATCCATCATGCAACCTTATTAATCTATCTTGGGATTCCAGTTTAGTGCTTGGATTTATTTCCTGATTACACTACATAGAAAAGTGAGACATCTGCCATCCCAGCTCTGGGAAAACCAACTAATATACAGCCATATAAATGAAGGCCATCTTGATGGTCTCAACACTAATTTTTTATGATGCAAATTTATAAACTGATTTTTGTAAAGGACAAACTTTTAAAAGTGTATTTAACTTGATGTTTTCTATCAGCATAAATAAAATGGTCATGAATAGTCATTAAAAACAGTTGCCAGTAATAATCTGCATGAAGGAAAAAGACCCCCGCAAATGGCTGAGTTGGAAGTATTGTTTTTGATATGTAACAGATATTCAGAATGCTCACACTGAAAATGCCTCAACTTTTTAAAGTATAAGAAACCACCATGAGTGGTGTCTAGATTTCTAATGAAGAATGATGATACAGTTTGGATTAAGTATCTTGGACTGGTTTTAAACAGTGCTTTGTACCGGATCTGCTGAAGCATCTGTCCAGCCTGGTATCCTGTGAAAGTTTGTTATTTTCTGAGTAGACATTCTTATAGAGTATTGTCTTTAAAATCAGATTGTCTCTTCTATATTGAAAGCATTTTTATGTTTTCTAATTTAAAAATTAATATTTTCTTATAGATATTGTGCAATAAAGCTGAAGTAGAATGTGTGGTTTTTGCAAATGCTTTAACAGCTGATAAAATTTTACATTTGTAAAATTAATATATTGTACTGGTACAAAATAGTTTTAAATTATATTTTAAAAAGCTTCCAATCTTGTAGTGTGTTTTATTCATTCAGTAGGCTGAGGTTAACAGAACAAATTATGATCTGGTTGATGACCATCAGTTGAATCCTTAAACCTTAGATCTTAAGCATTCTGTTGCATTTGGGGGAGGTTTCATAAAAATCCGTATCTCATCAGTAAGAGGTTTTCAGGAGAGAAGCTTACTCTGTCTTTTGAGTTTTCCACTGCATCTTACCCACTCACCCACTAAACAATAACAAAAATGATCCATTGAAAGAAGAGTGTTGTTGGTTTAGAAATTAAAAGAATTATGTTTTTATACTTTGCATCTGTGAAATATATGAATGAGACAGAAATACAGCTGATTTTTAAACATCTCCCATATGAGCTTTTAATGTTATTCAAAATGATGTCTGTAGGAAAGAATACTATATCCTTTTGGGGTTTGAGAGGACCCAACCAAGAGAATCCCTCTTCTCTACTGAAATCTAAACCAACTGAGAAGTTAAAAAAAAAAAAAAAAGGCATATGATGGCCAAAATACTACCTTTAATACTAGTAAAATGGATATTGGAGAATGTGGCTTCCTTTTTATCTATGGACAATGGGCTTTCTAATGCTGAAACCCAGAATGTGATTGACCAGCTGCTCTGTACCACTGTTCTGTATTCCAGAATGTTACTGACGAGCTGCTCTGTACCCCACTAATGGGGCAGGGACTTTCCCATTAAGCTCAGTGCAGCCCTAGAGCAGTGGTGCTCTCTGAAGGCAGGCCAGTCCCGAAGAGGCCCAGGTGAGAGCGGGGCATATCAGCCTACGTCCATAATAACCTATGGTAAGTATGTTACTACTTAACTCCTTAATTAGACAAGTCCCTCCCAGGGGAAGAATGAATGAGGGGACAGAAGGAAGCCAGGAGATGATGTATGTCCTCCTTCAAGGAAGTAAACTTTTGTAATGGAGAGTAAGTCTACTTCAATCAATAATTAAAAATTGGTCGTATTTATTAGAAGCGAATGGTGAGAGGGAGACTTTGAGGTTTTCATTTTACCTGGACGAACAATTTATATTTCCAGAAACTAAGAAGTAGAAACAAGATCAGACTGAAGTACTATGGACCAGTTAATTATTTGTCACCCCTTTAAGCTGATATTCTTTAGACCAACCCTCAGTGTTTATTTAAAAGGATTTTAAGTGCTGCACAAGGAAGGGTAACTGGCGGCAGCTCTTGTCGTTAGAGCTATTCTGCTCTATCCCTTAACTAGCATTCTCCTCTTAGCAAAGTAAAAATGCCAAAGAAAAGCCATCAGCTATTCTGGAATATCAAAGGTCAGAATGGTTGCAAGTTCTTACTTAAGAGTCAGTAATTAGGCTGACAGTTTTTTCATCTGTTGAAGTATATGTTTAGAATTCTTGACCATTCAGACATTTTTTCCTGAGAGAAAAAAGGTGTCTGTGTAGGAGGTAGTGGAGGGTGGGCAGGGAAGGTGGTGGCAGGGGCTGAAATCAATGGCTGTGTTTCAGTCTTAAAGCTCCTGGTATTAAAGTCGTATTTACTTTCTCCTTTGGGTGTATCAGTGCTATCAGTATAAGTGATGATAAAGATTGGCAGGATAAAAACAATGTTAACTAATGTCTCAGGTAAAGAGTTGAAAATGAATTTAAAGAGGAAAAAAAGAGCAAATGAAAGATTTCCAGGTACATTTTGGAGGAAGAGCTTCAGCAAAGTGAAAAAAAGATGCTGTAAGGAAGTGAGAAAACCATAAGCATTATGAAAGATCCTCTTTAATGTATTTATGTGTATTTATGGCTTGATTTATTTATGGGAACATCTTTACTTTCTTATAGAAAAAGGAAGCTAACAATGACAAAGCTGGAGATTTTCTTTGGGTTTATTAAAAAGCAGTATTTCAACAAAGCAGAGAAAAATTAATAGTCAAGCTTCCTGTTCCCTCTTCTTATTGGGAAGTCTGACACAACCTTCACAGGATCAGGAGTTGAAAAAGATGAGAAATGATATGTGTAATTTGTGTGTGTGTATTTATATACAGTCATGTACCACTTAACGATGGCGATACCTTCTGAGAGATGCAATGTTAGGTGATTTTGTTAGTGTGTCAGCATCCTAGAGTGTACTTACACAGTCCTAGATGGTATAGTCTACTACACACTGAAGCTCCATAGTATGGCCAGTGGCTCTTAGTCTAGAAAGTTGTATAGCATTTTACTGTAAATACTGTAGGCAACTGTAACACAAAGGTAAGTATTTTAAACATATCTAAGCACAGAAAAGGTGCAGTAAAAATATGGTATTATAATCTTATGGGACCACCATAGTCTGTGCAGGGTGGTGTTGTCCAGACATCTTCATTTGGCATGACTCTGGGTGTAGGCATGAAATTTTATGAGCTGAACCTCTCAGTTTATCTAGGTTTCAAGTTCTTTAAAAGAAATCCCAGAGAACTTGGAGGTTAAGGACCTTCTGAAAATAACGCACATGTTTACATGTGTGCACTTTCTGCATATCAGTTCACTTGGTCCTTGGACCCTCCCAAAGTTCATTGGTGAACCCCAGTTTAAGAATCTTTGCTCTCACTAGTCTGGGCAACATGGCGAGACCGTATCTCTACCAAAACAAACAAACAAACAAACAAAAACAATTAGGCCAGGCATGGTGGCTCATGCCTGTAATCCCGACAATTCGGGAGGCTGAGGTGGGCGGATAACGAGGTCAGGAGATTGAGACTATCCTGGCTATCATGGTGAAAGCCCATCTCTACTAAAAATACAAAAAATTAGCCTGGTGTGGTGGCGGGCACCTGTAGTTAGTCCCAACTACTGGGGAGGCTGAGGCAGGAGAATGGCGTGAACCCGGGAGGCAGAGCTTGCAGTGAGCCGAGATTGCACCACTACACTCCAGCCTTAGCAACAGAGCCAGCCTCCATCTCAAAAAAAAAAAAAAAAAAAAAAAAGCATCTTTGCTCCATCAACCTGCCATCTTCTAATGTTAACAGATGGACATCTAGTTTCTACTTAAAAACATCTGTGAACGGGAAATTTGCCTTTTTGTGCAATAGTACTCTTCAACAGTGGGATAGGCAAAGGTTTATAAGAAAGCCCATAGGTTGGGTTGAAGTCAGCTGTTTGTGATCAAGCTGTAGTTCGAGTTTCCCACAGAGTACTATTAGTGTGCCAGCACTGTTCCTATCCCTCAACACACCCAAGCATACTTGTACAGTTGTAGCTATGTGCACAACTCAAGATCCTGTCTATGTTTTAAAAACATGTTTAGGCTGAGCACAGTGGCTCACGCCTGTAATCCCAGTACTTTGGGATGCCGAGGCAGGTGGATCACCTGAGGTCAGGAGTTTGAGACCAGCCTGACCAACATGATGAAACCCCATCTCTATTGAAAATACAAAATTAGTCAGGCGTGGTGGCCCATGCCTGTAATCCCAGCTACTTGGGAGGCTGAGGCAGGAGAATCACTTGAAACTGGGAGATGGAGGTTGCCGTGAGCCGAGATTGCATCATTGCACTCCAGCCTGGGCAACAAGAGCGAAACTCCATCTCAAAACAAACCAAAAACATTTTTAAAAAATTGAGGTATAGTTAACATACAATAAAATGCACTGGTCAGGCCAGGTGTGGTGGGTCATGCCTATAATCCTAGCACTTTGGGAGGCTGGGGCAGGAGGATCACTAGAGCCCAGGAGTTTGAGACCAGCCTGGCCAAACATGGTGAGACCCTGTCTATTAAAAAGCACAGGTCTTAAGTGTTAAGTTTGATGACTTTTGGCAATTATCTACACCAGTATAATCACAACCCTAAAGACAGGACATTCTTATCACCTAAGAAAAGTTCCCTCATGCCCCTTTCAGGTCAATTCTCCTTCTGTCTCCAGAAAACCACTTCTGATTTCTGTCACCATAGATTCGTTTTGTGTGTTACTTGATTTCACATAAATGGGGTCATAGTTTGTACTTTCTGGGGTCTGGTTCATCCACATTGTAGTATGTATCAGAAGTTCATTCCTTTTTATTGCTGAAGAGTATACTATTATAATATTCCACAATTTACCTTCTCAAGTTTAGTGGCCATTTGGGTAGTTTCCAGGTTTGGGTCTTACAATAACGCTGCCATAAACATTTTTGTGCAGGTCTTTTTGTAAACATATGCTTTCATTTCTCTTACGTGAATACCAAATAGTGAAACTGTTAGGTCACGAAGTAGATGAGGGCTTCATTTTATAGGACGTTCCCCCTGCCCTTGTATTAACCTGTGAGGCATTTTTTATTCCAGTTCCAATATTCACTGTTACCTATTCCTTCTACATTTTACATTTATAAATTACAAATTTGTTTGTAAATTATGTTTTCTCTTATTCATGTTACTGAAAAAAATATTGAACAGGATAATGGAGAGGATGAAACTTTCCATTATGATGCTAGATACCAACTTTCAAGATGCCAAAGATCAAAATCACTCGAGTGTGACTATGTAGCTGTATGTGAACTCACCTAACAATCCCGATCCAGGCTACATTTCCCACCTTTTCTATAATACCCAGCTGGAATAAATCTTAATTACTCTCCGTTTTACTTATTACATGTATCTTCTTGCACAAATGCTACTTCCCAACACCCTTTATGATAGAACACCATACTCATTATCTTGAATCTATTCTCATTAGACACATGCTTTTCTGCTCAAAGCTGTAGTCAGGATGTATTTAATGTATGTGAAGACGGTCTCAAGTGAATGTAAAACACTATATAAAATTTTAAGTTGACACTATAAATTTTAAAAAGGCTTTTTACCTAAACCAGTATTCAAGTAAATTATTTTACTTAAATTATTTACTACAATTATTAATATAAGTATTATTTTATTTGTACTGGCACTAAGTGGGTTTGAACTAGCAGAATTTAGTGCAGATAGTCAATCGGTGGATGCTGCGTAGATTCCTATAACCAAGTAATTTCCTCAGGAATCTGCACTTAGTAAGTGTTAAGCACTTTTCTAAGCATTTTATATGTACTAACTCACTGAATCCTTACAATTCAATGAAAATACTGAGATACAGAGAGGGAATTTTCCCAAAAAGGCAAATGCAGGGATTCTGGATCCAGAGTCAGTGCTCTTCAATGCTATGCAATGCCACAGCTACATTTAAAGAATGATGGTCCTAGTCTGTTGCAGCATGAAGTATCTGGATGTTAAGGCTACCAACTGTAGTTCCTATTCCTTCACATTTCCCTGCTATTTACCTCAAATTCCTATTCCACATTTATTAAGCATCTCCTATGTTTAAAATGATAAAGCCCTTTAATGCTAAGATTCTATTACTGGGAAAGAAAAGTCAATTGGAGAAGAAATGTCACATCAATGAATTAAGAGATGAGAGACTAATTTCAGGTCAGGGTGAGAGTTGATGACGTGTTGTGGGATCAGGTTGGATAGAGTCATGAAACAGCTTGCTAAGAGCCTGGCCTTCTAGACCAGGGGCCTAGGCCCAAGGGCCTAGAACAGTGGCCCAAGAAGGCTACTGAAACTTGGAGTGTGTGTAGGTACAAAGTGATCAAAGTAGCAATTATATTTTCATGGAGAGGTCAGACATTGAATAGTAATTACAGGTATCTAGAGTGCTACAATGAAAGGTAGAGCCTGCAGTGGTGGGACTAAGGGTGGCTTCAAC
Organism: Piliocolobus tephrosceles; assembly: GCF_002776525.5. Lineage (NCBI taxonomy): Eukaryota > Metazoa > Chordata > Mammalia > Primates > Cercopithecidae > Piliocolobus > Piliocolobus tephrosceles. The sequence goes on along the minus strand of NC_045435.1, from coordinate 147,761,429 downwards.
AAAAGTACAAATTAAATAAAAAGACTTTTTAAGCAAATGTAGCTTTAATATATGTTTCCAGGGTACTCCCCTGGCTCCTTGTCCCAGTATCTCCTCCATTCAAAAAATCACCACTGTAGGGCCCTGTTTATAAGGAAATTCTGGAGCTTTTACTAGTATAGTGCTATGAGATTATAAAAAGGAAGACAAAATCTGGTAAGCAGGAACTTAGAGAAAGCTTCTGAGAGGAAGTGGTTTTTTAAGCTGAAAGATTAGAACAGGCATTGACCAAGGCAAAATTTGGAAGAAGGCAGGCAGAGACAACACAGGCTGAGATCTCCAAAGAACTGAGAGAATTCAACATGACAAGAGTTGCAGACGCAGAAGAGTGTAGTGTGAGATGGTGCAGGGCCATAACAGGCCATATTAAGAATAATGGATTTTATTTTAAGAGAAATAGGAAATGGTTTTAAGAGAAACAGGAAACAGCTGTTAAGCATAGTCACATTTTGTGATTTTAAAAAATCATCTAGGAAATGGGATTGGAGACTTCCGCTTACACAATATCGAAGACTAAGATAACTTAAAAACCTTGACCCCTGAAAACACCTGGAAATGGTAGGTAAAATGCAATATATTTGAGGGCATAGCAGAGCTTACAAAAAAGAAAAGGCAATCTGCAAGTGACACAACCAACAGGAAACTTAAAAGAGGGGTTCAATACATGTACTGATTCCTTGGTCACCCTGGGAAAGTTGCTATCTCTAATTAAAGGGCTTAGGTTTTAATATGTATGTAGGCTGGGTGAAACAGACTGTCAACACCCCTCCATTTCTCCCCCCACACATAAAGCTAGAATCTATTAAAGGTCTGCATACATTAGTGAACGCATGGACTAAAAAAGTTTTCTAAGGATATGAAGCCCCTGGACTTTACCTCAAGCAGATTTGGGTTTCAAGTTTTCATTCCCTACAGTCTGGGAATCTCTAAACAAATTCCCAAACATAATATAAAATAAAAATTGCTTCTTTGGCAGGCGATACCTCCAGGGCTCCTGGTAAAAGCAAACACAAAATCAGTCTACACAGATGTTTCTACAACCTAGTCCACAGATTTTTTTCAGAAGGAAAAATAAGTTCCATGAAGGATGAGCTCACAATAAAAACTTAGAAAATATGTGAGCAAATAATTGAAAGTCAGCAGATACAACAAATATCAGAATTAGAGTGCTTATAATTGCTAAAAATAGAGAACAAAACATTAAGTGACAGGTTAAATAGGTTGATATAACCAAGGATAGAATGAGTGAACTGGAAGATAGAACTGACGAAATGATACAGAAAGAATGTAGCTAAAGAGATGGAAAATATGAAAAAGGAGTTAAGAGACACAGGTTATAAACAATGTGAATTCCATCAAGGCAGAATATCGGTTTTGGTCACTGAGGCATCCCAAGGGCCTAGAACAAGGTCTAGCACAGTTGTTCCTGACTATTATTAGTTAAATCAAAGCCCAACAATTATGAGATACTGCATAAGGAGAGAATGGGAAAAAGGCAACATTCAACAAGCCAATAATTTTTCATAATAAAAAGCATGAATATTTATAACCATAGTGAATCCTAAGCAGGATAAATTATTGACTTCCACTTCTGCCTATGAAGTCCTCTACTATGGGACTTGTTCAGCCACTGTAAGCAAAAAGGATGGAAAATATTAATCAACTTTTTCAGAAATTGTGCAATAGCTAGTAAAAGATTATGATTCCAGAGAGAAGGAAAATAAGCAGTGAGCCCCACGTTCTTCCTATATTTCTTCCCAACGTAATTTCAGAATTGTGAGACAAGGAGTGAGAATCCAGAGTCCAGTAATATCACTAAGTTGAAGAGACAGACTGAAGTTTGGAGAGGCGGCAAATGTAGAATTTGCTAGCAGAGTAATAGACAGGAAAGAGCTATGCAGAGAAAGAGCTCCAGAATTCTGTCTCCTGAGTGTTGATTGAATACGAATCCATTCATGTGTAGGATGAAACTTCATGTAACTATGGAAAGAACTGCAGGGTAAAGAACAATTGCAGGGAGTTGTGAGCCAAACAACACTCAAAAGTAATACTTTGAACAGGCTTGGGAATCATTCAAGCAACCAGCAGCCAGAATGGATAGACCTTGTTGAATAAACGGGACATTCAGTGAAGGCCCCTAGATGCTTCACATCTTTGTACTGGGGGTAAGTGAGCATAGAGTGAAAGCTCCCATAGATCTGCCCAAAAAAACTTAAAAGCATGCCTAATAAAGATGAAGCTGATCTCTAAAAAACTTAATTGCCTGACAAAACAAAGTTAACTCTTTAAAGGAATACAAGAATATATAGCTTATACAAATGTAAAACTCCCAATGTACAGTATCCAATTTAACAAGTTACAAGATATACAAGGCAGGAAAGTATAATAAACGACTAAAACAAAACTAGGCCAATAAAAGTTGATCCAGAAATGAGAGAGATAATGGAATCGGCAGATAAGGGTGTTAAAATAGTTATTCTGAACATTATAAACATGCTCTAGAATATGAAACATGAATACAATAAAAAGACAAATAAAATATATATATAAAATAAAGAACCAAATGGAATTTCTAGAGGTAAAAAAAAGAAACTACAATATCATGACAGAAAAAATACACTGGATAGGATTAATACACGATTTAAAAAAGCAGAAGAAACTATCCAAAATGCAGCCCAGAGGGAAGAAAAGACTAAAAATCACAAGAGATTTAGAAAATAGTCTAAATGACAACATATAAAAATTTGTAGGGTGCAGCTAATAGAGTACTTAAAGGAAAACTTACAGCATTAAAAATACTCATATTAAAATAAGAGAAGTCTTAATTCATAGTACCTTAAGAAGTTAGGAAAGGGCAAATTAAATCCAAAGTAGAAGGAAGAATGTCAAAGAGTAGGAATCAATGAAATAGAGAATGAATAAAAAAGAGATACATCACTGAAACTAAAAACTGGTTCTTTGAAAGTCATAAACTTCTATTTAGATTGATCAAGGAGAAAGCACAAATAATCCCTTTTCCTGTTTGGACAAAAGAGCGTAGCTTGCTGCCAGCATGCGTTTAATTTTACATAAATATGCTCTTAGAGACTGAAGCAAATCTGACTGATTTTCAATGTGAAAATAAAATATAAAAAGTTTTCTTGGTGTTATTTCTAACAGAACTAACATCAGAATTGTCTGAATCATCAGAATCGTCTATTTCGGAAAAACTGGGTTCATCAAATGAATCTTCGACCAACAACTGTTCAAGAATGATGTTAACATCACACATAGGATTGCTTCGTTTTCTAGAATTTGACATTTTCAGGTTTTGAGAGTTACTACATTTTCTAAATGGAAATACAGTACTACTATAAACAGTAGTGCTATATTTATACAGCATACTATATGCTATATATAGAATATCTTTTGTTTCCAAAGTCAATATACTAGAGTGATGGAAAAACAACAAGAGCGAGATTATTTTGTGGCAAAGTTATCTTTGGGTAAACGCTGCAGCCACAAGTGCTGCCAGTGAATATTCTTGTGGCAAATGGGAAAAACGTTATCAATATCAAGAATGAAAGAGGAGGATAACTAGAGCTCTCACATGCAAGACAAAAAATACAAGGGAATATTATGAATAACATGTCAAACAATTTGATAACTTAGATGAACAAAATCCTTGTATAACACAAATTAGCAAAACTGTCTAAAGAAACAATCTAAACATCTCTACATCAACTTTAAAAATGAATTCATAACTTAAAACGTTTCTACAAACAAAAGTCCTAGCGCAAATAGTCTCACTAGTGTGTCAACTATTCAAGAAAGGAGTAATATCAATCTACACAAACTTTTTCAGAAAACAGAGGAGGTGGAAGGACTTGTGAACCCCTTTTATGAGGCTAGTATTATTAACCTGATAACCAAAACTAAAAAAAAATTTAAAAACCATAAGAAAACCATAGACCAGTAACTCTCACAAACATAGATATGAAGGTCTTTAACAAAATATTAACAAAATTCAGCAGTATACAAAAATGATGTTATGACTGAGTGATGGATTTATCCCATTAACTCAAGGTTGGTTTAACATGGGAAATCCATAAATTTAACTCACCATATTAAGAGAATAAAAGAGAAAAAAAAAACTCAATAAAGTAGCTGACAAAGTTCAACAGTCACTCAAGATTAAAAAAAGAAAAAAGGAAAAAAAACCTCCCAGCAAAGAAAGAATACAAGGAAACGTCTTCAGTCTGAGACAGGTTATTAGTGATCACTTACAGCTAATATCACAGTAATGCCCTAGGACCAAATGCTTCCTCCCAAAGTCGAGAAAAAGGCAAAGGCAAGGGCTCTTCTCACCCCCATTCAACATTATGGAGGAAGTTCTAGTAGTGCAGTAAAGCAAGAAAAGACATGCAAAACAGAAAGACAGAAGTAAATTGCCTTTATGTGTAGACTTTAAGATCATGTACAAAAAAAATCCTAATGGAACTGCAAAAAATGGTAGTAGAACTAGTGAGTGAATTTAGCAAGGTCTAGGTATGAAAATCAATTGTATTTCATAAACTAGCAGCAAAATAACTGAAAATTAAAAATAATACATTTATAACAAGTCAAGAATATGAGTTGCTAAGGGACAAACTAACAAAATATGAAGAAAAATTAGAATGACTAGACTTCTCAACAACAAAATCAAGTCTGTAAGAAAATTAGTAACTCTTAACCTATACCTCAGGAATGAGGGCAAAATTAAATTCATTTTAAGGGAAACACAGAATTTGACCATTATCAAAATGACATAAAGAAAAAGTAGAGTAGTTTCTTAGTTCATTTGTGTTGCTATAAAGGAATAGCTGAAGCTGGATAATTTATAAAGAAAAAATGTTTATTTGGCTTACAATTCTGGTGGCTGGAAGATTGGGCATGAGGTGAAAGTCTCAGGCTGCTTCCACTCATGGTGGAAGGCAAAGGGGAGCTGGCATGTGCAGAGATCACATGGAAAGAAAGGAAGCAAGAGAGAAGTAGCACCAGTCTCTTTTGTTCTTGGGAACTAATTGAGTGAGAGCTTACTTATCTCCTCCTCCCAGTGAGGGCATTAATTCATTCAGGAGGGACCTGTTCCCATGACCCAAACACCTGCCATTAGACCCACCAGCAATACTGGGGATCAGATTTCAACATGGGGTCTGGAGAAACCAAATTGTAGCAGATAGAAAGCAAAAAAAAAAAAAAAAATTCAATAAAAGTAAAATTATAGCAGTTATCACAATACATGTACATTTACAACCCCCAAGGGAGAAAAATTAAACAGATTCAAGAATTAGAGAACCTGTAAGACTTATAATCATTAAAAAACTAGTACAAAATTTCCCCATGAAAGCATAGAAAGATAAGATGGTTTTGGTGTCAAGTTCACCAAACTCTCAATAGGTACAGTTTGTTCCCACAGATACCAAAAATACAAGGTGTATACAAGAAATTATATAGGCAAATTTTAGTCATGATCATAGATACAAAAAATCCTAAACAAAATGTTGGCCGGGAATGGTGGCTCATGCCTGTAATCCCAGCACTTTGGGAGGCCGAGACACGTGGATCACTTGGTGTCAGGAGTTTGAGAACAGCCTGGCTAACATGGTGAAACTCCGAGTCTACTAAAAATACAAAAATTAGCTGGGCATGGTGGGCACATGCCTGTAATCCCAGTTACTTGGGAGGCTGAGACAGGAGAATTGCTGGAACCCAGGAGGTGGAGGTTGAGGTGAGCTGAGATTGCACCACTGCACTCTAGCCTGGCTGACAGAGCGAGACGCCTCTCAAAAAAAAAAAAAAAAAAAGTTAGCAAACAAATCCTACCTATGCATTAAAAGAATTATGACTTAGAAGAAAACAGAAGGAAAAAAAATAGACAAATTGGATTTAATCAAATTTCAGAACTATTGTACATCAAAGGACACTATCAACAGAGTAAAAAGGCAACCCACAGAATGGGGGAGGACATTTGGAAATCACGTATCTGATAAGGGACTAATATCTAATATATATACAGACTAAAAACAACGAAAAATAGCCTATTGGATTTGAATAGACATTTCTTCAAAGATACACAAACTTAAATGTTCACTGATGCATAAAGAAAATATGTATACATACAATGAGATGTTACTCAACCTTAAAAAGGAGTAAAATTTTGATACATGCTATAACATGGATGAACCTTAAGGTTATTATGCTAAGTTAAATAAGCCAGACACAAAAGGACAAATATCCTATGATTCCATTTCTGTTAGTTACCTGAAACAGTCGAATTCATAGAGATAGAAAGTAATAGTGGTTACCAGAGATTGGGAGAGAGAGGAGAAGGCAGAGTGATTGTTTAATGGGTACAGAGTTTTAGTTTGGAAAGAAGAAAAAGTTCTGGAAAAGGGTGCACAATCATATGAATGTACTTAATGCTACTGAACTTTACAAATAAAATGATCAAAATGGCCAGGTGTGGTGGCTCATGCCTGTAATCCTAGCACTTTGGGAGGCTGAGATGGGAGGATTGCTTGAGGCCAGGAGTTTAAGACTGGCCTAGGAAACACAGTCTCCAGCTCTACCAAAAAAAAAAAAAAAAAATTAGCTAGGTGCAGTGGTGCACACTTGTAGTCCTAGGTTAAGGGGATCCTTTGAACCCAGGAATCTGAGGCTACAGTGAGCTATGATTGGCCTGGGTGACAGTCTGGGTGACAGAGTGAGAATAAAAAAAAAATAAAACTTAAAAAGATCAAATGATAAATTCTATGTACATTTACCACCTCCACCAACATACAAAAAATTGTGACTATACAATATACCCAGCATAAAGCTAAACAAAGCAATGGAAAGAAGCCCATTCTATGACAAAACTAGGAATATTCAGCAGTGGGGAAAGAAGACATTAGTCAATGAATTCTGCTGGGACAACTGGTTATCCTCATGGGAAAAAATAAGATTAGATCCCTAGTGCTCAAAATAAATGCCATATGGTTTAAAGACCTTAAAGTGAAAAACAAAACTGTACAAATTTTAGACAAAATCTTAAGGAAGAAGGTGGTAGAGGATACTAATATTTCAAGCTTCTAAATATCAAAGGGAATTATAAGCAAGGTATAAAAAAGGGCAGAGATTGAAGAAAGATACTTAGAATACATGTAAACAGAAAAAAGGACTAGTATGTAGACTATATAAAAAATCCATAGTTTTACATTCTAGTAGAAAAGCAGGGAAAAGGTATAATAATTCATAAAGGAAGAAATGAGAATAATAAACACTTGAATTCTCATAAGTAATTAAATCAATGAGATACAAGTTCATAGTAATTAAAACAGAGAGAGAAATAATTTCATACTTCCTGGCTTGCCTAATTTTAATGTCTAATAAAACTAAGTGATCGACAGCGTGTGGTGTTATTGGAACTTAGAAACTGCTGTTAGGACAGTGATAGACTCCTTATAACAGAATTGGTGCAACCACTGTAGGAAGCAATTTCCTACAGTTCAATATACTCTACAACCGAGCAACTCCACTTCTAGGTATTAACTTTATAGAAAGTTAAGCACTTTAAGTTAAGTGTACAAAGATGCAGAATGTTCACTGCAGCACTAATTTGTAAATAACAAAGTGGAAATGAATTGTGTCTGAAAAGAAGAAATGAGTATGTTTGATTTATATAATAAACTGTACAATGATGAAAATAATCTACATCTGCCAACATGGATAAATCTCAAAAACAATGCTGAAAGTCAGTTGTAAAATGATACGTACAATATAATATTCATATAAAATGTTAAGATATAAAATAATACTTAAAAGCCTATGGATAAATATGACAAGATTATAGGAACATTAAAAATACAAACACTTTAACACTGATTTTAGGATAATGATTGACTCTTGGGATGAAGGGAAGGGAAGGATCAAAGCTAGATCAGAGTGTCACAGCAGAATGATCTTTAAGGCAAAATTAAAGTACTCAATGGTCTAGAGCAGGAGTTGGCAAACTTTTCTGGTAAAGACCAGAAAGTAAATATTTTAGGACTGTAGGCCAAGAGGCAAACTCAAGAATATAATGTAGGTACTTTACTGGGGTTCAAAGTTAGTGCTTCTATCACTAAAATTGATTTCAAATGTTTGCTTTTTTTTTTTTCAACTATTTAAAAATGTAAAAACAATTCTTAGCTTATAGACCATCCGGAAGCAGGTGGTGTGCTAGATTTGGCCCATGGTCCAACTGAACTTTCTGTGATGATGGAAATGTTCAATATTTCCTCAATTGTCTAATATAGCCACATATAGCTACTGATCACTTGAAAGGTGGTACAGGGATTGAGAAACTGACCTTTTTTTTTTTTTTTAAGACATTGTCTCGCTCTGTCGCCCAGGCTGGAATGCAGTGGCGCGATCTCCGCTCACTGCAAGCTCCGCCTCCCGGGTTCCCGCCATTCTCCTGTCTCAGCCTCCCGAGTAGCTGGGACTACAGGCGCCCGCCACCATGCCTGGCTGATTTTTTGTATTTTTAGTAAAGACGGGGTTTCACCGTGTTAGCCAGGATGGTCTCAATCTCCTGACCTCGTGATCCGCCCACCTCGGCCTCCCAAAGTGCTGGGATTACAGGCGTGCGCCACCGCGCCCAGCCGAGAAACTGACTTTTTAACTGTCCGTAGTCTTAGTTTAAGATAGCTACTCTAGTGTTTCCATGAATTTAAAGAATAAGTATAAAGGGAGTAGTAAGAAAAAAAACTGAAAAATTAAGAGACTGTGATGGGAAACTAGGGTATATGAATCAGTGATGAGGGGGCTAGAAAAATTGGGGATGATGAAAAGGATTTCGGCTCTGACTGACATAGAATACAGAAAGATAGGGAGATAACAGCCAAGAAAATCTGAGATATCAGGATTAGAACGGTCCCCCCATAAAATTATAATTTGTTAATCATGAACTGGGAGATTACATAGAGAAAAGTTGGGAGAGAGAAGTGTTAGGTTGAAAGTATGGAGGGGAAGCTGAGAGTTTCACAGCAATGACTACTGAAAATACTAAGGATTAACTCACCTAGATCACACCCCCAACCCCAAAAAAGAGAATACCAAGGGGAGGGGAGAGGAAATGTCCAAGGATGAGAATAGTGAAGACAGAGAGATATTCTATTTTTGATATTTAAAGAATAGAAGGAAAGCAGTCACTATCTTATACAAGCTTTATTGCTCTTTAAAAATGAATAACCTACAACGTTTTAAAATTTAAAGAGGTATATACAAGTATAGACATCAAACTTTCTGAACTGAACTAATTCCCTTTTGTTGGTTGATCAAAAATATGCAAAAACCCTAAATATTCACACATTTAATCTTTGAGATTTCTGACTAAATAAGGAGCTATCCTGAAAGTACATGACATTTGTAATTTTATTGAGGCATCACTCTGAACATACAATTAGAGCTTGGGGTTCAGAACTAGTCACTTACCTAGTCCCTGAGCCTAAAAAACAATCAATTTCTCTAGTCATTTTTCCATACACATTTTATCTGAAAAATTACAACAGTGGTATGAGGAATTCATAAACAACTTAGGGTGTACCCTACTGTAAATACCAAAAATTTATTCTACTCAAATACTACACAGGGTTTCAAAGATCCACAATAATTTATTTTACTTAAATACTGTACTGAAGGGTTTCAAAAGATCCTCTTAGAAAATCATTCACTTTAGTATCTCCCACTTAAGGGAAAAATAGAGATGCCAGAAGCTTATAATGAAAATATCTTAATTTGAGTAATTATTATTCATTTCTAAAATGTTTGTATAAGATATATTTTGGGCCGGGCGCAGTGGCTCATACCTATAATCCCAGCATTTTGGGAGGCTGAAGCGGGCAGATCACCTGAGGTTGGGAGTTCGAGACCAACCTGACCAACATGGAGAAACCCTGTCTCTACTAAAAATACAAAATTAGCTGGGCGTAGTGGCGCATGCCTGTAGTCCCAGCTAGTTGGCAGTCTGAGGCTGGAGAATAGCTTGAACCTGGGAGGCAGAGGTTGCAGTGAACTGAGATCACGCCACTGCACTCCAGCCTGGGCAACAAGAATGAATTTCTGTCTCCAAAGAAACAACAACAAAAAAAGATACATTTTGACCAACATTAAGAGGTTTAGGCAGCATAAGAAATCAGTATGATGATAATGCTTAAGTTCAGTTATTTATATTCAAAAGAAAAAACAAATTAGATTTATTAAAGTTTTAATACAAAACATCCCATTTGAAGCATAGTTCTGAAGAAATGTTTATGAGCTAGGGTCCTGTCAAGAGAATATCCTATGGCAATGGCTCACTCTGTTTGTGTACTCTTACAGATCCTCTCTTAAAGCAACAGAAAGAAGTGTAGATTGAATTTAAACAATATCCAACAAAACCTTCACTGTATTTGTTTCATACTTTTTTTAGAACGTCTCAAATCCTTTTTCTGCTTGAAAATAGGAGAATTCAAAAAGCACAAATCTGTAAAAGGGTCCCCTCTTCTCAGTTTCCTGTAAGAGTAAAAAGAGATCTCAGGCATAATATAAGCACCCTAATATTAACTTACTCCTCAGTATCAAGTTATGGTAAAATACACCAATTTTAAATGTTATCACTTCAATTTTTTAAAATCAAATGTTTTTATTTCAGAAAAAACTCATTATTGAACAAAGCTCCATAACCTTATTCCCCCGATATGTATCATTAAAAATAAGTTCCCACAAACCAAATACTTACGAAGCGAGGGTGGGCTCCTTATAGTTCACGCTGACTGTGCACCTACGTTTAGGCAGAGCCACTGCTGGGCTTTCTTTATTCTTTTTTGGAGAAAGAGAAAGCCTTCCGATTTTCACAACAGGATACAAGGAGACATTGGTGATATCCTTCAGTTTAAGATGAAGTGACTGGTGAGTTTCAGGTGGTGTACCTACAAAACAATTTTTACTGAATGATTTTAAAAAAAACCCACACAGGAACTAAAATTGTATTCAATTTTATATATCATAACTGTATACAAAATTCAGCATTTAATAATAGAATTTTTTTTAGATGGGCTCTCATTGTGTTGCCCAGGCTGAAGTGCAGTGGTGTGATCTCAGCTCATTGCAACCTCCACCTCCTGGTCTCAAGCAATCCTCCTGCTTCAGTCTTCTGAGGAGCTGGGACTACAAGTGTGCACCACCATGTCCGGCCAATAATACAGTTTTTTTTTTTTTTTTGGCCTTTTCATCATTTTTTCCTCTTCCTTTCAAACCACTGTTGAAATATTAATTATAACAAAACACTTCACTAAAACTTAAAATTCTTCTAGGATAGCTTGGGCATAATAAGTTAGTTTAACCATGGAATTTCATTTTAGTCATACCTTGCTATTTGGAATCAAGTCCTCTCTCTTTCAATACCAAGGTTTTTATCAAGTCTCTTCCTATAGTCTTATAAAGCCGCTAAAACTCCTTCTATTAAACAAATGAGAATTCTAAATAACAGCTTCTGTGTAAACCGGGAGACAAACTAGCATGTTAAAAAGTTACTCAGTTTTTTTCCCATCATAAACATCCAAGTATACTTTGGAGCTACACCTATATTGGAAGGCAAATGTCCAACACATAGTAAAGACACTGCAAAACAATCTCCTCAAATAGCTTTAAAAAGCAAACTGTATCCCCAAAAAAGTAAACTATAACCGTGAAATGACTGTATACTAAGAGCCATATGCTCCAGTGTTATCTGGTTTTTATAGTCTGTCCTTTTTGTTGCCACATAAATATATTGTACTGTATTAATTATTCCAACTTTCAGTTTGAGAAATATATCTTATGGAACAATATCAGATTGGTTGCTACATTCTGGAAAAATGCTTCTCAAACTTTAATGTGCATATGAATCCACAGGAGGACTTCTTAATGGCCAGGCACGGTGGCTCATGCCTATAATCCCAGCATTCTGGGAGACCCGAAGTTGAGTTTCAGGTCAGCCTAACCAACATGGAGAAACTCCGTCTCTGCTAAAAATACAAAATTAGCCAGGCGTGGTGGCACATGCCTGTAATTCCAGCTACTCGGGAGTCTGAGGCAGGAGAATAGCTTGAACCCAGGAGGTGGAGGTTGGGATGAGCTGAGATCGTGCCACTGCACTGTAGCCTGGGCAACAAGAGCAAAACCCTGTCTCAAAAAAAAAACAAAACACAAAGATGCAGATTCTGACTCCAGGGTATGGGATATGGCCTGAGATTCTGCATTTCTAAGAAGAGGTCTAGGGATCAAACTCTTGAGTAATACTATTTTAGAGTATATTTTTTTCTTTTAAAAATGTATTTTTTATGGATTTTATATATTTTTATGGATACAGGCTCACACACCTGTAATCCCAGCACTTTGTGAGGCCAAGGCAGGAGGACTGCTTGAGCCCAGGAATTTGAGACCACCCTGGCAACACAGTGAGACCTCATCTTTACAAAAAGTAAAAGAAAAGAAAAAAAAAATTAGCCAGGTGTGATGGTGTATGCTATAGTCCCGGGTACTGGGGAGGCTGAGGTGGAAGAATCACTTGAGCCTGGGAGGTTGAGACTGCATTGAGCCATGACAGTGACAGTGCCCTCCAGCCTGGGTGATAGAGCAAGACCCTGTCTCAATTAAAAAGTGAACAACCAAAAAATCCCAACTTCTTCTGGACATTTTCAAATGTACACAAAGATGGCAATAACAGTATAATAAACTCCGAGTTACCTAGGTTCAATAATTATCAACACTCTGCCAATCTTGTTTGATTTTTTTTTTTTTTTTTGAGACCAAGTTTTGCTCGTTGCGCAGGCTGGAGCACAATGGCATGGTCTCAGCTCACTGCAACCTCTGTCTCCTGGGTACAAGCGATTCTCCTGCCTCAGCCTCCCGAGTAGCTGGGATTACAGGTGCATATCACCACGCCCAGCTCATTGTTTTGTATTTTTAGTGGAGACGGGGTTTCACCATGTTGGCCAGGCTGGTCTCGAACTCCTGACCTCAGGTCATCCGCCTACCTCGGCCCCCCAAAGTGCTGGGATTACAGGCATGAGCCAACCCACCCAGCCAACAGCATATTTTTTAAGAAGATACTTGCCTGCTACAACTGACTAGGCAAGATTTACAAAGTTGGTTCGGTTTTTAAGGTTTTAATCTCCTTAAAACAAAATAAGCATCATAACAGCTATACTTCACAGAATTGTTCTGAGGATCAAATAAAATGATATAACAATATTTTGAAAATGATAAAACTTGACTATGTAGGTTAGTTTTACTTGTATTAACTAAAATTGCCAAATGAGAATCTTTGTGGACAGGTGCAGGTTGTATTATGAACATTTGAACTATGCCTACTTTTGATCTCATATTTTCTGAGCCAGTTTTTAGAGATGTTGTACAAAAGAATACTAAGCCTATCAATTGAGGAAATCTTCACTAACTAGAAGATAATTTAAAATCATGGTTCCTGTCAAATTTAATATAAAACAAGGCCATTAAAATAACAAGTCACTGGATTCAAATTTGATTTCACTTTCAAGGGGAACTTCAGGTAAGTGTATAAAAGCTACTTTAATTCAACTTAACTCCACAAAAGAGTCCCTCTGTCCTCTTGGGAGTCCTCATTTACTGAAAATAAAAATTCTGTCTCCACAACAAGCAATCTCTGAATTAGGTCAGAGCAATACAACTGTGATTTCCACACCCAGCCCCACACTGTTTAATCAGACCATAACTTCCCCCAAAGAGAGACAGATGGTAAGTCTCCAACCTCCACCAGAGAAACAGATGGTAAGTATAGTATATAAGCATCAGGAGTGATCATTTATCACAAACATTAAAAACGCAGGTAAACAAGTAGATCACTTACTAGTAGTTTTTGTTGGCTTAGAACCCTCCGTCTCTTTTTCATCTGTATATTTCAGTCCTCTTTTAGCTAGAGGCCTGGTGACTGGTCTTGTATCTGAATCGCTGGTGGGATTCTGAATGTACTTGCAAGTGGGCAAATAGAGGTCATCGGAATCATCTCCTGAACCACTTGATTCACAGAGGCTCGCTTCAGACTCATTGTTTTCTTCTCTATTAGAGTCATTGCTCATTTTTTGTCGGAAAGGAGTAAGATGAACACCCTCTTCCAAATTAAAATTGTAAGCATCATTGGAACTGACAGATTTGTGCATTTTCTTTTTGGAAACAGTTCTTTTATTTTCACTTTTATTCTCTTTATATTTTGACATAGGTTTTGATTTTCTCCTGTTAGCTTTTCTTTTCTCTTCTCTTTTTCTTTCTCGTGTATCTCTTTGCTTACTTTTAGTTTGTTCAGATTTAGATTCTAAAATGTCTTCTGTTTTAGTAAATGTTCCTGGATGCCTCAGCTTTGAAAGTGATAAGTTAGCTTGGTCCTTGCTCCATGGACAAACATTGTGTTGTACATTTTCAGGCATGTTTACTAGTGGGTCTAAAAATCCAACTCTTTCGAATTCAAAAGACTTCCCCTCCAAATGACTGGTTTCAAAATCATCCAAGCTATCAAACTGACATACACTGTTACAATGTTTCTTTAAACTGCTACGGACAGATACAGTTCTAGGTAAGACGTTATCAGTGGACTTAGCTTCACCTGAATCAAAATCAAATCCCAGTGTGTCTTGAGGAATAGTAGGTATCTGATCTGAGAATTTAAAAAGTAAATGAGACAAATAGTTTGACTTTGTGGAAAATTGAATTTCAAGAACTTTAGAATTCAAAGTAAAAAACTGAATGACCAAAAAGTCATTCTGTAGTTTTCCTACATTATAAAATCTGTAAATAAAAATCTGGGGAACTAAAATATTACCATCTATTTACTTGTCAATGATCAACTGGTGGCTTATATCTGACATGTGAAAGAATCTTGTACAGGTTCAGTATCCCTAATCTGAAAATCTGAAATCCAAAACTTTTTCAGTGCAGTCATGATGCTCCAAGGAAATGCTAACTGGAGGGTTTTGGATTTCAGATTTTCAAATTAGGGATGATGAACTGATATAATGTAAATATTCCAAAATTTAAAAAATAAATCCAAAACACTTCTGGTCCCAAGCATTTTGAATAAGGGACACTCAATCTTTATAATCTTTAAAAATATTATAGGCCAGGCACAGTGGCTCACGCCTGTAATCCAGCCCTCTGGGAGGCTGAGGCAGGCGGATCATGAGGTCAGGAGATGGAGACCATCCTGGCTAACACGGTGAAACTCCGTCTCTACCAAAAAAATATATATATATGTAAAAAATTAGCTGGGCATGGTGGCGGGCACCTGTAGTCCCAGCTACTTGGGAGGCTGAGGCAGGAGAATGGCGTGAACCCAGGAGGTGGAGCTTATAGTGAGCTGAGATTGCGCCACTGCACTCTAAGCCTGGGCAACAGAGCGAGACTCCGTCTGAAAAAAAAAAATTATAACAGGCTTTTATGTGCTCTTAGTTTAAAGAAAATGAATATATGTTTCACTGAGTACAGATTCAGAGAAGTACAACCGCATATTCCAGAGTGGGACAAACGAGAAAGTGGGAGTTAAGTTGTTCTTTGAAAAATAAATAAGATTTGGATAACTAGAAAGCTTCTCAGGTAAGAAATATAACCTGTATTTTAAGGAAAAGTGAGGCTATGTCCAGTTTTGCTTATTCAAATACTGACCCTTCTTCGAAGCTTAGTTCAAGTGGAGGAGATTGACATTTGAGAACACAGACATATCAATTTAAAAGTAGTAAGAAGGAGATGGCTTTGGAGTTCAACTTTGATTTTAAATACTAGCCCTTAACATCTAGACTTCTTCATGTGAGATACTTTACCTTCTTGAGTTCCTACAAAACGGGACTAACGTACTTATATTCCTAGGTTGTTGTGAGGGTTAGGTGAGATTATGCATGTAAAATGCCTAACATAGAGCTTGACACATAGTAGCAATCAGTAAATTGCTGCCATAGTTATAGCCAAAGTTTCAGATTACAGATTTGACATAATAAATATATTTTAAAACTCTATTACTCTGTGTAAAATAAACAGATTTCCTTTGAGCAGAATACCAGATGAACAAATTTAAAAAGTTTAGAAAAAAAGAATTAGAGAAATTTAATTGTATTATTTGTTCTCAAAGACCTTATCTTGCCCTTAATAATATTTTTAGATTTTCACTTGATTACCTTCTATTTGAAATGATTCTCCTTGTCCTGGGAGTTCAGTTTCTTCAAGAGGAATTTGCCTTAGAAAATACCAATGAAAAAACAGAAATTTAACGATTATGTAATAAAAACAAATTCAGTATTTTCCTAATTTTTCTTTCCTTTAGTATCATTTCATAACTCGATTTCAAATCAATACATCTATTCTGTATCAAAGGAAACCAAAGGACACTTATGCTGATTACAGGGAGATTGATTTGTTATGACTGACATTCAACTCCCACTTGAAGAACTAACCTATCAGGTTGGATAGTTCCACCTGAAAACATGTTATATAACTCAATTTCATTTAACTAAGGAAACAGCCAATGATAATTAATTTGTAAAATGTTTTTTAAAAAATGTAATTTGATCATTCTTTAGGAGCCTGCTTTACCATTAGCAGAGCTATGATTTGTTTGTAATATATGCTTTTATGGTGCTTAACTATTGAACTCTTCTGAAGTTAACATTGTTCATTTTCTTTAAAAATGTTGTTCTTTAGTTCATGAAACATGAAGTGTTCTTTATACTCTAACACTATTACTGGCAGTTTCATTCTAATTGTAATTTTATTGTTTATTCTCTGTAGAGAATTTTCCACTCTAGACATTAAACAGATTTAGGGAATGGCTGTGGTAACTAATAACTACTTTAGAAAACTTCTACAAACTCGATTACCTTATCTTACTTTTTGCCCACAACATAAGTTTGTCAGATCTTAAAGTCTAACAGTTTAAGAACTACTAATGATTAAAAGTAATCTACAGCAATAGAAATCATCTTAGTGGTTACTTCTGTGGAGAAGGGGATGGACTTGAAAGGCATACGAAAGAACTGTCCATGGCAGTAGTTCTCCTCCAAGGGCAATTATGCTCTCCAGGGAACATGTGGCAATATCTGAAGTCATTTTTTGTTCTTCTGAGGAATGTTACTAGGATTCATTGGGTGGAGGCTATGGATGCTACTAAACATCCCATCATGCACAGATAGCCATCTATAACAAAGAATTATCTGGCCCAAAATGTTAATAGTAAAAACACTATGTCTTCATTGACATTTTTGTTCCACGATATATACATTAGTCAAACTCATCAAACTGTGTAACTGTGATCTGTACATTTTACTGTTTATAATTAAAGCTTAATAATTCATAAACAAATAAAGTACATTTGATCCAAGAGAAGGGGACGAGGGTATAGGGGATCTAGAAAAATGAACTGGATCAGCGAGACAATGGGACAACTGTGTTAAATATGATGTTTTATTTATTTATTTATTTTTTCCCCGAACTAGACTATTTATAGGGCTGGCAAAACACCTCATTTCAATAGCTAATCCTTCTTAGAATAAAAACATGGTACAAAGAAAAGTATGACTGAAGGAAAGTATGAAGTAGAATTAAAAATTCTGGTAAGGCTTCTTTTTCCTAGGCATCAAAAAAGGAGTGAAATATGAGAAAAAGGGGTTTAGCTTGGCTATATGTGACAGAATTTCAACACATCAAATTCTCTTAAATATATTCTCAGCAGAGAAAGCATCAGACTACAAATATAAGAGTTGACATGATGCACATTTCCTTTCATAAATGAATCACAGAATTAAATCTTTCTTAGTATTAATAATCATAATAAAGAATTTGATACTAACGGTAAATCCTTCACAAATAAATTTCTGGAGTTGTCATCACTCCTGGGGTCCATTCCAGAGGAACATATTTCCTGGTTCTGTTAATGTATTAAAACAAAACACTGTTATAACTGAAGTATTCATAAGAAAGCATTAATTTATTCAACAACATGCACTTGTTGACAGTCTACCATGATGCCATGCCATAGTTCTAGGAACTGAGTCCATAAGAGCTCAAAAGCAGAGTAAGTCTTATCCTCTTAAAGCTTACATTCTAGTGCAGGGAAATAAAATTTTAAAAAGAGAAGATACATGTACAAAATTTCAGCTTGTGATAAATGCCATGAAGGAAATACCCAGGGTGAGGTGATAGAGAGTAACTCAGGTTGGATTGCTCTTTTAAATAGAGTGAATCTGATATAAATCAGAAGACTGCAAAGGAGCCAGCCACTGAAAGAGCAGGAGGAAAAGAAGGCATTGGAAACAGCAAATACACATAAGAAAAATCTTGCTGTGTTTAGGAAAGAAAGGCTGTTGTGGCTGGAACATAGTCACTGAGAACAGTAGGAGATATACATGCAGAGGCCACATAATGTAGGGCCTTGAGAACCATGAGTTTAGATTTCAGTCTAAGTAGGATGGGAAGGTACTTAATATTAAGAAAGGAAGTAAACTGATTTAAGTTTTTGAAAGATCAGTCTGAATTAAAAGAGGCCAGGGGTAGAAAGAGTTGAGAGATCATCATAGCATATCTGGCAAGACATGGTATCAGCTAAGATTAGAGTCATGGCTATGGAGCTGAAGCCCAGTGGAAGGCCTTGAGATGACAGGTCAAGCTCAAGGACTGAAAAGGGATGGAGGTGGGAGCAACGAGGGAGAGCAAAGCCTTTTGTGGTTTTGGACTAAGCAAATGGGTAGGCTACTTTACTGAGATGAGTAAGACTTATAAAGGAAGGTAGGAAGTATACAGTATCTTTGGGGGAGGCAAGGGGAAGTTGTGCTTTATATAAGGTATGTTTGAGATCCCTTATACATCTTTAAGTGGAGATAGCAAATGGTGGCTGTGTATATATGTGTGTATGTGTTTGTTTTTAGATTCTGTACTATAAACTGGGAAGGCATCAGCAGACAGTACATAAAGCTATGACAGGGCATAAGATGAGTCTACAACAACTGGCATTTATTCATTTTTTTGAAATGAAGTCTTGCTTTGTCACCCAAGCTGAAGTGTAGTGGTGCTATCATAGCTCACTGCAGCCTTCGACTCCTGGGCACACGTGATCCTATCTCAGCTTCCCATGTAGCTGGGACTACAGGTGCATGCCACCACAACTGGCTAATTTTTATTTTTTATTTTGTAGAGATGGGAGTCTCGCTGTGTTGCCCAGGCTGGTCTTGAACTCCTGGGTTCAAGTGATCCTCTCACCTCAGCCTCCCAAAGTGCTCAGATTACAGGCATGAGTCAATGTGCTTGGCCAAGAATTGACATTTAAAGGTAGAATGAGTAAGAAATCAGCAAAAGAGACCAGCATGGAACAGTCAGAAAGGTAGAATAAAAACCAGGGGAGCATAATATCATGAAAACTAATAGATCAAAGTATGTCAAGTAAAGAGTGGTCCCTGTTTTACATATTATTACTGCAAGGTCAAGAAGAAAGAAAAGTTACCACTGAATTTGGTAACATGGAGGTTTTGGTGACCTTGACATGCAGTGACAAGAGAACAGTAAGGATAAAATCTAGATTCAGAGTGGCTGCAGGCCAGGCGTGGTACCTCATGCCTGTAATCCTAGCATTTAGAGAGACTGAAGCAGGGGGATTACTTGAACCCAGGAGGTCAAGACCAACCTGGGCAACATAGTGAGGTGGTCTCTACAAAAAAATTTTTACAAATTATCTGGGCGTGGTGGTGTTCCAGCTATTCAGGAGACTGAGGTTTGGAGGAGCACTTGAGCCTGGGAGGTCAAGGCTGCAGTAAGCCATGATTATGCCACTGCACTTCAGTCTAGGCAATGGAGCGAGATCCTGTCTCAAAGAAAAAAAAAAAGAATCATTTCAAATGTGAATGGAAGCTGAGGAAGTGAAGAATATACTGTTTTCTTTTAAAAAGTTCTGCTGTGAAGGGCAGCAAACAAATGAGGAGATAAAGAAATATGAGACAAGGAGAGGTTTCATTACTTTCTTCTTCTCTAAGGTTGAGAGATACGAAAGCACATCTTTATGATGACTGAAATGATCCAGTGGAGAGGGGGATATATGGAAGAGAGAACAATCTTCCAGGAATAAAGTTGCAGAGGAGGTGAGAAGAGAAAATCTGATGCATGGGCTAGGGAGCGGCTGGGGGTAGTGCCTGCCTTTAGCAGGAACAGGGGCTATTCTGCCACTGTAACAAGAGGGAAGATGAAGAACCTAAGTATGGAGGTGGATTTGTAGATCTCTGTTATGAAGATGACAATTCTCACTCAATTCCTAAGAAGCCAATTCTAATTTAATGAATTATCTTCTGAAATTTGATGAACATATGTTGACATTATAATAAATAGGCTAAAAATGTTAGCCTATTAAAAACAAAACAACCAGAAATTTAATCCCATTAAAAGCTTTCGGTCAGGTGTGGTGGCTCATGCCTGTAATCCCAGCACACTGGGAGGCCAAGGCCGGAGGATTGCTTGAGACCAGGAGTTCAAGACCAGCCTGGGCAACATGGCAAGATCCTGTCTCTGGCAAAAAAAAAAAAAAAAATTAGCCGGGTGTGGCAGTGCATGCCCATAGTTCCACCTACTCAGGAGGCTGAGATAGGAAGATCGTTTGAACCTGGGAGGTGAAGGCTGAGTGTGCGTGAGCCTGGGAGGTGAAAGCTTCAGTGAGCTGTGATTACACCACTGCACCCCAGGCTGGGCAAGAGCGAGACTCTGTCCCCCTCAACCTACCCCGGCCAAAGACGAAAACTTTAAATTGACATCAATGTAGCTAATGTTCTGAAACGAATATTAATGCAGGTAAATAAAAAAGAACATTTAACTATACACTAATATAACTTAAAAACAAGTCATTAAAAAATCTATAAAATTAGGGAACAAAAAGGCTGTTAAAAATTACTTAAACGTTAACTATTGCTAGGCTAGGCAAGAAAACATTCTTGTAAAATTCTTACATTTTAAGCTTCTCCATCACTGCTAAGTTGATTTGATAAGCACTGAAGCATGGGTGTACAATGAGGTTGAGAATGAGTGACACAAGCAATTAGTGTATAGCAGAAAATACAAACATTGACATTCTAAATGCTAAGAATATATTTGCGTAGCAACTAACAATGTTTTTAATAAATACTCAAAAACCACTGAGTTGCAGTAATAGAATTTTTTCCCAACTGCTTTTGTAATTATCTCATCGAGTATTCGCTTCCTACTATTTCTGTTTTTCAGCAAAAACTTTGTAAAAGGAGGAGGAAGATTCAAATGCCTTTAGAAGAACTGTTTTCCCCTACTAGTTGACTGAACAAGGAAAATACAAAATTAGAAAAGATTACATGCTGGGAAAAAAAAAAAACAGTAATCTACCACGCTTAGCACAGTGGCTCATGCCTGTAATCCCAGCACTTTAGGAGGCTGAGGTGGGTGGGACACTTGAGGCCAGGAGTTCAAGACACCTGACCAACATGGCGAAACCCATCTCTACTAAAAACATAAAAATTAGCTAGGTGTGGTGGCACATGCCTGTAATCCCAGCTCTCGGGAGGATGAGGCATGAGAATCGCTTGATCCCAGGAGGCAGGGGCTCCAGTGAGCTGAGACTGCACCACTGTACTCCAGCTTGGTGACACAGCAAGACTCTGTCTCAAAAAAAAAAAAAAAAAAAAATAAAAAAATATATATATATATATAAACCTCCCATGAGGGTAAAGAAAATATACCTAATCTTTAGAGTCAGTACTCAAATATATCATATATGTACTTACTGTCTATGTGTATATATACATATATATTACATGTGTCTTAATCACATGGAGAAAAATAATAAGGAATCAATAGGGAGTGAAGCAAGAACTCTTTCACTGACTTCTCCTGTCAATGGAGAAGTGACGTTAATTCCATTTTCAATTACCCGCCCACCTCCTCCCACCCCCAATATCCCTCCCCTAATCATTATGTTCTCACTTTCTTATCTGACTTTCTGGTCTAAGTGCCAACTCAAATGTTTTCACTGGTATAGCGAAGCAAGGGCCACTGGGAAGAATTTCAGTGTTCTGTACGCCTGGCACTCACCAATGCTTTTTTTCTTTCTCTGCCCCATTTCCCTGGCAGTGGCTACTGGAAAAAGGGATAAATAAACTAGCTCATCATTACTTTTTTCATAAGTAATGACACACATTACTGTGTACATAATGATACACAATGGTACAGCAAGACACAAAGAATATCCTAAAGCAAACCTTCTCCGTATCTGTTATATTTTGGCTAGCAGGACCATATTTGAACACCTTCTTTATAATCTTAGACAAAAAGAGAACCAGATTGAAACTTTGAGCAGCAAAATGTTTATGATCTTACTTGTCTGGGAGTGAACAGTCTTCTCTACTTAGCCAACAAGCAGGTAAAAACGATTCTCCAAAAAGCATTTAAATACTCCCTATGTCCTAAATAAAGGTAGTTCTTATAAAACCCCACTGGATACAGCAAAACAAAAGGCTAAGGTAAAAGCTAAGATAGCACTGATTAAAACTTTTGGATGAGTCCACTTCAGGTACCACTTTTATATCTTTAGCTTAGTTGCACTATCTTTGACTCACTTAGTTGAACATTCAAATGGACCAGCAATGCAAAAGGCTAAAACTATGTCTTCTGCATCCTGTCTTGCTACCTGCTTTAAGAATGAAATAGGCAGGAACAGGCTTCAATCACCTATATGCTTGAAGCTTTCTTAACTGGCCAAATGCAATAGCTGTGCTCTGGAGCACCAAAGAAGGATGTTTTAAACAATTCATGGATAACTGAGCTATCAGTAATTCATTTAAATAAAATAACTGATCTAAACTACTTATTCATGGCTTAACTAAACTAAGAAATTCGGCCTCAGTAATGAAAATACCTGAGCAGGTTCTTCTGTTTGTTGTGATTTAAGTTTTCCTTTCAATGCATATAGCTGGCATGTGAGATAGTAACATTCTTTTCTCAGCTGTAGGATGATATCTTGGGCTTCTCTCACTTTGGATTTTTCATTTTCCAAAGCTAAAACTAACATTTTGTTGTTGTCTTGGTAATTTTTCAGCAATGTAGAAGTGTTGGCTAAAAGAGGATAAAAAAATTTATCAGTTATTAAATCTAAACTTAAAAGTGAGATAAAAGGACAACATAAAAATCTCTTACTAATTATTTGGCATGGTGCAGCTATCAAAGACCTGCGTTTGCCAATCTCTGCCAAGTTTTTATTCCTTTTCTCTTTCATTCGCTTCTTTATGTCTTCAAGACTATCTTGAAAGGACTTCTTCAGGCATCTTTCCTTGGCCATCTTTTGCCTAAACAATAAAAAATAATTTTTCTCAGAGAGAATATTATCAAATATAAAACTTTAAAAAACATAGGCTGTTCATAAAGAATTCATTAAATAGACTAAACTGTAGAATTAGCTCAAAGTAGATAGTTAACTAACTTGATAACATAACTTTTCCCCTTTTAAAATCTCATTCATATTTTTGATGTTCTCTCTTCCTCCTCAGGCACTTTATAGAAAAGTTTTATTGAATATAGATTTCCAACCCAAAGATTCCACAATATGCCACTTATTCATTCTTTAACAAATACTGTGGCATATATGCCAGACACTATTGAAAATGCTTATTATTATATTTTGATGCCATTATTATTTATGCTTCTTAAAGAAAATGTTTAGGACCAACTTTTAGTGCTTAGGCTTACAGCATTAGTTCTGAGGCAATTATATATCTGGGTTTTGTTTTCCAGCTCTTCTTTAATGATTAATTCATCACATTAGGTCATTCAACTATTTTTCCATACTCTTTTAACCTAATTATCGCTTATGATATACACACACTCTCAAGAAAGTCAAGGTGATCCTTAGAGGTTTAAACTATGTAGCACCACATACAATTTTATTAGGCTATTGTAACAATTACAGAGCTAGAGCAGGAACTTGGGGAGAAGAACACTCTAATATTCTCAAAGTATGGCTAAAACTTAGGGCTGTTAACTCCCAGTGAATTATGAACATAACAAATCAGACATTAAATATTGTTGTACATGCACTTAAACGCTGAGTATTAAATACATAAGTATACTTAATCTTTCAATGTTGCAAGTCAGGTAGGTTTTAGCATGCTACTAAACATGTCAAACCACTTTTCAGAAACATCTTTTACTCTAGATTGCACTTTGAATATCTTAAAATTGAAAAAAAACTTGTTTCCAATAATAATCTATGCATACAATTTTCACCACAAAGGATATCTTTACCTTCTCTAAGATAGTCAAACATTTTCCTAAACCTTACACGTTCTTGAGTATTTTCTCTAGGCCTTATTTTCCTCTATGCAGTGTCTGGAATCTTAAATATAGATATTGTAGATTAAGAACTTTCTACCAAGGTATATACTGGGAGGTTCCTAGCAGAGATGGGATAGCTATTTTTAAAAGCACTAATGGTAAAGCGGTTGTTTTACACAAATTAGAATTGGAGATGTTTGAGAGTCATACAGATTAAGTTACTGATCTAGTTTAGTTAAGGTATTTTAAAGTTTTCGTTATTACTTTTAATCAAGCTAAAATCACAAAAGAAACTTTCCATATCAAAAGTTTTATATCCTGTCTAAAGTAGGCGGTGGTGTTAGCAGGGGGTGTGGTAGACAGAAGGAATGAAAACAAAGACAGGCTACAGCGCGAGATGACGGTCTCAGTCTGTAGAGTACTCGCGTGGCGCTCTGGATTCAAAAGAACCTAGCATATTTGATCTCCGTTCATAATTATCCAATCAGTTCTGCTGCGAAGACAGCCAGGTAGGACACTAGTCAGTGCCGGCCTTTTCAGGGTATGTGAGGAAGAGAATGGCCTGGACAAGGAGGACGTCAACGGTATCACGCTGCACAAAGAACTGCTGTCAATTTTCTTGCGTTGAGCCAGGCTTTTAACTACCGTAAAAAGCTTTATTTGCACATCACTTAATCTACACAATTTTGCAAAGTAGGATATTAGGGTCTCTCCGTTTATTAAACATAAGAGGAAGACGGAACATAAGAAAGGGCAGATCGAGTGGCTGAACCGCGAAACGCGCGCGGCCAGTGGGACTCCAGAGCCCGAGCTTTCGGCCACCGAATTTGGAACGGTATTGAGAACCCAAGGGAAGTCAAACACGGATCACTACGCCCTTGTTTCCCACCTTAAAACCTACTTCCTCCTCTTTCAGGAGGAGGAAAGCCGAGGGGAGGTGGGGCTGGCGGAAGTGGGCCCTGCGACCCTCCTGCCGCAGGCGCGTCCAGAACCATACCTTGGCCACTACTTCTGCAAGAGCTATCTTCCTCCTCCTCACATTTCAAGGCTCTTCCAGGCTCTCCCGCGCGAGCCACGCGCAATGGGCTCTCCAGGACCGTACCACCGTACCCCGTCGCCTGGGACTACCGTCGCCACATTCGAAATTTTCCGCCTCATTCCTCCATTGGTTGGCTGGGAGGCGGTCACGTGCACCCAACACCAACCGGCGCCGGCAGAGTCCCGCCCCACCAGGTGACGTCACGTTGCACAAACTCGCTCACGTCCACATCCGGGCATCCATCGGGCCCGAGGGCGGAGCCGGTGGTTGGGTCTCTGCGACCCGCCGGGACCTTTTTCTCAGAGACGTGGGGATTTTACGGGTGGAGTCACTCCGAAACCTTTAAGACGGGGTGTGATTGGTAGTCCAAAGCTTCCTGTTTCTTCAGTCTGACAGCTTCCAGTGTCCCAGGTTGTGCTCAAAGCCTCCGCTCATGTGAGAAGAATCTCTTTGGTTGCCTGTTAAAGCGGTCAGCCAGCTTGCAACACGGAAGCTTTTAGGGGAATTAAAACCAAAGCAAGGAGCAAATTCTGGATTAAAGAGGTATTAGGGAAACTGCAGATACCTGAAAATTGGAGCTCCATGTTTCTCTTTGCCGGCTACCTCTGGCTCTTTAACTCTTCTCGAGAAATGGCACCAACATCCATCCAGTTACCGACTAGAAGCCTGATAAATCATCCTTAATGATTCTTTATCCTCTCTTAACCTTTGCCAGTCCAGTCAGTCACACGGTCTTCTCAACTCTACTTTCCAAGTTTCTCTCATGCCCACTTCCCCCCCCCAATCCAGCTTCCAGCCTAATCTTATTCCCAAAATGGCACTAGTACCCACTCTGACCGCAGACTCTACTCCCTATATTCTTCATAGAGTAATATTTTTACAAAACAGGTATCAAATAGGAAACTTTACAGTGGCTCCCTATTGCATTTAAGGTGAAGTTCAAACTCCTTTAAGATATTTTGTCCTTAAAGAGCTCCACGATTCCTGGTTCCACCACTTGTACATTTTCTTAAAATTCTTGCCACTTTTGCCAATACTTTTCTGTCAAGAACATTCTTTCCCTTGGCCTGACTTTCTCATATGTATCCTGAAGTTTCACTGTACAGATGAATTCTTCAAGAAAGACTTATCTGACCCTAAAGCCCCTTAGTATCTGTTTTACACTTTCTTAGTGCCCTGCATTTTTGGGGTATGCCTTGTGACACTGACTTGTCGTTCATTGCCTGTTTCTTGAAGTTGAATAAGGGCAGGAACTACATCTGCTTTATTGATAGCTAAATTGTCAGCATCTCGTTGCAATTTGAAGTAGATAGTAAATATTCACTGGGACAATAAAGGAACAAATGAAAACGTAACAAATGCTTTGAATCTAGGCATTCTTTATGAAGGTGTGTTGTTTTTTAAAGGTAGCTAACACATGCTTGCTCTAATCTAGGGACCCGTCCTAGCTTGAGTGGAAGAGGCTGAAACGCCCTTCTCCAGCCAACAACTCCCTAGTTTTCCAAGTTAACCAGACCAACTCCATTAATCCTCAGTTTACTGCCACTGGGCAGTGTGGCGTATATGTGCAGAAGCATCAAGAAGGAATGGGCAGAGAGCTTTTTTGTTGTTTGATGTCAGAAGAGTATGAAGTGGAAAGTGAGAGCAGAGAGTAGGGCCAGCTTCATCAGCAGGCAACCAGTGCTTAGAAGGGCTGTGCATTTGGTTTAATGCTCTGCTGTGGCCATCTTGAAATGCTTAGTAGTTTATATTTGAAATGTTTTGAACTTATGTTTTGAACTTATGTTTTTGAAGTTATGTCTGATGAGACAATGAAGCAATCTTGTGAGCAGATGTGATTCATGCAATGCGTGTCTGTCACTGTTTTTTTGTCCCATGTCATACAGTGTTCAGGATGCTCACTAAATGGCTTCCATGAACCACTTATTTTGTAGTTAGGGACCTAAGTACAAAGTGCTCAGAAGGGCTCACCCTTGCCGTCTTGAAATTATTAGTATTTTCTTTGAGACGGAGTTTTGCTCTGTCTCCCAGGTTGGAGTGCAGTGACACGATCTCAGCTCACTGCAGCCTCCACCTCCCAGGTTCAAGCAGTTCTCCTGTCCCAGCCTCCCAGGTAGCTGGGATTACAGGTACCCACCACCACACCCCGCTAATTTTTGTATTTTTTTATAGAGACAGGGTTTTGCCATGTTGCCTAGACTGGTCTCAAACTCCTGAGCTCAAGTGATTCGCCTGCCTCAGCCTCCCAAAGTGGGATTACTGGCTAAGCCACCATGCCCAACCAACCTTATTGTATTTGCTAACCACTTACACTAAAAGTGATGATGTGAAAGGAAAAGGAAAGGTAAGACATTCCACAATTCATTTTCTTTTCAGTCTTTCTCTACTTATCGGTAAGCTGAAGTTTTTGTCTTGCATTTTTAACAAGGAGCGTCATATTTTCATTTCACATCGGCCCACAGAGATTATATAGTTGGCCCTGACCAAAGGCTTGGAGGTTCTGACTTTTTGAGGGGTGTCTTCCCTGTTCCCAATTTAAAAATGGGTCAGACTTCAAATCAAGTGTTTATTATAGAGCCTTAAAGAATAGAAATGGCTGAATTTAGGGGCAGTGAGGGAAAATACCACCGGAGTCCTAGCATGAACAACTTTCGTACATCAAAATGTTCTACTGCTGCTGATTTTAGGGAACTAAATTCCTGTTGGAATCAACAGCTCTTTTAAAATATTGTGGAAACTACAGCTGTTCCCAAGAAGAGTGCACATATTCCTTTTTGAACAAAAATAGGCATATTTCAAAGAGTACTAAATGGTGGACTGGAGTTTGAACCCAGGAAGCCTGGCTCCAAAGTCCATGCTATTAACAACTAGACTGTTCTGCTGCTTCTCCGTTTTATTATATCACGGTAGTACCCAGCCTCATTCAGAGATAATCCATGGTTTAATTATATCAGCAAAGTACAGTGTAGGAACGTGTCATCTAGCTGACAAACTGAGAAGAACCTATGAAAGGGTACCCAATTAGTCAAAATTCTTTGTTTAATTTAGTAGATGTTTAGAATAGTTATGGCATAATTCAAATCATTTTAACTTCTTAAAAATCTTGCTCTCAAATGACAGGGAATATTTGTAGCTGCATTACTATCAGGGTTTTTCAACATGTGAATGCATGTTATTTCTACTTTCATTAATTTTAACTTTATGATGTATATAAAATATAACGAGCACTCACATTCTCCCCTGCAAGTTCCTAAAATCCCAATAAAACTGGTTGTTACTAATCTTTAACTGCCTTGTTCCTAACATTTATTACTATATGCAGATTTTATGATTTTTACTTATGGAACTGAAGTCCTGCACGGACTTGATATCTTCTTCTGATTTCTCCTTGGTGGTGGTGGTTGTTTTCTGACAGGGTTTGTCACTCTGCTGCCCATGCTGGAGCGTAGTGGTGCGATCATGGCTCGCTGCAGCCTCAACTTCCCAGGCTCAAGTGATCCTACCACCTCAGCTTCCTGAGTAGCTGGGACCATAGGCATGCATTGCTGTGTCCAGCTAATTAAAAAAAAAAAAAAAAAATCTGTGGAGACAGGGTCTTGTTATGTTTCCTGCCTGGGCTTGTCTTGAACTCTTGGGCTCAAATCACTCTCCTGCCTTGGCCTCCCAAAGTGCTGGGATTACAGGCATGAACCACCATGCTCGGGCGTCTCCTTAGTTACTATTATTTTGTATTTTTATTATTTCTTTCTGGTTCCTGTTCTCTCATGATCTCCTTAGTTTTTAAAGGAAAAAGGTAAACTCTTCTCTGTTTATTTGGCAATCAAAAAATATATTAATATGTCTCCTCTCTGGAATTAATATTTTTAAAAATCTTTTTTGAGAAAATTTAATACAATAGTTATCATAGAGTGTGGTGTGCATTAACTTGACTAGCAATACAAAAATTAGTAATTTGGTGTCCAAAATTGTCAAAACTGAAATAGAGCAAAGCATGAAAATGTTTTGTGACTGTATTTTTCTGATATCTGCTTTTATTAGTTTAGTACTTTCTTCTGCTCAGTAGTAACAGGCTTTGGAGAGTTTGTACATGCATAAAGTGGGCAGAAGACTACAAGGAATATATAGCACTTTATGCTGTTTTTATGTTTCGTTTGTGTTTTTCAGAAATATGCATATGTATTGCTTTCATAAGGCTATTATTTATTGTATAGTGGGATTCATGTCTTATAGTTTTTTTGTTTTTAGTGGTTCCCATTTCTCTTAGCATAGCGAGACATATGAACATTTAGTTGAATTATAATGGCTAACACTGAATGAGGGCATACTTTGTGCCAGGAAAATACTAGTGCTTTATATGAATTAACTCGTTTTATCCTCTTGATAAAGCTTATAAAGTTGGCAATGTTATTAAACCTATTTTTTTGGATGAAGAAATTGAGGCGTAATGTGGTGAATCTAGTAAGCATGAAGCCAGGTACAAGCTTTGCTGTCAATCTGACTCCAGGGCCTGTGTCCTTAATCATGATGCTGTATACTTTAAATACATGTAAATTGATTGATGTTGCTTTGACATTTATCAAATCATTCAAATGTCTAAAGGCCTACCACGTACAAATATGAGGAAGTCTTTGTGAATGGCTAATGTCAGTGTAAGTCCCAGAGGAAAAGGGATACATACACACATGCCAGAGTTACATAGTTTTTGTTAAAGCTTTATACTAGAAACACAAATTATTGATGCTATGTTATTTTGTTGCTAATTTTGGTTTTGTGTCATGTGCTGATATCATGAACCAACAAACACTTATGGATCATTAAAAGGGATATAAGCATTAAAGGAATAATAAGAATAGTCAAGTATGATCAAAATCAGTGTTTGTTTAGTTCCATCTCAAGCAGCCTGGTAAGAATAAGGCAGAGAGAAATTTGATGCATACAGAGAGAAGGCAATGTGAAGATGAAGACAGAAATCATAGTCATGAGGCCACAAGCCAGACACAAGAGAGGGTGATGTAAAGACTAGCAGAGGGAAAGATGTCACAAACCTAGTAATGCCGACAGCTGCCAGAAACTGGAAGAGGCAAGGAATGGATTTCGTTCTGGAGCCTCCAGAGGGAGTACCACCTGCTGACACCTTGGCTTTGGACATTTGGCCTTCAGAACTGTGAAAGAATAAATTTCTTTTGTTTTAAGTCACCCCACTTGTGTGGTAATTTGTAATAGCAGCCCTAAGAAACTAACACACCACCTATCCAACAAAGGACTAGTCTTTATAATAAGTATATAAATATCCACATTCAACAATGAAAAAGCAAATAATCCAATTAGAAAATATGCAAGACCGGACACGGTGGCTCACGCCTGTAATCCCAGCACTTTGGGAGGCCGAGGCAGGCGGATCACGAAGTCAGGAGATCGAGACCATCCTGGCCAACATGGTGAAACCACATCTCTACTAAAAATACAAAAATTAGCTGGGTGTGGTGCGGTGCGTGCCTGTAATTCCAGCTACTAGGGAGGTTGAGGCATGAGAATCACTTGAACCCAGGAGGCACTCCAGCCTGGGTGACAGAGCGAGACTCTGTCTCCAAAAAAAAAAAAAACAAAAACAAAAACAAACAAAAACAAAAAACAACAAAAAAAGAGAAAATACTTGCATGAATAAAAAGAACTTTTTTTTAGTCAAAACAACCTATTGTGAAAGTTTTGCCTCATTTATTTCATCATGTTTATTTCTTTATATATAAACATAGTTTTTCTTAAGCCAGTCAAATTTAGCAGTGGGAGGGTTGTATACCAACTTTAGTGACACTAATATTAATAAGTTCTGATAACCCACTACCATCAGACCAGCCTAAACAGATTTTTCCCCCCTGAATTAGTTGAGAGTAAGTTGTAGACATCATGCGTCTGTACTCAAAACTAGTCTTTGTTTCCTAAAAGCAAAGATATTTTTTACAATACAATGATCAAAATCAGGAAATTTAACATAGATATGATATTCCTACCTAAACAACAGTTTGTCTTCAAATTTTGTCAAGTTTCCCAATAATGTTGTTTATGGCTTTTTTTTTTTTTTTGGCCTAGGATCCAATTCAGGATATTGCATTACATTCAGTTGTCACATATCTTTATTTTTTAATCTGATCATCAAATCTTTCTTTTATCTTTCTTGGTATCAACAGTGTTTAAGAGTATAGGTCAGTCACTTTGGGAAGCCAAGGCGGGTGGATTGCTTGAGCTGGAGTTCAAGACCAGCCTGAGCAACATGTTGAGATCCTGTCTCTACAAAAAACACAAAAACTAGCTGGGCACAGTAGTATGCACCTGCAGTCCTAGCTGCTTGGGAGACTGAGGCAGGAGAATCGCTTGAACCTGGGAGGCAGAGGTTGCAGTGAACCCAAATCAAACCATTGCAATCCGGTTTGGGCAATGGGAATGAAACTGTCTCAAAAAAAAAAAAAGTATAGGGCAGTTATTTCATAGAATGTCCCCCAGTTGGGGTTTCTCCAGTGCTTCCTTGAAGTTAGATTCAGGTTATTCATTTATGGCAGGAATACAAAGTGGTGTTTGCTCTTTCTGTGCATCATATCTAGAGACCCATGCTATCTATATGTTTATTTACTGGTGAGTTCTTTAAATAAATGATAATTAATTTAATCACTTTGAACTACTACATTGGTTAACGAGGCAAACCAACTTCTGAGCTTTTTCATTATATTCAGTTATTCCTTCAGTCATCATCTCATCTATACAAGTTTTCTTCTTTTTTTAACTTTTATTTAAGGTATATATGAAGGTTGTTACATAGGTAAACTCATGTCACAGGGGTTTGTTGTACAGATTATTTCTTCACTCAGGTAGTAAACCCAGTACCCCTCAGGTGTTTGTTGTTCCCCTCTTTCTGTTCATGAGTCCTCATCATTTAGCATTCACTTGTAAGTGAGAACATGCGGTATAAGGTTTTCTGTTGCTGCATTAATTTGCTAAGGATAACAGGCTCCAGCTCCATCCATGTTCATTTAAAAGCCATGATCTTATTCTTTTTTTTTTTTATGATTGCATACCATTTTTAAAATGACAAAATTTTAGAAAGGAGGGCAGACTGGTGGTTGCCACGGAATAGAAATAAGGATAGGGAGTGGCAGGAAGAAGGTAGGTATGATTTAGGGCAACCTGAAAGATCCTTGTGATATACCGTTTCCCCCCTAACCTCTAAAAAATAATTAACAGGTTAACTGAGATATAATTCACATACCATAAAATTCACCCATTTTTTTCTGTTTTTTTTTTTTTTTTGAGACGGAGTCTCACTTTGTCACCCAGGCTGGAGTGCAGTGGCCGGATCTCAGCTCACTGCAAGCTCCACCTCCCGGGTTTACGCCATTCTCCTGCCTCAGCCTCCCAAGTAGCTGGGACTACAGGCGCCCGCCACCTCGCCCGGCTAGTTTTTTGTATTTTTTTTTTTTTAGTAGAGACGGGGTTTCACCATGTTAGCCAGGATGGTCTCGATCTCCTGACCTCGTGATCTGCCCGCCTCGGCCTCCCAAAATGCTGGGATTACAGGCTTGAGCCACCACGCCCGGCCAAAATTCACCCATTTAAAGTGTATAATTCAATTTTTTTGTATATTCACAGATATTTGCAACCATTCTCCCAATCAATTTTAGAAAATTTCCACCACCTCAAAAAGAAACCCTGTAAGTATTAACAGTAGTTCCCTATTTCTCCCTCCACAGCACTAGTCTACCTTCTCTCTCTAGGTTTGCCTACTTGGTACATTTCATATAAATGTGATCATGGAATATTTGGTCTTTTGTGACTGGCTTCTTTCACTTAGCATAATGATTTTAAGGTTTATCTATAATATATCACATAACCGTACTTATTCCCTTGTATTGTCCAATGAAATATGCCATTGTATTTTTCCACCACATTGTATTTATCCGTTTATATGCTAATGGATATTTAGCTTGTTTTTTTCTTTTTGGCTGTTATGAATAATGCATCTATGCACAATTGTCTACAGGTTTTTGTGTGGACATATATTCTCATTTCTCTTGGATATAAAAAATGGAGGTGCTGGGTCACATAATAACTCTATGTTTAACCATCTGAGGAATTGCCAGATTGCTTTCCCAAGCAGCTGCACCATTTTACTTTCCCAACAGCAGTATATGAGGGTTCCAATTTCTCTGTTTACACACCAACACTTGTCATTATCTTTCTTCTTGATTCTAGCCATCCTAGTGGGTATGAATGGTGTTGCACTGTGGATTTCATT
This sequence comes from Piliocolobus tephrosceles, assembly GCF_002776525.5. Taxonomy (NCBI): domain Eukaryota; kingdom Metazoa; phylum Chordata; class Mammalia; order Primates; family Cercopithecidae; genus Piliocolobus; species Piliocolobus tephrosceles. The sequence goes on along the minus strand of NC_045435.1, from coordinate 147,727,719 downwards.
TGCATTTCTCTGATGGTTAATGATATCAAGCATCTTTTCATGTACTTATAGGTCATTTGTATATCTTATCTGGAGGAATGTCTATGAGACAATTTGTTCATTTTTAAAAACTGGGTTGTCTTTATTATTGAGTTGTAAGAGTTCTTTACATATTATAAATAAAAATCCTTTACTAGATAAATTATTTATAAAAATTTTTTCCCATTCTGTGGCTTGTCCTTTCATTTTCTTTCTTTCTTTCCTTCTTTCTTTCTTTCTCTCTCTCTCTCTCTCCTTTCATGGAGTTTCACTCTTGTCACCCAGGCTGAAGTGCAGTGGCGTGATCCTGGCTCACTGCAACTTCCGTCCCACCTCAGGTTCAAGCGATTCTTCTACCTCAGCATCCCAAGTAACTGGAATTACAGGCATGCACCACCACGCCCAGCTAATGTTTGTATTTTCCGTAGAGACAGGGTTTTGCCATGTTGGTCTCGAAGTCCTGACCTCAGGTGATCTACCCGCCTCAGCCTTCCAGAGTGCTGGGATTACAGGCATAAGCCACCACACCCAACCTTTTTTTTTTTTTTTTGGTTTTTTTTAGAGTTAAAGTCTCCCTCTGTTGCTCAAACTCCTGGCTTCAAGGTATCCTCCCACCTTGGCCTCCTACGTAGCTGGGATTATAGGCTCAAACCACATGCCTGGTTCTTTCACTTTCCTAATGGCATACTTTGAAGCACAAAATTTTAAATTTCCATAACTTTATTGAAAATTTAATTCTCAATTACTGTTGATCTATTTATTTGCTGTTGCTTGTGGTTTTGATGTCATCTCTCAGAAGTCATTGACTAATACAAGGTTACAAAGATTTATATCTATATTTTCTTTTAACAGTTTTGTAGTTTTACTTCTTACATTTAGGCCCTTGTGATTTATCTCCACTGTGGTAGTGGATATATAAGCCTACACGGGCAATAATATAACTTACACACACACACACACATACACGCAACACACAAAACAGATGAATGCTGGTCAAACTGAGGAAATCTAAGATTTCAATGTCAATATCCTGGATATTATATGATAGTTTTGCAAAATGTTACCAATAGGGTAAATTGGGCAAAGTGTGAGGGGGATTTCTTAGTATTATTTTTTACAGTTACATGAGAATCTAAAATCAGTTCAATAAAAATTTTAATTAAGAATATTAGTCTGTGGAAATTGTTACTTTTCCTTTTCTTTATGTTATACAAATTATGGGTAGTCACCTTTTGAATTTTTTTTTTTCATCTGAAAGAAGGGGAACACTGGAGTAATTATTGCCAGGGAAATTAAGAGCATTGTGTGGGTATAGATAATTCTTGTCTTTAAAAATAAACAACGAGCATATAATAGTTTTGGTGTTAATTCTAAATATACACCTAGCACTGTTTTAACTTATAGTACTGATTTTGTTTTCTACCAATTGCTTTATCACAATGGCATACGTAAGTGCAAATTTGATAGGGAGGAATAATTTTAGGTGGACCAATAACTTATACAAGTAATCATATGTTGTAGTATATTATGCCTAATGTAAAATAAGAAGTAAATAAAGACACAAATGATCTAATTACTTCTTTAAATTTATGAGTTTTCTGGTATATACACACATATAGAAGGGTATACCATAATCCTCTACGTAGATAACTTTTGCTGACATTATTAAAAATTAGGTAATCATTTATTTACTTATTAGCATATAATAAACATACATAGATCTAGCAAGAAAATTGTGAAAAATTTTAAAGTAGTTAAAAATATTACTGTGTGTCATCTTGAGTGTGCTCTTCCAGCTTATCTCAGCCTTTCATTGTTTTGGAGCTATTTTACAACTTTATATATTGTAGAAAATTGGTAATAATGCAAATGATTTTTTTGTCCATAGAAATGCAGATGATTGTGTCCACTAGAATTCAATTAATTATTTTCCTGAGGATAGATCTATTTTTCAGCTATTTACAAATTCATTTTAGCATTCCTGATTTTCCATATTCACATGATTCTTAGAATTCTCCTTTGAACTTGTTATAACATCTTACTGATTTTCTCAATAATTGATGAGTTAAATCAAATTCTGACATCAATTCATTTTAATTTGTATGAGTCATGATTTTACCGCTAAAAAAAATCCTTTAATAGATGGCTACAACATTCAAACAGTACAAAATAGAATAAAATGAAAAGTGAAAATCTTCTTCCCAGCTGGTGTCATCTTCATGGGCCTTACTGTCCCATGGTGAAGACAGATGTTTATCTGAGAATGTAAGATAAATATAAAATTGTAATTCTGATAAATGTGATGAAAAAGAGGAACACAGTACTGCGAGAGCCTATGTAACAGGGTAACAACTTAGCCAGGAGGATCTGGGAAGTCTTCTCTGAAATAATAACAAGTGACCTGAGATGTGACTATAGGTAGGGAGAACCATTGTTTATTAATATAAAATGAGACCCAATTGCTTCCTCCATTAATGCTTGGTGATAGAGTGTAGGCATTAAAAAAAAAAAGTACCTGGGTTGATGCAGGCCTGGGAGAGAAGGACAGAGGGTAATTTTAGGGTATTGGCAAGAATATTACTGAAAATAATGGTTCATGGAATTTAAGATGGGTAAGTAAGCAAGTGAAAAAAAAAAAAAGCTGGTGGGTGGTTAGGACTAATGACTTGAAAGAAAATAGAAGTATTCATAAACTTGAAGTTCTGATAAAGTTGACAATACAAATTAGAAAGAAAGTCTATTCTTAGAAGAGCCTGGGTTGTCTGAAATAGAAAATTTTGAGGAGGAGCAGTTACAGAAAATGAAAAGTTCAAGGTGTCCCATTGGAGTGGATGAGGAAGGTAAAAAGAAGGACATTGGAGATGAAGAAGACAACGATCTAGGAGGTCATTTATTTGATTGCTTGCCTGTATGGACACTGAGGTCCCCTGGCATTTATGACAGGGATTGACGGTGAGTCACTTGCCAAGTCACAGCTGAATGTGGTGAGTGACTTGAAAGAGTTATAAACAGGAGAAGGTAAGGGGAGGAGTAATGGCCTGGAAGAGGTCCAAAGGTCCAAGGAATGAATCTACACCCACCTGAGAGGGCTACAGGGGCCCGGAGCGCCACTGGGAAAAATCTCAATTTAAGTTGATTCAAGCTGTCCTTTTATTTTCCTGTAAACTGCTTGTGTGTGTCTCTGTCTATTTAAAAGTGGACTGTTTGTCTTTTTCTTATTGACTTTTTCACTAGCTCTTAGTAAATTAAGGAAATTAGCTATTTGTCTGACATCCATGTACATTACAAATAATTTTTCCCGTTAGTTGTCTTGGACTTTGTTTATGGTATTTTTACCATGTAGCAGTTTTAAATATTTATGTACTAGTTATATCAATCTTTCATTTTTGTGCTTCTGGATTTGTGTTTCTGGGTTTCTGTTCATAAAGACCTTTCCCCTCTAATATTATAAATAATTCCAGTTGTGATTTGTTCTAGAAATTTGATGGATTCACTTTAATAGTCAAATCTTTGCTCTATCTGGAATTCAATTTGGTATAAAAGTGAGGAAGGGATTTAGTTTACTTTTTCTTTTCCAGGTGTGTGTTCATTTGTTCCAATACCATTTCTCTACTGGTATGAAATCTCACACTTGTTATAATAAAATTCCAGTACGTATTTGCATCTAATTAGAAGAAAAAAAGGTTCATATGAGACTGCATGATATAATCAAGAGGCATGTCTCAGAGTTAAAAGGACTTTAAATCCTGGCCTTTCCTGTTGACCTTAGCCAAGGAGCTGAACTTCTCTGGGCTCTAGTTTCTTCATCTTCAAAATGGAATAATAATAGCCTTTGAGGATTAGTGACAATACATGACATATATGAGCCACTGTGGCTAGAGGAAAGTGCATAAGGAAGAGGATAGAGGAGAGGAGGTGAGAAAAATATCAGGGAAGTAGAAAATCTAAGACTTTGTAGGCCATTGTAAAGATTTTGTTTCTGTTTTTCCGAATAAGGTGAGAAACCACTAAGGATTTTAAGCAGAGAAGTGATATGATTTAACTTACATTTTAAAAGACTTCTGTGTTGCAATTATACTGTGGAAAGAAGCAAGGTAAAGCTAATTGCAGTTTTCAGCAGAGAGATGATGATGTCTCGGCCCAGGATGGGAGCAAAGATTTGCATAAGAAATGGTAGAATTTTAGATGGAGCTGCTGTCAGCTGAGATTGGAAAGACTTGTGAGTACAATAAGTCTGAGGGCAAAGATTGAGAGCTCAGATTTGATCATGTTAAATGTGAGAGATTTGCCACATATGCAAGCATAGGTGTCAGGTAGGCAGTATATACTCTTGGGGTGCAGGAGAGAAATCTGAGCTGGAGAAAAAAACTGGGAGTCATTGTAGAGCACATAATTGTATTTAACAACTTTAAGGTCATATGAATGAAGCGGATAAGCAAGGCAATGAGTATGGACAGAGAAGGGAAGAAGCTTCAGGATACCAACATTAAGTTGGTGGGCTCACCAACATTAAGAGATTGAGGAGAAAGGAGAAACCAGTGAAGAAAGTTGAAGAGTGTTCAGTAAGGCAGGAAATACTGAAGAAAAGCAGTGTCTTAGAAGCCAAGTGGTGGAGTGGTAGGGGTAAAAGCCAGATTGAAGTGGGTTTAAGAGAAGATGGCAGGAAAGGAATTGGAGAAAGTGAGTACATAAAGCTCTTTTAAGAAGGTTGAATGGGGGAGGTGGTGCTGGTGAGAAGAAGAAAGGAGAAGGTATGACCTTGTTACTTAGGAGAGTCATGCATTTGCTAATTACAAGTATTTGGGTTGGTGTTTACCAAAGTGCGTTCAGCATACCAGTGTTGGTATGTGAGGTGATGATAAGTGATGCCTGAAAGTATATTTTTAAATTTTGAGTCTATTGTGTATTTTAAAAATACAGCCAGTATTTGTAGTAGTATAAAAGTGATGGTATAAATTTCCTTTTGAAATAAATTTATTTCGGCAGAAAAAGTGAATCAATTTAAAAAATGTATTAAAGGTAGTTTATTGATGTGATGGGTTTACACAAATAATTTTAGGTTTAGGAAACACATACTTAGGGCATTCAAGAACCTTTGCAATCTAGCTCCTTACCTGACTGAAGGTGAATTTTCTTTCTCAACCTTTCTGTAGAATCCTTCCCATCAATATTTCTCTATTCTTTTCTGCCCATTGTCTTCTTCAAATCCTTTATTTTGACATTGGACTATATTGTATCATTTATATTTTGGAGTCTGTAGGAACTTTGAAAAGCTAGACCTGGACTAGTGCCTAGGAAGCTGACAACTAAGCTGCTATGACAGCTGGTGCAGGCCAGAAGAGCCAGGCAGCTCCAGGTACAATGTCTTAAGATTAAAATAACCATAGAACCAGCTCAGGTGGTTGTCAGAATAAGGAGGTCAGGCCTGGTGATTAGGACATAGCAGCAAGCACTTCCAGGTAGCAGTTCATTAACAACTAGGCAGGGAAAATTATTAAAGCAAGGAAATTTGCACATATGCAGTTAGACCATCACTTTTCTGCTGGGTTACAGGAAGGAGATGTCCAGCCTCAGGAAGGAGGCCTGCCAGACTTAGGTAGGTATCAGGATCCCCATCACCAACTAGGAAGCCTCCCAGTTTCTAAAAGCTTATTTTAATGGAACAGACTTGGCATCAGAAAATCTGCATTTGAATCCTAGCTTCATCTAGCTATGTGGCCTCAGTTTCTAATCTATAAAATGGTGATAATAATTTCCAATAATTATTAATTAATTAAATTAATTACATATGAAAAGAGCCTTATATAATAATGAATATTGATTATAACACTTTAATTATTAATATAGTTAATAAATAAAAAAAGAGTAGAAGATCCTAACAAAGGGACTTTACCATAAGTCAGGGCTTAGGCACAATAACCTGAATTACGGTCAATAGTAGTATAAGTTACTATGTTATCTTAAGTCATTGGTGGAATGAACTGGTGATGTAAATCAATGTGTCAATCACCCAATACCATGAAGTGGCATTACTATTTCTAATGTAAATGGGACCTATGGGGTCCTGGATAAAATTCCACTGCTGTATTCAGAATGTTAGGCCACTTTTAAGTGATATTTTTAGTTTTAAGGATAATGTGTAGAAATTGAAGAGGGCTCAGGCCATAAATTATTAAATGCATTTGGTCATTTGTTTCACAAATGTTTATTGAGTGCATACCCAATGAAGTCACTTCCCTAAGTGGGCCTTGAGGAGATGGTAATGAATGGGATAGAGGCTGTCTCTGTCTTTTGGAGACAAGCAACTCATGTCAATTAGTTAATTATAACTGTAATAGATGCTAGATGAAGTACAGGATGCAAAGAATACATCTAATAAGGGGGAACCTGTGCAAATCTAGGGGTGGTTGTCAGGATATTTAAACTGAGACCTGGAAGATGGGGAGAAGTCAGTTGGATAAAGTAGAAGGGAAAGCACATTCCAGGAAGGAGGACAATGGGCTGAGGCCCTGAGGTTGAAGGAGCATGGATTTCCCAGAATTAAAAGATGTTTGGTGTGGCTGGAGTGCAGAGAGGGATCAGTGTTGGAGAATGTGACTGGTGGAAAATCCAGAAGGCAGGACCTTCTGGGTGGGATTAAGGAGTTTAGATTATTCTAGTTTAGATTTAGAAATCGGGGAAACTTATGCACATTAATAAAATGAACTGAGAGATCACTCTGGCAGCAGTGTGGAAGAGGGTAGGCAGCAGTTCCAGAAGTGATGGGGGAAACCACTTAGGAAGCTACTGTAGTGCCCCAGATAATACATGATAGGGGCTTACACTCAGGTGGTGGCAGCAGATGGAGAGATGCAGACCAATTTGAGAGACATGAAATAGCTCCCTTGGGAAAAGAGACTACTTTTTCCAGAGAAGAGAAGGCAAAGGTTTTATTTGTTTTAAAGTGTTACCATGAAGAGGGTATTGGCTGGTTGTCATCTATCTCTACAGAGGAAGAAAGAATAAATTACCTTATCATTTAATGAGACAGAATTTGAGTTTCCTTGTTATCCTAACAGACCTGCCAATAGAAACTGTTTAATTTTTATTTGAGGTACTTTTAAGATGCAGAAATCAACCCTGGAGGCAAGGAGATGAATGCAATGACCTCTTGAACTATTTCCTACTTCAAATTATATTATTGTTCAGCAAATTTGCCTGGAGCATCATAATGTCTTAGGAATACTGGGATATATTCTATTTAAAACTCATCCCCATCTTGAGCCTTGAGTATTCCCAGAAGTTTTGCTGAAGTATTTTCACATTTTATAACTGTGAGAAAGAGAAAAGCAGACCTGACAGCTGCAAACTGTCCTGGCACACACAGCTGGGCCGTGGTGTTTTGCTGAACATAAACACCAACACTGGACAAGGCCACTCTGTGACCATGGTGGACCAAGACAAAAACAAAACCACTCTATAGTCAGGGTTGAACATAGACAAAAACATGAGCATTATCCAAACCACAAAAATGGCCAAACATCCCCATATCCTGGCTGATATAACTGACTGCAGTTTAAAAAAAAAAAAAAATGACAGCTTTAGCTTCACCCCAATCATCTCATCATCTAAAATAGACAAGAATAAGAGACCCAATCACGTAATTACTCCACTTCCTGATACTATCCAATCCAGAGCACAGCCCTGCTTCCTGGAACTCTTCCCCAACTCACCTAATCAAACTCTAATCCTAATAAATAATTATTATAATAATATAATTATAATAATAATCCTTATTAATAAGCTAATAAGCTCTTTCTAATACCTCTTGCTGAGATTGCCTCACAGTTCCCTACATGGTTCTCCATTGCTACAAGTCAAGAATCCCAAATTTGTTCAACTGCAGGTGTGTTCCTGGCAGTCCTTGCCTGGAGGTCATTGGCAAGTGTAAGCAACAGACTGTAGGTTTTGTTCTTTTTCTTCCGCTTTTGTTACTGGAATAAACATTTTGGATTTTCTGTGTTCTGCTGTATCATATAGCTGATTATCTTTTAATTTCCTCTATGATTCCTTGATATGTGTAAGGTCACAACATTCTGGCTTTTTAAAAGCCTTGTAACTCACTTCTTTACCTATCTGTATCATCAAGTTCTTACATCATGGGAAACATAACCATTGACAAAAAATCTTTGACTTTTTTGTTACCACTTTCAAATAGAAAAACTGTTAAGCAAATGATATAAAAAGTATAACAGTTTTAACAACTCAGCCAGATCATACTGCTTGTTTGTAATTATAGTGTCTTCCCTTGTCCTCAAGGGATATCTTCTAAGCCCCCTAATGGATGCCTGAAAACTCAGATAATACTGACTGCTACATGTACTATGTTTTTTCCTATGCACACCTTTAATTTATAGTTTAGACATAGTAAGAGATTAATAATGGTAACTAATAATAAAATAGAACAATGATAACAATATACTCTTCTAAAAGTTATGTGAATGTGATCTTTCTCTCGCTCCCTTTCTCAAAATATTGTACTGTACTCACCCTGCTTTTTGGCCACTGATACCTGAAACCATGGGTAAGTGAGATACTACTGTGTAAGGTTATTCTGTGTGAAGCAAAAGTGGCTTTGTGCGTATATGTTCAAGAGTCTTAGTTTGCCCTTGTTTGTGGGATATTCTCAAAGATACTTCGGTCTTCTGTATCCGTGTATGAGTATTCATTGATGATACTCATTATTCATTACCTGTGCATGGGCAAACTGCTGAATAGTGACTTTGTATACATAGCTTTCTCTTTTAGCTAATTCTCTATGTAGAACACAGTACTCAGCAACATCTTGTATGTATTAGATTTGGGGCAGACTTTGGCAGGAATTTGGCCATTTGTAGGTACCTACATTAAATGGTTGTCTGCATTTGGGGAATGTTGCTGTTGAGAGAAATACTGCAATGTCAAGGACTTTATTTCAGAACTACACAAGTCCTCACTGCAATTTGTATCACATTCTGGTGAAATATAAATGCTCAAATAAAAGCGTAATGTTTATCTGCATGTATATTTTGGTCTGCTTGTGTAATCAAAGTGACCATGTACTCATCATTCACATGCTTTTCTTAAGTCAGTGAATACTCCCTTCATGCCCCCTGTGTTTTTCTTGATGGAATGCTTTCCCTTTTATGAATCAGAAGCAGTCAGAAAAGGTGAAAGAAGGAGGTAGCTGAAAGAAGGAGACAGCAGGGAATTATTATAATGACACTGGTTGCTAAATAATAACTGCTGCATCATTTTACCATGCTTTTGGGATCAGAATGAAGATGAGGTAAAGGAGACGGTTTAAGAAAGAACAACTCTTTTTGCAGCCCAAACTGTTACCACATTCTCCTACATAGTAATTTGTATCTTGAATACTCCTAGGATGTTACTTCTATTTTGACAGAAAGAGAGGACACCAAGAATGTGGAAAATGATTAGATATGATCAAGATTTGGAGCACCTAATAGGAAATCATTTCTATTTTATTTCTTGAGAAAATATAAACAGTACTTTTTTTTTTTTTTTGAAATAGAGTCTTGCTCTGTCACCCAGGCTGTACTGCAGTGGCACGATCTCAGCTCACTGCAACCTCCGCCTCCTAGGTTCACACAGTTCTCTGCCTCAGCCTCCCGAGTAGCTGGGATTACAGGCGCCCACCACCACACCCAGCTAATCTTTGTATTTTTAGTAGAGACCGGGTTTCACCATGTTGGCCAGGCTGGTCTCTAACTCCTGGCTTCAGGCAATCCTCCCGCCTTGGCCTCCCAAAGTGCTGGGATTATAGGTGTGAGCCACCGTGCCCTGCCCAAACATTGCTTTAATAAATTAAATAATTTAAATCTTTTGAACAGCCATGAATAGCAATTAAATGTATTTGTTAAATTATTTATAATTCATTAATTCTCAAATATTAAATGTTAACCTACAAAAAGTCACTTTTAAATTATTAAATCTAATGTTTTAAGAGTGGAGCTGGTTTTACAATTTGGAAACTTTTTTTTTTTAATTAATAAAAGGATCACTGAAGGTTTTCTTCTGGACCAGTTTCATAAGGAAGGAGAATTACACAATCACTCTGTCACCCAAGCTATAGTGCAGAAGTGTGATCATAGTTCATTGTAGCCTTGAATTCCTGGGCTCAAACGGTCCTGCTGTCTCAGCTTCACGAGTAGCTGGGACTACAGCTGCATGCCACCGCACCAGACTAATTTTACTTTTTTATTTTTTGTAAAAATGGTGTCTTGCTATGTTGCCCAAGCTTGTCTCATCTTTTTAAAGGATGTTTTTGTTTTGTTTGATTTATATTAAATTGTTTACCTTTTTTGTTTTGAAACAATTTGAAATTTACAGAAAAGTGCCAAAAGTAATACAAAGGGCCCAGGAACTGTGTATCTCCTTCAGCCAGATTTCCCAGTTGTTAGCATTGTCCATATTTGCATCCTCTTTCTCTATTCCTACACACACACACACACACACACACACACACACACACAATCACATCACTGTAGGTTTGTTTCCCCCCCATGCCACTTGAAAATAAGTTGCAGACAAAATCTCTTAATATTTGGCATATATTTACAGTTCCAAAATCAAAATTATGAAATCAACATTTATCTAACAGTACCATCTAATCCACAGATCCCATTCAAACATTACTTATTTTTTTCCAAAATTTTCTTTAGAGGTTCAGAATCCAATCCAGGGTCATATATTTGTTACTCCAACTTGGAACAGTTCCTAAATCTCCCTTTCTTTCATGACTATGACATTTTTAAAGGGTAATGCCACTTACATTGCAGAATCTCTCATGACTTAAAATTTTGACTTTTGTATATGTTACATCATACAGATGATTTCTCCGAAGAATAGCACACGTGTGTAACTTATAAACAAATAAATGGAGGTACATACTCAATTTTTTTTAACCAGTGGTGACACATATACATAAAGGGTTGGAAATCACTTGCTAGGTGATCAGCAAGAGTAACCAGCCACTGTCTAGAAGCTGGGTCGTAGAAAGAAGAGAATGGGCAGTTCATACTGAGAATTGTTGTGGGAGACCAGGAGCCTTGAGCTGTTGAATCTTGGTTCTGGATAAGTACATTATTTTAAGCCTTTAATCATTATGTGATTGAATGCTTCACTCTAATATAAAAACTTGGTGTAGCATTTCATGATACAGAAATTTGAAACCTATTTTTTAAATTATTTGAATAGTACTTGATTTTAATGGCTGTTGTAGTCAAAAAAGTTATTCTAAAGACCTGTATGCCCAAATGGAAAAAGTGTACCTTTGAGTATGCATTCCAAATTGTGATACTTATCATTTTTTTAAAAAACATTTTATTATTATTTTTCAAACTTTTATTTTAGATTAGGGGGTACATGTGGAGATTTGTTACATAGGCAATCTTGTGTCACAGATTTCATCACCCAACTGTTAAACCCAGTGCTCAATAGTTATCTTTTCTGCTCTTCTCCCTCTTCCCTGCCCTCAAGTAGACTCCAGTGTCTGTTGTTCCCTTCTTTGTATACACGAGTTCTCATCATTTAGCTCCCACTTAGTAGTGAGAACATGTGGTATTTGGTTTTCTGTTACTACACTACCTGGCTAAGGATAATAGTCTCCAGCTCTATCCACATTCCCACAACATGTATGATCTTGCGCCTTTTTATGGCTGCATATTATTCCATGGTGTACATGTACCACATTTTCTTTATCCAGTTGGTCATTGATGGGCATTCAGATTGATTCCATGTGTTTGCTATTGTGAATAGTGCTGCAGTGAACATTTACATTCATGTGTCTTTATGGTAGAATGCTTTATTTTCCTCTGGTTATATACCCAGTAATGGGATTACTGTATCGAATGGGTAGTTCTGCTTTTAGCTTTTTGGGAAATTGCCACACTGCTCCCCACAATGGTTGAACTAGTTTACACTCCCACCAACAGTGTATAAGTGCTCCCTTTCCTCCACAACCTCACCAGCATCTGCTACTTTATGACTGTTTAATAATAGCCATTCTGACTGGTGTGAGATAGTATCTCATTGTGGTTTTGATTTGCATTTCTCTGATAATCAGTGATATTGAACTTTTTTCATATGCTTGTTGGCTGCATGTATCTTCTTTTGAAAAGTGTCTGTTCATGTCCTTTGCCCACTTTTTAATGGGGTTGTTTGTTTTCCTTTTGTAAATTTATTTAAGTTCCTTATAGATGCTGGATATTAGACTTTTGTCAGATGCATAGTTCACAAATATTTTCTCCCCTTTGGTAGATCTGTTTCCTCTGTTAATAGTTTCTTTTGCTGTGCAGAAGCTCTTAAGTGTAATTAGATCCCACTTGTCAATTTTTGTTTTTGCAGCAATTGCTTTTGGTGACTTTGTCATGAAATCTTTGCCTGTGTCTATATCCCAGATAGCATTGCCTCGGTTTTCTTCCAGGGTTTTTATGGTTTGGGGTTTTACCTTTGTTTTTAATCCATCTCGAGTTTATTTTTGTATATGGTGTAAGGAAAATGTCCAGCCTCAGTCTTCTGCATACAGCAAACCAGCTATCACAGAACCATTTATTGAATATAGAGTTGATATGTTTGGCTCTATGTCTCCACCCAAATCTCATCTTGAATTGTAATCCCCACGTATTGAGGAAGGGTCCTGTAATCACCACATGTCGAGGGAGAGAAGTAATTGAATTATAGGGGCAGTGTTACTCGTGCTGTTCTCATGATAGTGAGTGAATTCTTGCAAGCACTGATGGTTTTATAAATGGTAGTTTCTCCGGTGCTCTCACATTCTCTCTCTCCTGCTGCCATGTAAAACGTGCTTCTTTCCCCTCCTGTCATGATTGTAAGTTTCCTGAGGCCTTCCCAGCCATATGGAAGCATGAGTCAATTCAACCTCTCTTGTTTGTAAATTACCCAGTCTTGGGCAGTTCTTTACAACAGTGTGAGAAGTGACTAATACAGGAGTCTTTTCCTCATTGCTTGTTTTTGTCAGTTTTGTTGAAGTTCAGATGATTGTAGGTGTGTGGCCTTATTTCTGGGCTCTCTGTTCTGTTCCATCTATCTACAGGTCTGTTTTTGTACCAGTACCATGCTATTTTGGTTACACAGTGCAGTAGTATAGTTTGAAGTTGGGTTACGTGACACCTCCAGCTTTGCTCTTTTTGCTTAGGATTGCCTTAGCTATTCAGGCTCTTTTTTCGTTCCATGTGAATTTTACAGTGATTATGAGAAGAATGTCATTGGTAGTGTGACAGGAATGGCATTGAATCTGTAAATTGCTTTGGGCAGTATAGCCATTTTAATGATATTGATTCTTCCTATCCATGATCATAGGATGTTTTTCTATTTATTTGTGTCTTCTGTGATTTCTTTGAGCAGTGTTTTGTAATTCTCTTGGTAGAGATCTTTCACCTTTCTGGTTAGCTATATTCCTAGGTATTTTATTCTTTTTGTGGCAATTGTGAATGATACTGACTTCCTGATTTGGCTCTTGGCTTGGCTGTTGTTGGTGCATAGGAATGCCAGTGATTTTCGTGCATTAATTTTGCATACTGAATCTTTGCTGAAGTTGTTTACTAGCTGAAGGAGCTTTTGGGTATGTCTATGTCTAGAGTTTTTCTAGACATAGAATCATGTTGTCTGCAAACAGAGATCGTCTTCTCTTCCTATTTGGATGACTTTTATTTCTTTCTTCTGCATGATTACTCTGGTTAGGACTTCCAGTACTGTGTTGAAAGGAGTGGTGAGAGAGAGCATTCTTGTCTCATGCCGGTTTTCACAGGGAATGCTTCCAGCTTTTGCCCATTGAGTATGATGTTGGCTGTGCGTTTATGACTTTTTTTCAGTGTCTAGTTTATTGGGAGTTTTTAACATGAAAGTGTATTAAATTTTACCAAAAGTCTTTTCTGCGTCTATTGAAATAATCACGTGGTTTTTGTCTGTAGTTCTGTTTGTGTGATGAATCACATTTATTTGCATATGTTGAACTAACCTTGATTTGCATATATCGAACCAACCTTCATCCCAGGGATGAAGGCTACTTGATCATGGTGAATTAGCTTTTTTTTTTTTTTTGAGACAGAGTCTCGCTCTGTTGCCCAGGCTGGAGTGCAGGGGCCGGATCTCAGCTCACTGCAAGCTCCGCCTCCCGGGTTTACGCCATTCTCCTGCCTCAGCCTCCCGAGTAGCTGGGACTACAGGCGCCCGCCACCTCGCCCAGCTAGTTTTTTGTATTTTTTAGTAGAGACGGGGTTTCACCGTGTTAGCCAGGATGGTCTCGATCTCCTGACCTCGTGATCCGCCCATCTCGGCCTCCCAAAGTGCTGGGATTACAGGCTTGAGCCACCGCGCCCGGCCGAATTAGCTTTTTGATGTGCTGCTGGATTTGGCTTGCGAATATTTTGTTGAGGGTTTTTGCATCAATGTTCATCAAGGATATCGGCCTGAAGTTTTTTGTTGTTGTTGTGTCCCTGCCAGGTTTTGGTATCAAGATGATGCTGGTCTCATAGAATGAATTGGGGAGGAGTCCCTCCTCCTCAGTTTTTGGAATAGTTTCTGTAGGAATGGTACCTGCTCTTCTTTGTACATCTGGTTGAATTCAGCTGTACATCTGGTGAATCCATCACATCCTGGGCTTTTTTGTTGGTGGCAAACTATTTATTACTGATTCAATTTTGGAGCTTGTTACTGGTCTGTTTATGAAATCAGTTTCTTTCTGGTTCAGTCTTGGGAGGATGTGTGTGTCCAAGACTTTGTCCATCTCTTCTAGGTTTTCTAGTTTGTGTAGAGGTGTTTTTAGTAGTTTCTGATGGTTATTTTTATTTCTGTGGGGTCAGTGGTAACATTCCCATTATCATTTCTATTTATTTGGATCTTCTCACTTTTCTTCTTTATTAGTGAAGCTAGCAGCCTATATACCTTATTAACTTTTTCAAAAAACTGCCTCCTCAATTCATTGGTCTTTTGAATGTTTTTTTGTATCTTCGTTTTCTTGAGTTCAGCTCTGATTTTTGTTATTTCTCATCTTCTGGTTGATTTTTTCTTGCTTCTCTAATTATTTCAGTTGTGATGTTGTTAATCTGAGATCTTTCTAACTTTTTGATGTCAGCTAACTTGTAATACTTGTCTTTCAAAGCAAATCCAAAATTATGTAAATATTTCTGTTGAAAAAATAACTAGAAAATTTCTGTGTATTCAAGCTCTATACTTTAAAATTTTTAACAGGTAGGCTTAACAGGCACTAAAACTTCAATATTATTAACAAGTCATAATAATTTTTCAGGTTTCGTTTTTTTTCTTTTTGAAATAAGGTCTCACTCTGTCATCCAGGCTGGAGTGCAGTGGCATGATCATTGCTTACTGCAGCCTCAACCTCTCAGACTCAAGCAATCCTCCTGCCTAAGCCTCCCTAGTATCTGGGATCACAGGTATGTGCCACCATACCTGACTATGTTTTCATTTTTATTTTTTTGTAGAGATGGGGTCTCACTGTGTTGCCCAAGCTGTACTCGAACTTCTGAGCTCAAGTGATCTTTCCACCTATGCCTCCCAAAGTATTGGGATTATAGGCATGAGCCACTGCACCTGGCTATTTTCCAGATTTCTTAAGTGTGCAAGTATTAGAATTTCCATAGTCTACATAATCTTTAACAACAACAGTGTATAATGCTGGAAACACTTCAAAGGTTTTGTTTTTAAAGAGCTCTCTCCATAGATCATATGGTAGTTCTGTCCACAGCCCTTCAGGACTATGTTGATGGCCGATGTCTCTCAGTTGCTTCATTCTCTAGGTATTGCACTCAGGGAAAGAAAGCTGTCTCACCCAAGGTCACACTGCTTCCCAGAGGGCAGCTGTCCTCCAAAGACCAGCCTATGGTAAATTCAAAGGCCTGAATCCTCTTATGCTGTGGGTGGAAATGTAAATTTGGAAATTTATATACAACAGTGTAGAGACTCCTCAAAAAACTAAAAACAGAACTACCATATGATCCAACAATCCCATTTCTGCGTATATATCCAATGGAATTGAAATCAGTATGTTGAAGAGATATCTGCATTCCCATGTTCATTGCAACACTGTTCACATTAGTGAAGATGTGGGAGCAACCTAAGTATCCATCATCAGATGAATGGTTAAAGAAAATATAATATATATGCACAATGGAATACTACTTAGCCTTGAAAAAGAAGGAAATTCTGTCATTTTTGACAACACGGATGAACCTGGAGGATATTATACTAAGTGAAATTAACCAGGCACAGAACGACAAATGCTACTTGATGTCACTTATGTGTAGAATCTAAAAAATGTTGAACTCATAGTAGTAGAGTTACAATGGTGGTTACCAGAGGCTGGGAAAGCAGGTGAATGAGGAAAGGAGAGATGTTGATTGAAGAATAAAAGGTTTCAGTTAGGAGGAGTAAGTAAGTTCTGGCACAGCATGGTGCCTATAGTTAACAACAATGTATATTTCAAAATTGCCCAAAGAGTAGGTTTTAAATATTTTCACCACAAATGATAGATATGTGAGGTGATGGATATGTTAATTAGCTTGATTTAACCATCCCACAATGTATACATATATAACAACATCACATTGTACTCTATAAATACATACAATTGTTATTTGTCGCTTAAAAATAAAATAAATTTAAGAAAAAAAAGGGCTGGCTAGCTTGCTGCAAGGTGAGACAATACTGACAGCCTGTCTGAGCTCCTCACGGGATTGGTTGAAGACACTGTGGTAACTGCATCAGAGTTCAGCTTCTTCCTCTGCTCATTCCTGCTTCCTTCACTTCACCTTGGCTGTTGAGCCTGAGAGCACTCCCCAATATAATTTCTTTTTCTTTTTTTTTTGATCACTGCTCATTGCAGCCTCAACCACCCCAGCTCAGGTGATCCTCCCATCTCAGCCTCCTGGGTAGTGGGGACCATAGGTACCCACTACCACGGCTGGCTAATACTTTGCATTTTTTTGTAGAGACAGGGTTTCACAAAGTTCACCAGGCTGGTCTCAAACTCCTGGGCTCAAGCTATCCTTCTGCCTCGTCCTCCCAAAGTGCTGGAACTACAGGCATGAGCCACTCCCCCTGGCCCCAATATCATTTCTATATGCAGCTCTCCATGTCAGAATCTTCTTTCCAAAAAATTTGATCTAAATTGGTTACATTCCATAAGAGAGTGCAAAGAGTCCTCTAAAATTTTAAATGTCTTGTTTTTATAAAACTTACCTCATCCATAACATCCTGTAGCACTTTGCTCTCTTCTGGCTTCACCATATTTTTCATGACAGCTCACTTGTGAGTGAGAAAGAAAATGTATTTCATGTGGGGTATTTTATCTGTATCTTTGCTTGGGAATTTAAAAAATTCCAATTCAAATAGTTGCCCCATGATTTTTCATGTTTCATAGTTTTTCTAAAAGAAACCATTTATTATTGAAGGAAATATTACTTTTTTAAACAGCTCACATACAAAAAAAAAAAAGCAGTTATTCGTGTGTTTTATTATTGGAAACAGAATCCAGAAAATACCATAGCTAAAATGTGTTAGAAACATCAGTGCTTCATCTAAATACATACCAAACCTTCAACACTACATAATTTGTTCCAACATTTGTTTCTGCACTCTACTATGATGTTTTCTATATATCATCCAACAATATTTGCTGACAAAGACATGCATTTAGGTTTCATCATATGCTCTTTCTTTTGTATTATTTCAGCCGTTTTTACCATAACAGAAAGAACAAGTGTTTCCCCAGTGGATGTGGCTGTGCTTTTTACCTTTGTTTTAAAATGAGAAATCTCTAAAGAAGCTTCTACATTTTTATTAGTATATTTCTTGACACTTTGTAAAATTCTATATTAGTGTTGCGTGACTTTATAAATCCCTGAAGAATTGAAGTCTTTTTTCTTTAGGTTGGAATGCTTAGTTTATTTTTCTTTTCTTTTTTTCATCATTTTGGTGAAAAAAGGGATGCTTAGTTTTAACATATCCTGCTAAATTTGTGGCATCATACCACCATTTTCTATTTCTATTTCTGGCAATATGGTAAATTATATTACCCAGTGAACTTCCTGATTTCCTTTCCTTTTCCTTTTCCTTTTCCCTTTCCTTTTTTTCTCCTTCCCTTCCCTTCCCTTCCCTTTCCCTTTCCCTTTCCCTTTCCCTTTCCCTTTCCCTTTCCACAATCTTTCTTGGTCACCCAGGCACAGTCCCGGCTCACTGCAACCTCCACCTCAATTCTCCTGCCTTGGCCTACCGACTAGCTGGGACTACAGATGTGCACCACCATGCCTGGCTAACTTTTTTTTTTTTGTATTTTTAGTGGAGACGAGGTTTCGCTGTGTTGGCCAGCTGGTCTTGAACTCTTGACGTTATGTGATCCACCCACCTCGGCTTCCTAGAGTGCTGTGATTACAGATGTGAGCCACCGTGCACAGCCACCAATATCTTTCTTTAAAGCCTGTGAAAACCCTGAGCATTGGCGAAGTAAATGTAAAACTTCTTTGAAGGAACATCTTCAATCCAGATAGAATTACCGCCAATAGAATCCTGCTGCTGAAGATTTCATAATACAAAATTGCAAAATGCATAAGAAAACAATATGCCACAATTGAGAGTCAGCATACATGATAAGCTTTAGTAATATACTATCAAAAACATAAAAGAACTATTGAATAGTAAAATAAATATGCATGAAATGGTTAAGTATATAAACAGGAAATCCAAAGCATGAGAGAAAAAAACACTATCAAAAAGACCAAGAAAATTTAAAAAAGAAATAAAAACAACCAAATTGAACTTTTAGAAATAAAAAAAAATGTAGTCATTGATATTAAAAACTCAGTAGACAGATTGAAAAGATTTGACTCAGCTGAAGATGGAATTAACACACTGGAAGATAGATCTGATTGGAAATGAAATTGTGATGCAGTTTCTTTTATTATGCCTTTGGACATTGTACCTTACCCATCTGGCCTCTTCTCTGAAGTGAAAGCCTGTTGCCTGTTTTGAGTTAGCATCCCATTCTCTGTTCTGCTGTAGTGTGCCGATCTTCTATTTCTGGCTCCCACTCCTCATGAGTGAACCATTTGCCAGAGATATTCCTACTTGTAGCATACACAAGTACTCTTAATGAATCTGCTTCGTTTTTGATAAAGTGTACATTTTTTTCTTCCTTCTCTTTTCTTCCTTCCTTCCTTCCTTCCTTCCTTCCTTCCTTCCTTCCTTCCTTCC
>NC_045435.1:147688403-147708332 GCF_002776525.5 Piliocolobus tephrosceles | reverse complement strand
TCCTTCCTTCCTTCCTTTCTTTCTTTCTTTCTTTCTTTCTTTCTTTATTTCTTTATTTCTTTCTTTCTTTTCTCCTTCACAGGGTCTCACTGTGTCACTCAGGCTGGAGTGCAGTGGTGTGATCTTGGCTCACTGTAAACTCTGCTTCCCAGGCTCAAGTGATCCTCCCACCTCAGCCTCCCAAGTAGCTAGGACTACAGGCATATGCCACCACACCCAGCTAATTTTTATATTTTTTGTATAGATCAGGTTTCACCATTTTGCCCAGGCTGGTCTTGAGCTCAAGTGATCTGCCCACCTCAGCGTCCCAAAGTGGTAAGATTACAGGTGGAAGCCACCGTGCCTGGCCTAATTGGTACATTTTCATAATATTGAAAGAAGTAGCACTTTAGATCACTGAGCCAGTACTAGTCATCATAGAGGAAAGTAGGAAAGCTAGAGTTAGGCAAATAGTCTTGGTTTTTATTAATAATAAATTATTTATTAATAATAAAAAATAGATAAAACATATTCTATAAATAGGCATTCTAAATTTGCTTACTAACCTGAAAATATTCTAAAACAGATAATCAAAACAATTTTAAATAATTATATTAAGAAGTGTGGCTTTATGAATTAAACTTTTCAAAAGAGAAAGTTATACACACAGATATGTATGCATGTACACAGACATACATGTAATTTACTGATAGATCAGAGGAATACTATAGACAGAATGTAGGTGAATTATTCTGGGCAAGTTAGATTAATGTGTGCTATGTTAGTCAAGTTTCAGTGCAAGAAGTAGAAACAATTGTAGATATTTTAGGCATAAAAGAATATTTCATAAAACTTCACCAACTATCAGGTGCACCATTATTTCTAAAAAATGCCAAGTGCTATTAAGCTATGCCAAACTGCCTTAATGATAGTCTTGAATTAGTTGGTCACATCAGTCTTTTATTATTTGAAGTCATATTACCTATTCTGTGGGATTTGGTTATTTCTATTGCTTTTGGTTGCATTACTTGACATGAGATAGGCAAATCTTTTGCACATATTTAAGTAATGAAATTGGGAATCTCTGTTATAAAGCAGGGGCTGGCAAACTATGGCCTATGGGCTAAACCTGTAAATAAAGTTTCACTCCAACACAATCATGCCCTTTTAAAAATCTATAACTGATCCTTCTACAGTGGCAGAGTTCAGTGGTTGTAACAGAGAGGATTGTATGACTTGAAAGAAAAGGTGGGCCCTTTGCAGAGAAAAAGCTTGCTCACCCCTGCTGCAGGGAAATATATATTATAATAGGAGCTATGATCTCTTGATATTGTGGTACATGATGCTAAGTACTTTATGTGGGGTAGAAGTCTCTTATCTAACAGGGAGACAAATGTTAGTTGATTGATTGATCCATTCAATCAGTCAACAAATATTTATAGAGTAACTACCATCTACCAAGAGACATGTTCAAGGAATTTGAAATATAGGGCATTAAAACACAAAAATCATTGTTTTTATAGAACATACACTCTAATTGCCTATGAGAGGGCAGGATAAGGCTCAATAAAGAGGAGTTAGAAAATGACGGAATTAATATGTAAAAAGTATTATGATAGATCATGATAAATGCATGTGAAAAGAAATGCAGGAGAGGTCGTACTAGAGGCAGGGCTTCAGATTAAAAATAGAGAAATCAGTTATAAGATAATCCTGGGCAAGGACTTTTTGGAAAAGATGTCAAAAGGTCAGGTAAGAAGAGCACGAATAGACAAATGGGACTACCTCAAACTGAAAAGCTTCTGCACAGCAAAGGAAACAATCGACAGAGTGTGAAGAGTGAACCTACAGAAATGGAGAAAATGCTTATAAACTATGCATTAATTAAGAAGTTAATATTCAGAATACCTAAGAAACCCAACTCAATAGCAAAAAATATTCGATCAAAAATGGGCAAAATCTCTGAATAAATATTTCTTAAAAGAAGTCCTACAAATGCCCAACAGGTACCTGAAAAAAATCCTTAACATCGCTAATCATTAAGGAAATGCAAATCAAAACCATTATGAGCCATTACCTCACCCCAGTTGGAATGGCTATTATCAAAAAGATGAAAAATAGCAAATGTTAACTCAAATATGGAGAAAGGGGAACTCTTCTTGTACGCTGTTGGTGGGAGATGTATTATAGAAAACAGTATGGAGATTCCTCAAAAAATTACACATAAGGGTGGATGTGGTGGCTCATTCCTGTAATTCTGGCACTTTGGGAGGTTGAGGAGGGAAGATTGCTTGAAGACCAGCTTGGGCAAAATAGTGAAACCCTGTCTATGCAAAAAATAGAAAAATAAGAGAAAACTAAAAACAGAACTGCTATGTGATCCAACAATCCTACTACTGGTGTATATCCAAAGGAAATGAAATCAGTACGTCAAAGAGATATCTGCACTGCAATGTTTATTGCAGCACTATTCATAATAGCCAAGATATGGAATCAATTTAAATATACAAATATCCACCAATGGATGAATCGATAAAATGTGGTGTATATACATAATGGAATATGATTCAGCCATAAAAAGAATAAGTTTCTGTCACTTTTAACCACATGGATCAACCTAGAGGACATTAAGTGAAATAAGTGAGGTACAGAACAACAGATACTGGGCCGTACACGGTGGCTCACGCCTGTAATCCCAGCACTTTGGGAGGCCGAGGCGGGCGGATCATGAGGTCAAGAGATTGAGACCATCCTGGCCAACATGGTGAAACCCCATCTCTACTAATTAGCTGGGCATGGTGGCATGTGCCTGTAGTTCCAGCTACTTTGGAGGCTGAGGCAGGAGAATCGCTTGAACCTGGGAGGTGGAGGTTGCAGTGAGCCGAGATCGCACCACTGCACTCCAGCCTGGCGACAGAGCGAGACTCTGTCGCAAAAACAAACAAAAAACAAACAAACAAACAAAAATCTCTCTCATATGTGAGATATAAATAAAGTGATCTTATATAGAAGTAGAGAGTAGAATAGTGGTTACCAGAAACTGGGGGAGAGTACAGGGAAGGAGAATGGTGGGAGGTTGGTCAACAGGTACAAAGTAACAGGTAGGAGAAATTAGTTCTGGTGTTCTATTGCATAGTAGGGTGACTATAGTCAACAATAATCTATTGCATACTTCAAAATAGCTAGAAGAGTGGAGTTTGATTGTTCTTACCACAAAGAAATGACAAGTGTTTGAGGTGATGGGTATGCTAATCACCCTGATTGATCATTGTGTAGTGGGATGAGCCGCAGACAAAACTCCTCAGACACCGGATTAAAGAAGGAAGAGGTTTTTTATTCGGCCCGGAGCATCAGCAGACTCATGTCTAAAGAGCGGAGCTCCCTGAAAAAGAAATTCCTAGCCCTTTTAAGGGCTTACAACTCTAAGGGGTCCATGTGAAAAGGTCATGATAGATCAAGTAAGCGTGAGGAACATGACTGGGGGCTACATACATCAGCTAACAGAACAAAAAGTTTTACAGCGCTTTCTCATACAATGTCTGGAATTTACAGATAACACCAGTATTTTGGTCAGGGGTTAATATTATTATTATTATTTTAACCACCAGGGACAGGTGGTGGCGCCAAAGTTGTCTAGCTAGTTATCTTACTTCTGTTTCTTTCCAACTTTTTGCTTTCTCCCTTTTCTCCTGTCTTATAAACTAGGGAAAAGGGGAGGTGGGGGAGAAGCAGGGAAGGACAACAGGAGAAGTGGTGGTCTCATTCCGTAATTGCAAAATACATATACACATTGAAACATCACACTGTACCTCATAAATATGTGCAATTATTATATGTCAGTTAAAAACAAAGAGAATGGAAAAGTCAGGAAAGTTTCACAAAGGCAATGGTATTTGAATGAGGACCTGAAGGAGGTGAGAACAAGCCATGAGGATATCTAGTAGGAAAGCATTCCAGGTGGATGTAGCAATCACCTCACAGGCAACAAGGAGGGGAAACGTCTTGCGGTTTTGAAGAAAAAGTAGGAAGGCTTGTATCTTTAAAGTGAAGAAATAAGTAGAGAATAACATCGAAGAGGTAAAAAGAAATGGTACGGGGCCGTGCAGATTACGGACTATTGTGAGGATTTTAGTTTTTGTTGTGAGTGAGTTGGGAA
Source organism: Piliocolobus tephrosceles (assembly GCF_002776525.5). Lineage (NCBI taxonomy): Eukaryota > Metazoa > Chordata > Mammalia > Primates > Cercopithecidae > Piliocolobus > Piliocolobus tephrosceles. Next base: position 147,704,197 of record NC_045435.1, on the reverse strand, counting down.
GCCATTGGAAAGTTTTGAGCGGAGGAGTAATATGAGTCTACTGAACTGGATACCTCTGTTGCTTTGTGGGGAATAGCTGGAAATTGGGCAAGACTGAAAGCTGTTAGAAAGGGCTTAGGAGGCAATTAAGGAGCATTTGCCATAACCCACCTAAGAGCTGGGAGTGGCTTAGACCTTTGCAGTAGTGACAAAGGTGGTAAAAATACATATGCAAACTTTTCATGGTGGAAAATATAGAACATATATGGAAGTGGAGAGAAGAATATAAGAAACCCGTCCAACTTCAAAAAAATTAGTAACCCAGGACCAATTTTCTCTTGTTTATTACCCATTCAATCCTCCTACCATATTATTTTGAAGAAATCTCAGACAGTTTTGGATGTATTTAGAAGGTAAAGCTGATAGGATTTACTGCTAGTTTGGATATGGGGAGTAGGCTTCAAGGAAGACTCCTTGAGTACCAGGAAGGAAAAGCTGAGATTTACTGAGATGGGAAAGACTGAACAAGGCGCAAAGCTTTTTATGATGTTTATGTGGGGGGAGTGAAAATCAGGAGTTTGGATTTTCACATAATAGTTTTGAGAATTTATTAGCTATTCAAGAGATGAGATGTATATCTCCATACTTCCCAGTGTGACAATTTGGGGGATCTTTTTGATTGGCACCTGCTGACCTCACCCATTACATTTCCTTCCAATTCCCCACAGGAATTGGAACCTCTTTTGTTTTTTTGAATGTCAGTGATTCCCAAATGTTGCTGCATGATAGGACCACCTGGGAGAGACTTAAAAAACTCTAATGTGCAAGTTGCATCTCAGATCCACTGTATCTGAATGTCTGAGAATGGACCCAGGCATCAGTACTTTCAAAAAGTCTCCAGATTATTTCAATATACAGCAAAGTTTGGAAACACACCGCTCTAGTTCCAGTATTGCAAAGCGTGGTCCCCATCCAGCCGGTATGGTCCTTCAGCCAGCAGTGTTGGCAACACCTAAGAATTTGTTAGAAATGCAAAATCTCAGGCCTCACCCTGACCTCCTGAACTCAAACCTACATTTTAACATCTTCTAGTGATTTATATTCACGTTAATGTCTGAGAAACACATCTGTCTTTTGTTTTTGTGCCTTTGCAGAAGTTGTCTTCTCTGCCAAGTTGCCTGCCCACTCATCCTGCTGCCTCATTCCCATTTATCCTTTAAGATTGACCTCAGCCATTCCCTTCCTGGAAGACTTTCTTATCCTTCCCACATCATGCTCAGGCTATTCTTCTGGGGACACCCCCTATTTACCTTTATTGTATCTTTTATTACAGTTTACTGAATTGTTGGTTTAGCGGATATCTCTTAGGTTTTGGGCCCACTGCGGCAGAGATCATATTCCTGATAATATGTGCTCAGTCAGTGTTTGTTGAATGGAGCAACTAAGGCAGGAATTGGTCAGATGGGACTGTCACAGGCCTAGATGGCAGGGCACTGAGTCTGTCAGATGAAACCACTAGAGACACTGGTTGTAACGAGCAGCAGCCCTGGTGTGGGTGAGCTCTGATCTTTGAGCTGCATGAGACTATTTATTCTCTTTTATCTTCTATGTTATGGGGAGAAAGATTGTGGCTTGCAAGATGTGTGCTCATAGCCTGAACTTTTTTTTTTTTTCTTTGAGACAGAGTCTCATTCTGTTGCCCAGGCTGGAGTGCAGTGGCACGATCTCGGCTCACCACAAGCTCTGTCTCCCGGGTTCACGCCATTCTCCTGCCTCAGCCTCCCAAGTAGCTGGGACTACAGGCACCCGCCACCACGCCTGGATAATTTTGTTGTATTTTTAATAGAGACGGCTTTTCACCGTGTTAGCCAGGATGGTCTCGATCTCCTGACCTCGTGATCTGCCTGCCTAGGCCTCCCAAAGTGCTGGGATTACAGGTGTGAGCCTCTGTGCCCAGCCCATAGCCTGAACTTTTAAGGTATACCCTCCTCATAGCAGTGATAGGGAATGAGGGATTAGCATAGCTTGAATTTATTCTAAATTTTGTTAAAATTGTTTCTTATGATAACTTCTTTTCCTAATCATTAAACCAGTACACAGAAAAGAACAATGAAAATATAAATTATTTGCAATTCTAAAACAGCAAAATGGAAAATTATTTTAGCTTGTGCCTTTCTAGTATTAATATAAAAAAAAGCTACATTTGTCATATAAGGACCCATATCATCTGATCCCTTTAGTACCTATCTAACTTTCTTTTCTCTCACTTGTTTTCTCTTCTTTAGACACACCTACCTCATTGCTGTTGCTTATGCACCCCAGGCACACCCACCTTCAGGACTTTGCTCTGGCTGTCTTTTCCAAGTGGGGTAATCTCCCTCATACCTCCTTGCCTTCTAGTCTGTGCTCAAATCCCACATTCAAAAATTGCCTATCCTGACCATGCTATTTAAAACTGCAGCCCATTTCCACATTTTATCCGCACCTCCAATTCTCATGTCCAGTCCCCATTGTCCTGCTTTACTGTGCTTTTCTTAACAGAATTTAGGATTTTCTAACAGACTATCTAATGTACTTATTTTATCATATCTATTATTTATTGTCATTGTTGCTTCTCTACTTCCTCCCCATTTAATCTTCAAGGGCAAAAGATTGTTATGAATTTAATAGTGACAGGCATATAATAGATGCTCAATAAATATTTGAATATATAATTGTAACTAAAATGTTAACGTAGTATAACTAGGTTTTGTGTACTGTTGTTTTTCATTTAGCAATATACTTTTACTGTATTGTTAATTTAGCAATATACTGTGTCTATCTCTTCACATAAATTAATATTCTTCGACAGATCTATATCCCTGAATGTTTTTACAACTCCAAACAATTTCTGTAAGCATTGATAAGCTCCAGCATCAGTAAATATTTGAAGCTTGACTAGGGAGAAGCTGACCACATCCCATTCTTTTATTCAGTGTACACACACGTGGCCTACTGTATGAAAAAAAAATAGTGGTAGAGAAACTGAGAAAATAAAAACCCAATTTATATATATTGAAATAAGATTCTTGCAGGCAAGATTCTTGGAGCTACATGTGACTTTGCTTTTCTTTATTTCTTTATTTTATTGACTTTATTTTTCTCTTGTCATTAGTACATGGTAGATTCTCTCTCCAGCTCTGTTTGGAGTCAACCCATTCTCACTTCCAACTTACCTTGGAGGTGTCTGTAATGAAACTGCCCCTCTCCTGTACAGGACAGCAAAACCAGCAGGCTTCTCTTTTTCATAGCTGCTGATTCTGGGCAGCTGTGAGAATCTGGCAGCCCCTGTTTCTATGGGTAACTGGTCCTCTGGTTGGTGGCAAAATAACTCCAGACTAAAATGCACTTTTTATTCTTAGATATCAGTCTGAGATTTAGGGGGAAATTGTATGTCATAGAGAAGAAAGAGGCACAGAGTCTTGTGATTAATGGAAAGAAAGAAGTTCATTTTGCCTCTAGTCTCTTTCTTTGTTCCCTGATCCAGCTTATTCTCCCTTACTCATTGTCCTGCCGCTGACCATTGTGATTGTGTGGCCACCTATGGCTTTTTCATTTATTTACCAGCATGGTTCACACATTCCAAATGACAGCAGAGACATTAGGAGCCATAACTCACCCAGCGAAAATGGCCAGTTTTCTTATTGTTCTTCTTTGGCATTTGTGTTATTTTAAATTACTTGTCTAGCTAATTATCCCAGGAGACAGGGAGCATTAAGGACCTTACATTTGACTACAAACGAAGTCAGAAACGGCTAGCATCTCTTTTCAGAAATGAATTTTTAAAAAGTGAACACTTCTGAAATGCACGTTACTCTTTTCCTTAGAATGAAGAAACATCCTGAGAAGGTTGACATGCTGAATGCCTTAAAGAGCTTCAATTGAGATGCCAGATGAAAGTGTAACTAGAATTTCTATGGCTTAAATAATGGGAGTAAGAGGCCTCTATTGTTATTCTGCCAGTTTTTTTCTCTTTCTCTTTTCTATGTTGTGTATTTGTCATCTTTTTTGAAATACTGTATTTCAATAACTATTACTTCTTTCAGTCCAAGGAGATTTCTGAGAAGTCCTACTTGGGATGAAAAGATGGAATTACATAAAAAAATATAATTTATAAAGATAATTTGAACATAAAATAGACCACAAGACTATCTTTCCTAGAGTCGGAAGATGAATTTGGTAAGTCTGACATGTGTGTATAAAAATTATATATCACGTATTTCTTAGAAATGCGATTAGATGTCAGTGTTATTTCTGATTAGTCCAGATAATTAGGAAAGAAGTAGAGGGAGAAAAACACTAGAAGAAAGAAGATTTGATTTCGTGTGTAATCAGAAGAAATATGCAAGTAATTCATCACTAATTCAAATTGTCAAGAAAACTCTAGGAAAAGCCCTAGGAAGCATAATTAGCTATGCTGAGGGTTGAAACATTTGCAAAATGTCACAGTTATAAATTGCTATTTTCTTCCCCCTGAGACCTGAGCAATGCTTTATCAACAAATCCCAGAAGACTTTTTAGCAAGTCTCAACATGAAATACTTGTACCTGATGCAAGACTTTTCACCTAGAAAGAAAAGTGGCCGGCTTTGGAAGGTTAGCTTCTTACTTTTTGAAAAGCTTTCTGGAACTCTGCCACCTGCACTTTCTGGGCTTCATTTGCCCTTGGTGAAAAATGGAGGGATTGTACCTGTCACCCACTTTTCTCCCAAGGGTGTTATAGAGCATCTAGAGGAAGTTGATTTACCCACAATCCTGTGCTGTGAATGACAGGCCAATGGGCCTCCCTGGCCCAATAATGTGTTCTTGGTCTCTTCTGCTTCAGGTAGGGGAATGTCTTATTATCCCCCAATCTCCTATTGGTAATATTTATTTGCTACAGTTCAGACAGCCCTTGATTGAATACTGAACTCAAATACTTACCTTAGACAAGAACCTTGACCAGAGCAGTCATTTCTAGGCCTGGTTGGCATAGGTTCTCTTCATAAAGCATACTGGGAATAGATGAAAAGTTCTGATATTGCAGTTTCTGGGTGTGCTCGGGACTCTTCCTCGCTATCACTGGTTGTGTCTGAGACTGTCTAGCTGGGGAAATTTGGTTGGGGTAATGGGTGAGGGAGGGCTAGAACTGTGGGATGCTTTTTTATTTCCTAAATTTCCTTCCAAGAACCTCTAGAGTCACTGGAATTTCACCCCTGTGGTTTTGGTTAGCAGCTGGAGGAAAATTTACCTTCTCATTCCTAGAGCTACATTAGGGGAAACAAGTACTATGCTGTTTGGGGTGAAGTTGGTATTAATTTTCCCTAAGAAACAATACTGTTGATGATGATTGGGTTCTGTGGGCCTGTTAGTAACAATATAATTCATCTATAGTATGAGTTAAGTGGACTTGTGTGGGCTATTCTATGAATACATTGTCTGTAATACTGTTTCTTTGAAAATAATGTATCCTGAGTTCCAAAAAATGGACTTCAAACATTTGGAATACACACCATTACTCAGTGGGGACTGATGTGGGGCAGCCATAATGAATGATTCAGGAAATATGGTCCTGCTGGCATTCACTAGCGCTTATAAATTTCAGTCTCCTAGCTTTCAGTTTCTTGAAAACTCTTCATTTCTTCACACAGTTTAGGAGGTAGAATGTGTGCAATTTTCTAGTCAGCTGAGAAGGTTCATTCTCAATCCATTTATTTTTGTAGTTTGGTAAAAGGATATCCTTTTACTTTTTAAAATTTAAATTATTAAATAATAAATGAGCATTGAATATATATATATTTTTTCTACATTCTTGCCATTTTGGGGGTAAGAATATACTCTTATGCAGCAATAATCAAAAGTATAAAAATTCCTTATATAATTTCCTATATATGTAAAACTCTCTATAAATTCCTTATATAATGTCAACATCATTTGGTTCTGTCCATTTTTGCTTTTAAAGTTATGCTTTAGATGTAGACAAGTTAAAATTTTTCTGTTATTTTGGTGAAATGACACTTTTAAACATGAAGTCGTAATTCTTTTTTGTTAATAATGCTTTTTGCTTTAAAGGTAGTTTAATCTGATATTAATAAAACTATATCATGCAAAATTGTATATTCAGAGTTGTCTGTTATAGAGGAAAACTGGCAGCAACAAAAAAGTTTAACAGTAGGACATTGGATATACAGAAAGAATATGTTTATACTTTGGTATACTACGCAGCTGTGTAATACAATGTTATACATTATAACCTTCAGAAGAAAATAGCTCACAGCTATGCATGTAGAAAAGAAAATGTAAAAAAGAAAAAAAAAAGAAGCATACTACAAAATAGCTTGTATTATAGGATGCTATTTTTGTACACCCTGATACATATGTAAATATATGTTTAGCAAATAATCTGATATTATCCACTAGAATATAATATTGAATACTTTTGGGTGAAGAAATTATTAATAATTTTAAATTTTTTCTTCTCTTTAAAAATATATTCCTGTGTCATAAGTTAATTATTTATTTCAGATAATGAACATATGCTACTTTTAAAAGAAATATAGTATAGCCTTTTATTTGACAAAAAAGCTCTCCTCTTATTCTGTAGTTTATAAACAAGAATTCTGAGCCAGATAAATAGCTATTTTTTAAAAATGTCCATGATTCTTACTTGTTTTCTTTGTAGATTTTTAAAGAAAGATGACTACTTTGAATTACATAAACTTTAATTTCTAAAACATAAATGTCTGGGTAGAATAGTAAAATTGTATCCCACATCTACTCAACAAAAGTAGTCATAAACTTGGAATGGAATGTGACATAATAAATTGCAATAATTATATAAGATTTTCAGTTTCAAACATACATATTAGGAAGGCCTAATTGAGACTAGAATTTTAGAAGTACAAATGCAATTTTTTTTTGCATCATGAATGAATAGAAAAAAATCCCCTCAAGTTTGGCTAGCTGAATGAGCATGTTGTAAGTAGAATGTATTATTTTGTTAGTGTACCCCTCAGAGGTTGGCAGTTGGGTAGCAGCGACGCAGTAACAATATAAAGCTGTCACTTGGTGGAGCTAGAATACTATGTAATTCCAATATCCTCTTTCAGCAGATTTCTTGGGGAAAATGGTTTAACGGCAAAATTTAAGACTATTGCCCCCAGTTGCCAAATATTGAAGTACTTAGTCTTTGGGGAATCTGGTTTTATGGTTTTCTTTATTATTGTGCCAGAGTATGAGTAAATGCCAAACTAACTGGGCAAAAGGTCTTTACTGATTACACTTAATAAATTACAATCTTTTCATCATGCTGAATTCAATGCCTTCCCCCCACCCTGCCCCAGGAGTTAGTTTAAATGAATATATCATCTATTGATTCAGTGACATTTTCACACATTCCATATGGCACCTAATAACCCAGTATCATTTCACTTGCTATGTCAATTACTGTAAAATCAAGATGGGCTTTTAGATAGCTTATGATGCCTGGAACAAAATGCTCAATGGATATTATACAAGTGTTTGGTGATAAATACCAGCTTTTGGGATTCCCTGGGCAGGGTAGAAATTTTAGATCAATTCAAATATTGACCAAAACTTTTTAGATGAAAGTTTAGGGTGACCAGTAAATGAAGACTACTATAGACTCAGACAGTCCTTCCCTGGAATGAATTTAACACTTTTGGAAAATTCTGGATTGGAGCCATTCTTACTTTGGTCTTCCCAAAATTGAAAAATTGAAGAAAGATTTTTACATTTGTATTTATACGTGGGTGTGTATAGTTTTATGCCTTTATCAAGGTTAAATTGTGCCAACCTTTTCTCTCCAGTATTAGGCATATTCCAAAAAGACTAATTTTAAAATTAGATTAATATCTTTCATACTTACAAGGTGTTAGCTCAGATAAAATTAATGCATACCTTGACTATGTGAATGGATGCTGAAATTAATGTATTTATGGATCATTATGTTGACATGTGAAGAACAATAATTGAGTTTTTTATTTTTTAACTTTTTAAATTTAAATTAATTTTTTTTTGAGACAGCGTTTCGCTCTGTCATCCAGGCTGGAGTGCAGTGAAGTGATCACAGCTCACTGTAGCCTTGACCTCCAAGTTCAAGTGATCCTTCTGCCAGACATGGAGCCACTGTGCCCAAATGAGGATTTTTAAATATTTCCTATTCCTAATTTGGCTGGGTTCTGATTCTCTTATACTTTTATTTTTTCATAGAAGCTTTTTTTTTTTTTTCCAGTGAGAAAGATTTTATTTATCTTATAGATAATTCTATTTGGGAAAAGTGTGAAACTAGGATAATCAGTCTTCTATTACATATTATGGTCAGGGTAGATCCAGGTTTTGTGAGACTAAAGCCTGTGTGGTTTGAGCTTTTTTATGTAAAAGGATACAAAATTACAAATGCAAAGTTAGGCATAAAAGTCCACATTTATTTAAAATTCGAAAAAAGTAACTGATTGAATAGTTTAAAAAGCTGGGACAAAACCCTCAAACAGTGAAAGATCCAGAGAAATTATATTTTTATTAAATAACTGCCAACACATCTCTATAATTATTTCCACATACCAACTTTTGGTTCCATACATTCACAATCTAATTTCTTCTCACATAATTCCAGTTTTGACTACCATAGGCATATTCATATCGTGATAGGACTCTGTCTCTCACTTTTGCAAAAAAAATGCTGGATAACTCTCCACAGTGGGCATTAGGAGTATTTTTGGAATCCATTTCTGGACTAGGAAAGCCAGCAATAACTTAACTATACAGGGAACTGACTGTGAGCCACATAAATAATGCACATTAAACTCAAACCAAACGTATCTCCTACTCAACATCCCAGGCTCTAGGAAGGACCCCATGCAAATGAGGGACCCTAAAACCTAAAACTCTTTAGTATCACAGTAATTCTACCTTTTTGAAATCCTTCTGTCAATAACGAACCTCACTTGATTAAAATCGTCATCATCTTTAGGGTGATTTCAAGTTTGGGAACCACTAACAGTAACATTCGTATATGAAAGGATAGTACATTTGGGTAAAAGTATTCTTAAAACTATTTGCCATATAGACAAGGAGGACATAACTATAGGGATGTTATTTGAAGACCTTATTTTCTAAGTATCACTTACTGACTTTTAGCAAAGAGTACTAAAGAAAGTGTTAGGACTGTCTTACAGATTTTTACAAAATTCTTACAAAATATTTCTGATTCACCATTATTCTTATATACCATTAAGAAGTACTGTTTTTTTAAAACAACAGCTTGAAAGGCATAGCTACTTTCCTATTATTTAATTTGTATTCTTAATCTACCAGAAAAATCTGCAACTCCAGCAGTATAATCATTGGCTATTCATTTCATGGATAATATCCATGTTGTTGAAAGGCTTCCCGTTTTAGTGATGAAACAAACAAAAACAAAAACAAAAGCAACACAGCTTTGTATCAGACATGAAATTGTGTTTCTATTTGATGATTCCTGGAAGTCTCTTGACTCCTTAAAAGAGCACCTTATGCATACACTTGAACACTAAAGCCGTAGTAATAGTAATAGTTAACATCTATCGAGTGCTTTCTATGAGCCAGACATTTAGTGAAGGGCTTTACTTGCATTCTTTGTTTAATTTTCTGAACAGCTCTATGAGGTACGTACCATTTTATGAATGAAAAACTGAGGCTTAGAGAGTTTAAATGACAAGCCCAGATCCATGCAGTTTGTAAAGTGGCAGGCATGGTGGCTGAATATATACTTATTTTAACTACTTTGCAAGAGTGTCACAGAAGCAGTCATTCAATGAATGTCAGAAAGGTTCAGAACTCATAGGTAGCACTTGAAAAACTACAACTTCAAAAGGGGAGAAGCTCTAAATTTAGGAGAGAGTACAGCATAGGAAAAGACAGTAGAAGTCCAGGCACTAGAGTCAACTGTATTCTGGCTCCATCATTTACTAGCTGATTGACTTTTGACAAGTTACTTAACCTTTCTGTGCTCCAGTTTCCTTTGTAAAAAGAGGATAATCCTAATAAGGTATGAGGATTTAATGAGGTGGATGAAACATTTAAACCAGTGGCTGGCACAGTAGACTCTCAAAAAGTTGTATCATTATTGTCTATTAACATTTATGCTTATTCATATACTTTGAAATAAAGTATATGACTTGTGCAATGATAGGTACACAGTATAAAAAATTTTGTCGTCTTTCTTTTCTAATACATGTGTTATTTAGTTAAGGACCGTCGAAGTATAATGGAGAATGTGTTCATAGAAATATTGTAATATCAATACAAAAATGCATCCTAGATTTAAAAAATAAAAACACTTCCCAGGAAAATTAAATTTAAAAAATTTGTACCATATTTGTATTTTTAAGTTGATTTAAAGGATATTGCCACTACGTGGAAGAATTTCCAGTCCAGGTATGTTCCTGTAGATGTTGACTTTTCAAAACTTAACCTACTATTTATGTTATAAAATTATTAATATCATGTAGCTGAGCAGAAACGTTAGTATAACATAATGACAAAAGTTGCATCTCTGCTCCTGATACTCTTAATAAACACATTATTCATTTTTTATTCAATTCCACTGCAAATAGCTATATTGAAAACATTACCAAAGTGTACATTTCTATTTTAGGGTGACAGGAAAATAACTCCTGAAGAGTCTTAGAAGTGAGAAACAAAATATGAATTATATAGTAGGTGGGAAAGCATAAAAGAATCTGATGTCTATGAATAACTATATTTCCCAAAGGAATAAACATTAGTGACTTTAATTAGATTATAATTGCTCATGAGAGCAAGCTCTTGCATGAGATAAAAACACCTGACAATGCATTATGACTGAGCTTTTCTGTCAGCAGCATAGGATGGATTAATATAAATGCGATTAAAAGGTAGAGAATTGTCTAAATGTAAACTAAGCCCTTAATCAGTGCTATTGTAATGGAAAGATACTCTCATAAGTAGGTCACGTTCTATTTTGGTCTTGACAGTTGTGCATCATGTTGAGATTTAAGACAGGGCTGTAACTGTGGAAGACTCCAGAATGTTATCTCTTACTAACATTTATTCACAAATGGTATAAAAATAAACAAATGAGAGGTTTTTTGAAAGTTGCAATTTATATTGTTTCTTTTATTTACTGGAGGAACTCTCTAGAAGTAATCTGTTTGGGATTAGATTTAGGGATTTTCTTTCCTTTCTTGGGCACACTTTTGGAGTCTGTATTTGCTCCATCAGTCATTTTTGGTTCAGAGGACTCTGTTAAGAATAGATGCATTTTGCAGTTTCCTCAGGTATTAAAATGACCCAGTTATAGGTGGAAAAGCCCGCTTCAGTCAAGGATTTCTAGACCTTTGGAAAAACAGTGAATATTTATTGACATGCTAAAAACCTAAGTTCTCTAAAATTTCTTAATTTGTCTTGTTTTTGATACTTTTGTTGAGGGGAAAAAAAATCTCAGGTGGGGCAAATCTGTTATTAATATTATAGAATTTTTATGAATTATGATGCTTTAGATCTATCTAGTAGTCCAAGGCTTGGCTGACCAATGCGTATAATGCATTTTATTGTGGTTTTGTTAGTAGTGAGTTAATCTGTCACTGGCCTCACGGTACTTCACTGTATTGAGTCAAGTTTCCTGTGGCACCTTTCAGAGCCCATTAAGTCCTTACAGAGCTACAAATTCCATCTTCAACACAAGTTAGGAAGGTAATATAAGTCAGTGAAGCAGGCGAGGGGGGACAGTAGCAAACTGGAGGTCCATCCTCTGACTAAGGGACAGCAGATACTCCGCCTTATTGTAAGATAATCAGAACTTACGATTAAAAAATGCTGGAAATCTGGGTTTTCACATAAACATTTTGATAGTTAAATGTTATCAACTAATTAAACAAAAACAGTAAATGAATTAAGCCATGTCTGTTACCCTTTTATGATGTCTATATAAGGAATTTTTAAAAATCTGTCAGTCTCTATTTTTTTGTATACCTTTTCCACACTACAGACCAAATGCTGCAATACATTTGAAGAAAAGCCATCTAAACCAACATATTATGTTATTCAAGCATCATTTCCCCCATGCATTTCACTTCCAGGTGTTTTCCAAAGTGAATGCAGTTGTATTTTAGCTAGGTATGACTTTGTATGACTAATATAGTACAACACAGCAGTGATAATGTGCCATATTCAAAGAGGAAAGGTAAATATATAAATTTAGCCTAATGGATAAAGATTTGGCTTTCTGTTTATTTAAACCTTTGGGCTCCACGTTACAAGGGGATTAAGAAACATATGCGGAAGTTTTGATTTAATAGCTCAGAGTGCCAATTCTGTAACTCCAGGTGCCTTTTGGAGAAAAAAAAATCCTGGCTATAGTATCTTGTTTTGAAAAGCCACTCAAAACAATTGAGATATTCTGCAAATATAAAATGGCTCCTGAAAGCTTTTAAATTGTACAGGATCTAGTTCTGAATAAACCAATGTTGGGTTTCTTAAAAAGAATTTTATATACAGCTAGAGAGGATGTATATACATAGAGAAAGGGAGGCACATAATCATAATACATGTAAAGATTTATCTCCACTTGCAATGAAATTCTACACGCCTGAAACATGAATACCTAATGTAGACTTAATGAGTACAAAAAGAAAAGAAAATAGAGGTCACAGTGAAGCACAAAATTGAAAATGAATCAGAAAACAATGGAATTAAATGAAGAATAAATTAACATAGGATAAAAGTGAAAGACACTGGCCAGTTATTAGTAATATATATTTTAGTAATTTCCAATGTTAAGGGATAAGTTACTCATCAAAAGCAATTATCTCATTTTAGGCTGGGCATGGTGGCTTACATCTGTAATCCCAGATCTTTGGAAGGCCTAGGCAGGTGTATCACTTGAGGTCAGGAGTTTGACACCAGCTTGGCCAACATGGTGAAACTCCGTTTCTACTAAAAAATACAAAAATTAGCTGGGTGTGGTAGCCCATGCCTGTAATCCTAGTTACTGTGGAGGCTTAGGCAGGAGAATCGCTTGAACTTGGGATGTAGAGGCTGCAGTGAGCTGAGATCACCCCACTGGACTCCAGCCTGGGTTACACAGTGAGACTCCATCTCAAAAAAAAAAAAAAAAAGGCAATTTTCTTCTTTTAAATCAATAATGTCTACCCATAGTTTATTGCTTAATATTATTTTTGTAATATATGACCTTAGAATAAAGTTTTTTTCCCTCACCTTCTGTAAGACTAAATATACATCAAACAAAAGACCCTACCTTGTTAACTTGGCAGTGTACAGCATGGTATTTAAGGATTTGGCTTGAGGTCCTGGGCTTAAATCCCAGTTCTGCTTCATATGAGATATGCACCATTGGGGAAATACTTCACTTTTCTGACCCTGATTTCCTTATCCATAACTGGAGACAATAATAATATTTATACCATGGGATCATTGTAATGTTTATAGAAAATAGTCTATGTTTTCATGTTTACAAGACACAGACAAATAGCAAGTGTGTAATAAGTAGTGACTGCAGATACTGTTACAAAATAAGAAGTCTAGACAGTCCAGGCTCATTATATGAAACATGATGGGAAAAATTTGATTTCAATTACTTCCCTTAATAAGCACTTGTTGTTTGGAAAAGCTGTCAAATTACTGTAAAATAGTGTCAAAGGAATATTCTTTATTTAGCTAGGAAGAAAAAGCCTGATATGTGTCCTAATATTTTAAATATTATTAAAAAGAATATACATATTTTAAAAAGAATGGTTCTATTTATTTGCAGAGTGATTGAAAAGAAAAGATTGACCCTTTTAGCATTAGTAGATACTTGGAACAAAATTGAAAACTGATGTGACACACTGAAATGAAATTATGATAGTTTTAAGACTCTTTTTCTTTGCAGAATTTGTAGTTTATCTTTCTTGGGTGGATTGTAGACCTTGAAAGATAGAATTGTTAGCCTTGAAGTCAATAATTCCACCATTATTTTATTTTTGTCCAATAATCAAACTGTCATATATATATTAAATATAGAATTTGAATAAGAAGAGAAATACTATTAAAAATAACTGGATTAAAAATAAAATTAGCTATGGCACTTTACACTTGGCTAAGTCCACTTAGCAATAGTGTGGTTATAAGTTCACAGTGCAGAGTTTGTATAACTAAATGCTTATAACCTGGGATTTGAAAAAGCAGCCTCTGGGTCAAAGATCAGAATTTTCTGTAAATGGATTTGGACATTATATTTGACTGATAATTTGATATAGAAATAAGTGGTAACAGAATACAATACTTACGGAATATATTTTCGAACCAAATTCAAATCCAAAGCAATTTGAGGTTCCTAACAGAGTGTTTTTGAAATCACTAAAGAGCACACTTTGCAGTTATTTTCCTTGGTGAAAGAACCAAGGAAAGTATTGCATAAGCATGCATTTTTTTTTTTTTCTTTAAGTAAACTTCTTATCTAGGTTCACAGGGCAAGACCACATCTAATATGGTTCATATGTTTTGTGGAAACATGTATTTTTATTCAGAATAGCTATGTGGAAAAGGAAAGGTAAAACGGATCCCAAGGGCATCTTAAACACACTAAAGATGTATTACAGGCCACATAGTTCAACTCAAGAGTGTTTTGGCAACCAGAAAGTGGCAGACAAATTACAAGCCCAGCAATGTATATAAAAACCTATGAAACATGTCTATGGATAGAATTCAATAATGCAATTAGTTGGGGAAAGCTTGAATAAACATATTAAGTAGTCAGCATTTATCAAATACCCTTTTTGAGGAGAAGGAAAACAAGAGTTACCATGAGGTAGAGTAAGGGGTCACATAATCTGTGAGTGAGGGTTAAATCACCACGCAAAGATATCTGAGGGTACTGTCATTTTGAATAAGGTTAAAGCTGTCAAACTAGTTATAAAGAATGACTTTGAGCCAGGTGGTTCTCATTGAGAGTGGAGGTACCTGCTCCTGTAACTGTAAAACTATTTAAACATACTAAAACTATAGAAGTAAATCAAGGTGCTTTAAAATGGTTATACACCTCCCCTCATTGGTCTCCTGTTATAGTCAGTCCAAGGAAACCATTAGCAGTCGTAAGTCTTTCCACATTTAATCATTCAAGTACTACCTTGATGCACCATCTTTAATATTTATATAAGAAATAATTTAAAGATTTGCTCACTGTTTCACTGTCAGGAAGGTTTCTATAATTTGTATAAATGAACAACTAATATCACTAGTCACAAATACTCGATAACCTTTCTTAAAAGTAAAAACAAATGAAATGAAATGTTATTAAGTTCTAGCTAGACACTGTAGATTGTTGAAGGCTGTAATTCTGAGGCATACTCTCTGTCAACACAGATATAAAAAATGCCCTTATCCATTTACATAGAAATTATACAATTAGGAATGTAGCCTGAAGATTTGTTTATGACTGCGTCAAATGACCTTATGCACAAGGTTATTTGTTGAAGCACTGTTTGATGTAGCAAAAGACTACAATAAAATAAATAACAATGATTAGCAAAAGTTAATGTGCATTCATATATATATATATTTGTGACAAGGTTTTGCTCTGTCACACAGGCTGGAGTGCAGTAGCATGATCACGGCTCACTGCTGCCTCAACCTCCCGGGCTCAGTGATTCTCCTACCTCAGTCTCCTGAGTAGCTGGGACCACAGGTGTGTGCCACCAAGCCTGGCTAATTTATTTTTACTTTTTGTAGAGACAGAGTCTCCTGGTGTTGCCCCTCCCC
>NC_045435.1:147555386-147688003 GCF_002776525.5 Piliocolobus tephrosceles | reverse complement strand
CCCCCCCCCCCCCCCCCCCCCCCCTCCCCCCCCCCTCCCCTCTCCCCTCCTCTCCCTACCTCTCTCCCATCCCCTCCTGTCTCCCCTCCCCCCTCCCCTCTCCTCCCCAGTTTCTCTCTTGTTGCCCAGGCTGGAGTGCAATGGCACCATCTCTGCTTACCACAACCTCCACTTCCCAGGTTCAACTGATTTTTCTGCCTCAGCCTCCCCAGCAGCTGGGATTACAGGCTTGTGCCACGTGTCTGGCTAATTTTGTATTTTTAGTAGAGACGAGGTTTCTGCGTGTTGGTCAGGCTGGTCTCGAAATCCTGACCTCAGGCGACCTGCCCACCTCTCCCAAAGTGCTGGGATTAAAGGCGTGAGCCATCACGCCCAGCCTGCATCCTCCACATTTTCTGGCCCAGTGGTTTTCACCCTTAGGATTAGGAACAATTGGAAGCTCATGAAATTAACTCAGTGGTTTTAAAAAATAAATGAAACAGAACAGAATAGAAAAAAATAAAATAGAAAATAATCAGAGTGTTTACCTCGTAGTAAAGCTATCATTTTATGAAACTCTCTCTTCCCCACCCCCCCAAAAAAGTCTGAAAACTGTCATCTGTTTCTGAAAATCCAGTAACAATTCCTTGATATCTGGAGAGATGATTGTCTCTAGCATTGTGTGTTTGAGGACAAAAGTCAGATCAAACTAGGAACTCCCAGGAAAAAGTTGAAATCACCAGGACCAAAGCCGTCTAAGTCCCAATATAATCCTAGCTGCCTATGGACTCCAACAGCCTCAGGAGAAAATGGAGGGACTGGAAGGGCATTTAGAACTTATTAACCAGAAGCTTGGATCTATGACTAGGAAATAAGAAGATAAAAGTCCCAGAGACTATGTACAATCGACTGGTTCGCTTCTGAAATGGGAACGTGCCACATAGCCCACATGTTCTTGTTGTGCAAGTCAGGTTTAATATAGCAGTCTTTTTTTTTTTTTTATTACCTTTTATGAATTACCAAAATATCAGCCAATGTTAAAATTTCTTATATATTTTGAATGCTTAAAAGTCTAGATACATTTAAATATTTCTTACATTCCTTAATTTTAAGCCCTGTTTTCTCTGTGTAAGAAACTGCATTTCTCTCCTAGTTATAAGAAAAATTAGAGAAACTCAGCAGAGAAAAATATGAAGAAAATAAAATTATATAATAGACACTACCAGAAAGATTAGAAAATTTAGGGAAGTAAATGGAAGAAAAGTAAAATTTATCCATAATGCTCCAATCCAGCAATACTACTAGTGTTTTGCATGTTTCTTTCTGGTCTGTGTATGTATGCTTGTGCATATGTGTAGATAATTTCAATTTTTTTCTATTATTAGTAACACTTTGACAAATAACCGTATACATAAAACTTCACCTGATTATTGGGTAAAAGGAAATACCCATTTTAAAGACTCTTTTTATATATTGACGAATTGCTTTCCTGGAAGCTTATATAATTAACATGCTCATCAGTGGTGCCAGGAGTATAGAGTCTATTCCAACATATTCTCATCAACACTGGTTATAATAATCTGTCTGAATATTTGCTAGTATAATGGCAAAAAAATTTATCACATTGTTCTTTTACTTTTTGACCACTAGAGAAGTTGAATTTAAAAGTGTATTTGTTAGCCAATTTTATTTCTCTTGGGAATTGTTTGTTCATGTCCTTTGCCCCATTCCTATTAGAGTATTAATGTCTTTTTATTAATCTTATATTGTCGATTAAGAAAGCGAGGGTTTTTGTCTCTTATATTTGTGGCAAATAACTTCTCCAGACATATTTTTTAAACTTTTGATTGTTTGGAAGTTTTTAAACAAAAGCTTAAATATTTTTTTCAGTCAAATCTATTTTTTTTTTTGATTATTCTTTGTAGTTTGCTCCATTGTTTTTATGTTTAGAAATTCCTCTTTCGGCCGGGCGCGGTGGCTCAAGCCTGTAATCCCAGCACTTTGGGAGGCCGAGACGGGTGGATCACAAGGTCAGGAGATCGAGACCATCCTGGCTAACACGGTGAAACGCCACCTCTACTAAAAAATACAAAAAACTAGCCCGGCATGGTGGCGGGGGCCTGTAGTCCCAGCTACTCAGGGGGCTGAGGCAGGAGAATGACATGAACCCGGGAGGCGGAGCTGGCAGTGAGCCGAGATCTCGCCACTGCACTCCAGCCGGGGCGACTGACAAAAATGAAACCGAGAGTTGGTTGTTTGAAAGGCTAAACAAGATTGATAGACTGCTGGCTAGATTAACAAAGAAAAAAAAAGAGAAGATCAAAATGAGCATAATCCAAAATGACAAAGATGACATTCCCACAGAAATACAAAAGAGACTAGTGTAAATACCCCTATGCACACACACTAGAAAATCTAGAGGAAATGGATAAATAACTGGAAATACACAACCTCTGAGGACTGAATCAACAAAAAATGGAAACACTGAACAGATCAATATTAAGTTCTGAAACTGAATCAGTCATAAAAATCTCTACCAATAATAAAAAAAACAACCGTGGACCAAGTAGACATACAGCTGAATTCTACCAGATCTACAGAGATGAGCTGGTACTAATCCTACTGAAACTATTCAAAAAAGTCAAGGAGGGTCTCCTCTCTAACACATTCTGGTAAGTCTGCATCCCTCTGATATCAAAATCTGGCAAAGACACAACAACAAACTACAGGTCAGTATCCTTGATGAACACTGATGCAAAAATTCTCAACAAAACATTAACAAATTAAATTCATCACCACAGCAAAAAGATTATGATCAAATAGGCTATATCCCTGGGTGCAAGTTGGTTTAACATAAGCAAATCAATAAATGTGACTCCCCATATGAACAGAATTAAAAACAGAAACCATATGATCATCTCAATAGATACAGACAGCTTTTGATAAAATTCAACATGCCTTCATGGTAAAAATCCTCAACAAACTAGGCATCAAAGGGATGTACCTCAAAATAATAAGTGCCATCTATGACAAATCCACAGCCTTCAGGATACTGAATGGGAAAAAAGCTGGAGGACTTCCCCTTGAGAACTGGAACAAGACAAGGACACCCACTCTCAACACTCCTATTCAAAATAGTACTGGAAGTCCTAGCCAGAGCAATGAGATAAGAAAAATAAAAGGCATCCAAATAGGGAAAGAAGTCAAATTATTTCTCTTCACTGACAATATGATTCTATGCACAGAAAACACTAAAAACTTCACCAAATGCCTCTGAAACTGATAAATGACTTATCTAATGTTTCAAGGTATAAAATCAATGTACAAAAATAAGTAGCATTTCTATAAACAAATAACATTCAAGCTGAGAGTGAAATCAAGAACAAAATCCCATTTGCAGTAGCTAAGGAAAAAAAAAAAAAAATGCCCAGGAATACCCCTAACCAAGGAGGTGAAAGATCTTTACAAGGAGAATTATAAAACACTACTTAAATAAATCAGAGATTACAGAAATAGAAAAGCATTCCATGACCATGGATTTAAAGAATCAATATCATTTAAATGGCTGTACTGCCCAAAGCAGTCTGCAGATTCAATGTTATTCCTATCAAACTACCAATGTCATTTTTCATAGAATTAGAAAAGTTTATTCTAAAATTCCTATGGAACCATAAAAGAGCCTGAATAACCAAAGTAATCTTAAGTACAAAGAACAAACATGGAGGCATCACAGTACCCAACTTCAAACTATAAGGTTACAGTAACCCAAAACGCATGGTACTGGCACAAAAACAGACACATAGACCAGTGGAACATAATAGAGAACCCAGAAATAAAGCCACTACAGCTATTAGATCTTCAACAAAGTCAACAAAAATAAGTAATGGGGGAAGGACTCTCTATTCAATAAATGGTGCTGGGATAGTTGGCTAGCCATATGCAGAAGAATGAAACTGGACCCCTATCCCTCACTATATATAAAACTAATTCAAGATAGATTAAATATTTAAGTATAAGATCTCAAACTATAAGAATCCTAGAAGAAAACTGGGAAATACCATTCTGGATATTGGTTTTGACAAAGAGTTTATGATTAAGTTTTCAAAAGCAATTGCAACAAAAACAAAAACTGACAAGTGGGATCTAATTAAACTAAAGTGCTTCTGCACAGCAAAATAAACTATCAACAGAGTAAACAGCCCACAGAATGGTCAAAAATGTTTGCAAATTATGCATCCAATAAAGATTTAATATCCAGAGTCTATAAACAACTCAATAAGCAAAAACAAAAACAAAAATCCTCATTAAAAAGAAGGCAAACCATCAGTGGTAGACTCGACAAAGAAAATGTGGTACATATATGCCATGGAATACTATGCGACATAAAAAAGAATGAGATAATATCCTTTGCAGTAACATGGATAGAGCTGGAGACCATTATCCTAAGCAAACTAATCCAAGAACAGAAAACCAAGTAGCGTACGTTCTCACTTATAAGTGGGAGCTAAACAATGAGAACACAGGGACACAAAGAGCGAAGTAACAAACACTGGGGCCTAACTTAAGGTGGAAGGTGGGAGGAGGGAGAGGATAAAAAAATACCTATCATATACTATACTTATTACCCGAGGGGGCTAAGTAGTCGTCTGTACACCAATCTCTGTAACATGCAGTTTACCTATGTAACAATCCTGCACATGTACTCCTAAACCTAAAATAAAAGTTTAAAAAACTGGGTAAAGGACATGAACAGATACTTTTCAAAAGAATACATACAAGCAGCCAACAAACATGAAAAAAAAAAATGCCCCACATCACTAATCCTGAGAGAAATGCAAATCAAAACCACAGTGAGATACCATCTCAAACCAGTCAGAATGGCTTTTATTAAAAAGTCATGGCCAGGCTTGGTGGCTCATGCCTGTAATCCCAGCACCTTGGGAGGCTGAAGCAAGTGAATCACCTGAGGTCAAGAGTTTGAGACCAGCCTGGCCAACATGGTGAAACCCCATCTCTACTAAAAATACAAAAAATTAGCTGGGTGTGGTGGCACATGCCTGTAGTCCCAGCTACTTGGGAGGCTGAGGCAGGAGAATCGCTTGAACCTAGAAGGTTGCAGTGAGCCCAGATCATGCCATTGCACTCCAGCCTGGGCAATAGAGCAAGACTGTCTCAAAAAAACAAACAAACAAAAAACCAAAAAGTCAAAAAACAACAAATACAAGGAAACACTTATACACTGTTGGTGGGAATGTAAATTGGTTCAGCCATTGTATGTAAAGCAGTTTGGTGATTTCTCGAAGAGGTTAAAACAGAGCTACCATTTGACCCAGCAATCCCATTGCTGGCTATACACCCAAAGGAAAATAATTATTCTACAAAATAGATATGTGCACAGGTACGTTCCTTAAAGCACTACACACAATGGCAAAGACATGGAATCAACCTAGGTGCCCATCAACAGTGGATTGGATAAAGAAAGTTTGATACATATGCGCCATAGAAAACAACACAGTCATTAAAAAATAATGAAATCATGTCCTTTGCAGCAACATCGATGCAGCTATATAGACCATCAATCTGAGCAATTTAATACGGGAAGAGAAAAGCAAATACTGCATGTTCTCATGTATAAATGTGAACTAAGCATTGGATACATATGGACTTAAAGAAGAGAAAAATAGACACTCAGGACTACTAGAGGGGAAATAAGAGGAGTGGAACAAAGGCTGAAAAACCACATATTGGGTACGATGCTCACTACCTGGGTGATGGAATCATTTGTACCCCAAACCTTATCATCACACAATATACCCATGTAAAAAACTTGCACCCATATTCCTGAATAAATAAAAGTTGAAATTATAAAAAATTGAAACAATAAATTACCAGATTAAACATACCTGTTTTATACAGAAAAGAGTTTTTCTAAGTTTTAGGAAAATCTATACATTGAGTTTAATATGGAAAAATGGAGGAAAAACATTTTTGCAATGAAAAGTTATATCTTTATTATATAGCGTTCTTATATGTGAGAAAGATAATCACAAACACCCCAATAGAAAAAGGGCAAAGATGCAATTTACAAGGTAATAAAACACATTATAGATATTATATTTTGAGGAAATTGTTGTGACTATAATTCACCTACATATTCTTTGACTTCTTTCATAATTTCTTATTAAATATTTAAATATTTAATTAATTTATCATTTTGATGTTGTGTAAAATATGATATAGGAAACCAGTTATGTTTTTCTAAGTGATTAGCCTTTTGTTTTTATTGACTAATTAAGTTATACTGGTTCATACTGCCTTTACAACATATTAAGTGAAGGATACCTCTAAAATTCCACTTTATTCCTAACAGTAAGATTAAGGAAATTAGAGCTGGGTAGAATTTCAGATACCAACTAGTTCAACTCCATTATTTTAGAGAAATAGAAGATATAGAAATAGAAGCTAGGTTAGGTTAAATAATTCAACTATGGTTATTCAGCTATTTACTGATAGAGTTAGAAATTATAATCAGCAACTTATTTTTTTTTACTTAGTAAGAATATGGTTATCCATTTAATCTTTTGCTAAATCTAAGATAAGAAAGCTGGTAAGCCTAAAGATAAGATAAAAATGAATCAAACGTCAGACAAAGATGCTTTAAACAACTTTTATGGGGTTTCTAAGAGCCGCCTCTATTAATTTAGTCCAATTTTATTTGTAAAAATTTTACTAAAAACGGAGGTTTCCAATAATTTTTTTCTATCAAATATATTCCCTTGCCCTGTTTTGTACACGAGACACAAGAATATGTTAAGCTTTTAGATGAGCAGATCTATGTAGCAGAGAAAATGTGCTCTAGAGACCTATGAAAAAATTGTAAGATCTCGCCAAGTCTTTGTGAATTCTAACATCAGAATTAGACTAAAACTCTTCTGAAATTTGAGTTGTGCTTAGTGTTTATGAAATGCAAACTGAAGTTTCATAAAACAAACCGGTCATTGGAAAACCTAACACAAAGTCCAAAATTTCTCAGATAATCTGCTATTGGTATGGATTTGAGTATCAGAGGAAAAGTTAAATGATTAATTTTAATTCCATATAAACAGAATTGAGAATTCTAGATAAGACAATATTTGGCTAACAATATCTTCTGTAGTCTCTCTCAATTTCCCTTTAAAATATTTACAAGACAGAGGAAAAACAGAAACACAAAGCAATGCCAGACTAGATGGATATAGCTTATAAAATCTACATTAAATATCTGTAATCATAACATAAATAGTACTTAAGTTAGGGTCTCCCTATATTCTCTCTTCCTCTTAACCACAAAAGGGGAAAGCACATCCTTCTTTTGGAAAAGAAGATGGTTCATGTTCATCAATCCAAGTGTCATCAAACAGAAAATTAGATAGGTATCTTTTACTGTGAGGCATATTCTCTGTAATCAGTGGCGTGAGAACTGTATTAACCCTTGTATTTCAATCCATATTCCAAACAGAAGAAGAATCAAAGACATAGTTGCTTATTTGATGAATTGATCAACTGGAATCTATTGATCCTCATCACTGTCTCTCAACCCCCTCATGTTTTCACTTCTCCCCTTACCTACCTTAAATTACATCTTCAATCTTTATAATTGCTCATTTGTCCTTTTGTTCTATTTTATTGTCTGGAAAACCTCCAACCTTGATTAAACATACTGACACTACACCTGTCTTGTGCACCTGAAAGTTGATGGAGAAAATCACTCAACTAGACTGACATGAATTAACTTAAATTCCTCCCACTAACTCTAGAGAGCCCTTCATGGTGTCTATAAATATTGCCACATGTCCATAGTTTGTTCACACTCCTACTTTCCTACCAACTATTTCTCCTCCCCACCCCAAAATATATCACGTTTCTGCTTATGTTCTTCTCTAGCCACAATTCTATTTCTCTTGTTCTCCTAAAGCTTCAAAACTCCTGTAACTGCTTGTCTATGTGTCTCCAAGTTGTCTCCTCTCATTTCCTCTCAGAGCACTGCCATCACCTCAAGCACTCCACCAAAATTTGTCTTTGACCTTTACATTGCTAAATCTAAAGAATTTTTTTTTCCTTTTCTTGTTTGAACTATAAAGAGCATTTCATACAGTCTATCCCACCTTTCTTCTAGAAATTTTTCTTCACTTGACCTAAAAAGCCTCAGACTCTCTGGTCCTCATCCAGTATCCCAGGAGTATGAGCATAGTTCAGTAAGAGCATGACAAGGTCACTACTGCTATTTTCTATTGTGTTGGAAATTCTAGACAAGGCAGTAAAACATAATAAATTAGAGGTAAATATATATATATATGGAGACAACAAAATTATTATAAAGTATGGAGAATTATTTTCCGAGGAAATTTCAAGAGAATCAGTAAGAAAACCCATGAAAACTAGTAAGAATTCAGAAAGGTGGCCAAATGAATAATAAATATATACAAATCAATAGCTTTTCTGTATTCCAGCAATGACTACTTTAAAATATATTGAAAAAGAGATACATAATAGTAACAAAAATTGTATTTTCTGAAAATTTCAAAACAAAATCTAGAGTTTCTAAATGAAAAAAACTGCAGAAGGTTACTAAGAACATGAAGGATGACTCAACAAAATCAAGACATAAATGCAAGAATCTTAAAGTGGAAAGTGAATAGCTTATGGAAATATTGGAGACTGCCTCTGAAACCCTCATTACCAAAATAGATACCGTGGTCCTGAATTAGAACTCTAAGTATCATAGAGATGTCAATCTTGACAGATTAATCTACATGTTTAATAAAATTCTAATTGAAATCTTAATATGACATTTTCTATGGTGTCAATGTTCTCAAGTTCACCAAGAAGACTTTACAAGCAGGACAAGAGAGAATCATTGCAAAAACTAGGGAAATCCAAATGAAGTCCGATGTTTAGTTAACAATGTGCCAAGTTTAATTTCTTGATTTTTATAATTGTCCAATGGTTATGAAAGGTGTTAATATTAAGGGAGGCTGAGTGAAAGACATAAGGGAGGCTGAGTGAAAGGCTGAGTGAAAGGCACTCTCTGTATACCTTTTGTAGATCTAAATTTCCTTCAAAATAAAAAGATTATTTGTTTTTCATGATTTTAACTCTTATTTTACATTCGGGGGTACATATGTAGGTTTGTTGCATGGGTATATTGTGTGATGCTGGGGTTTGGGATACGAGTCATTCTGTAACCCAGACAATGAGCATAGTACCCAAAAGTATCCTCCACCTTCTACTGGTCCCCATTGTTTATTTTTGCCACTGTTATATTCATGAGTAACCAGTATTTAGCTCCCACTTGTAAGTAAGAACATACAGCATTTCATTTACTGTTTTTGCTTTAATTGGTTTAGGATAATGGCTTCCAGCTGCGTCATTGTTGCTACAAAGGACATGATTTTCTTCTTTTTTATGGCTGTGTAGTATTCCTTGGTGGATATGTATTACATTTTCTTTATCCAATCCACCATTGATGGGCATCTAGGCTGATTCCATGTCTTTGCTATTGTGAGTAGTGCTGCAAGAAACATATGTGTACACATGTCTTTTTTTTGTAGAATGATTTATTTTGCTTTGGGTATTTAGCTAATAATGGCATTACTGGTTTGAATGGTAGTCCTGTGTTAAGTTTTTTGAGAAATCTCCAAATTGCTTTACACAATGGCTGAACTCATTTACATTCCCACCAACATTTTAGATGCATTCTCTTTTCTCTGAAGCCTTGCCAGTATCTGTTGTTTTTTGACTCTTTCAATAATAGCCATTCTGACTGGTATGAGATGGTATCTCATTGTGATTTTGATTTGCATTTCTCTGATAATTAGTGATGTGGAGAATTTTTTCATACTTTTTTTTGGATGCTTGTATGTCTTCTTTTGAGAAGTGTTTGTTCAAGTCCTTTGTCCATTTTAAAATAGGGTTATTTATTTTTTGCTTATTGATTTATTTATATTCCTTGTAGATTCTGGATTTTTGACCTCTTTTGGATGCATAGTTTGCAAATAATTTTCCCATTCTGTAGATTGTTTGTTTACTCTGTTGACAGTTTCTTTTGCTGTGTAAAAGCTCTTTAGTTTAATTAGTTCTCATTCGTCAATTTTTTGTTGCAATTGCTTTTGAGGATATGCTCATAAATTCTTTGTTAAAGCTGATGTCAAGAACGGTGTTTCCCAGATGTGTGAGTCTGTTCTCATGCTGCTAATAAAGACATACCTGAGACTGAGTAATTTATAAAGGAAAGAGGTTTAATTGACTCGCAGTTCAGTATGGCTGGGGAGGTCTCAGGAAACTTACAATCATGGTGGAAGGAGAAGCAAACATCCTTCTTCACATGGCAGCAGCAAGGAAAATTAATGAGCAAAAGGGGGAAAAGCCCCTTCTAAAACCATCAGATCTCATGAGCACTCACTATCATGAGAACAGCAGCATGGGCGTGACCACCTCTGTGATTCAATTACCTCCCACCAGGTCTCTCCCATGACATGTGGAGTTATGGGAACTAAAAATCAAGATGAGATTTGGATGGGGACACAGCCAAACCCATATCACTAGGTTTTCTTCTAGAATTTTTGTAGTTTGAGGTTTTGCATTTAACTCTTTAATCCACCTTGAGTTAATTTTTGTATATGGTACAAAGTAGGGGTCCAGTTTCATTCTTCTGCATAGGACTAGCTAGCTATCCCAGCACCATTTATTGAATAGGGAGTCCTTTCCCCATTGCTCACTTTTGTCAACTTATATCAAAGATCAGATGGCCATAATTGTGTGGCTTTATTTCTTGGTTCTCTATACTGTTCCATTGGTCTATGTGTCTGTTTTTGTACCAGTATCATGCTGTTTTAGTTGCTGAAGCCTTATAGTATACTTTGAATTGGGTAATGTGATGCCTCTTGCTTTGTTCTTTTTACTTAGGATTGCTTTGGCTATGTGGGCTCTTCATGGTTCCATATGAATTTTAGAATAACATTTTGTAATTCTACAAAAATAACATTAGTAGTTTGATAATAATGGTGTTTAATCTATAGATTGCTCTGGGCAGTATGGCTGTTTGTGTAAGTCTGTTTTTGCATTACTATACAGGAATACCTGAGACTGAGTAATTTATAAAGAAAAGAGGCTCATAGTTCTGCATGCTGTACAAAAAGCATGGTACCAATATCTGCTTTTGGTGAGGGCCTCAGGAAGCTTACAATTATGGCAAAAGGTAAATGGGGAGCAATGTAGTCACATAGTAAGAACAAAGCAAGAGGTTGTAGGGAGGTGCCATACTCTTAAACAACCAGGTCTCACATTAACTATCAGAGTGAGAACTCACTCATAACCAAGGGATGGTGCTAAGCCAATCTTGAGGGATTCACCTCTATGACCCAAACACCTCCTACTAGGCCCCACCTCCAACATTGGGGATCACATTTCAACATAATTAGATTTGGAAGGCACAGATATCCAAATCACATCTTTTCAGTCTGGCCACAAAATGTCATGTTCTTCTCACAGTGCAAAATAAAATCATACTTTTTTTTTTGTAACTGAGTCTTGCTCTGTCACCCAGGCTGGAGTGCAGTGCCATGATCTCAGTTCACTGCAACCTCTGCCTCCTGGGTTCAAGCGATTCTCCTGCCTCAGCCTCCCGAGTAGCTGAGATTACAGGTGCTGACCATCACCCCTAGCTAATTTTTGTATTTTAGTAGCAACGAGGTTTCACCATGTTGTCCAGGCTGGTCTCAAACTCCTGGCCTCGGGTGATCCACTTGCCTCGGCATCCCAAAGTGCTGGGATTACAGACATGATCCACTGTGCCTGGCCCAATCATCCCTTCTTTTAATCCTCCAAAATCTTAACTTATTCCAACATCAAGTTCAAAGTCTCATTTGGGACTCAAGTTATTTCCACCTATGAGCCTGTAAAATAAAAAACAAGTTATGTAACTTTCAAGATACAATGTTAGTACACATATTGAGTAAACATTCCTGTTCAAAAAGGGAGAAATCAGCCAAAAGAAAGGGGCTGCAAGCCTCATGGAAGTCTGAAACCCAGCAATCTTAAAACTCCCAAATAATCCTTGACTCTGTGTTCCACATCTGTGGCACACTGGTGCAACCAGTGAGGTCTCAAGGCCTTCGGCAGCTCCACCCCTGTGACTTTGCAGCATTCGGCCTCCATGGCTGCTTACACAGGTTGGAGTTGTGTGCAAGTGGTGTTTCTGGCACAGGGCATAGGCTGCTGGTGGACTGACTATTCACAGCTATAAAGGGCAGTGGTTCCATTCCCACAGCTCCACTACACAGTGCTACAGTGGGGAGTCTGCATTGGGACTCCAACCCCACATTTCCCCTTGTCATTGCCCTAATAGAATTTCTCTATGTGGGCTTTGCCCCTGTGATACATCCTCTGAAATATAGGGGGGAAGCTGCCAAGTCTTCTTCACTCTTGCATTCTGTGTTCCTGCAGGCTTTAATATCACCTGGATGCCACCAAGCCTTACCACTTGTGCCCTTTGAAGTGGTGGCCAGAGCTGTACCTGGGCCCCTTTGTGCTGTGACAAGCTGGAGAGGCTGGGATGCAGGAAGCAGTGTCCTGAAGCTGTGCAGGGCATTGGGGCCATGGACCTGGCCCCCCAAATTATTCTTTCTTTCCAGGCCTCTGGGCCTGTGCTAAGAGGCTGTCTCTAAGATCTCTGAAATATCTTTGAGGCCTTTTTCCCATTGTCTTGGATACTAGCATTTCACTGACTCCCTTTTAGTCATGCTAATGTCTTTAGCAAGTGGTTTCAGTCCAGCCTACTTGGATTCTTTCTTTACCACAGGACCAGGCTGCAAGTGTTCCAAATGTTTACATTCTGCTTCCCTTTTAAATATTAGTTCCAACTTTAAGTCACTTATTTGTCCTCATATCTGATTTAGGATATTAGAAGCAACCAAGTCATCTTTTGAATGCTTTACTGCTTAGAGATGTCTTCTGCCAGATACCCTAGCTCATCAATCTTAAGTTCAAACTTCCATGGATTCCCAGGGCATGGACACAGTGCAGCCAAGTTCTTTGCTAGGGTGTAACATGGGTGATGTTTGTTCCAGTTCCCAAAAGGTTTCTTATTTCCATCTGAGACCTCAACAACCTGGACTTTATGGTCTATATCTCTATCAGCATTTGGTCACAACCACTTAACAAGTTGCTAAGAAGTTCCAAACTTTCCCTAATCTTCCTGTCATCTTCTGAGCCCTTTGGATGTTTCCAACTTCAGCTCATTACCCAGTTCAAAGCTGCTTCCACATCTTTGGGTATGTTCATAGCAATATCCCACTCCTTGTTACTAATTTTCTGTGTTAGTCCATTTTTGCCTTGCTACAAAGGAATACCTGAGACTGAATTATAAACAAGGGAGGTTTAATTGGCTCACAGTTCTGCTTGCTGTACAGGAAGTGTGGTGTCAGTATCTCCTTCTGGTGAGGGCCCCAGGAAGCTTACCACCATAGTAGAAGGTGAAAGGAGACCTGGTGCATTACATGGTAAGAGTGGGAGCAAGAGAGTGAGGTGGGGAGGTGCCACGTTCTTTTAAACAACTAGATCTCATGTGAACTAGCAGAATGAGAACTCACTCACCACCAAGAGGATGGCACTAAGCCATTCATGAGCGATCAGCTCCCGTTAGGCCCCACCTTCAACATTGGGGATCACATCTCAGCATGACATATGGAGGGAACACACATCCAAACTATATCACCATTTTAATCTTATTGGTTCTTCCAATCTATGAACATGAAATGCTTTTCCACTTGTTTGTGTCATCTCTGATTTCTTCCAGCAGTGTTTTACAGTTCTCCTTGTAGAGATCTTTCACCTCTACAAGGAATGTAAAATAAAGGTATTTTAAAA
This sequence comes from Piliocolobus tephrosceles, assembly GCF_002776525.5. NCBI lineage: Eukaryota > Metazoa > Chordata > Mammalia > Primates > Cercopithecidae > Piliocolobus > Piliocolobus tephrosceles. The sequence continues at coordinate 147,674,119 of NC_045435.1, read as the reverse complement.
GAAAGGTATTTTAATTTTTGTGGCTATTGTAAATGGGATTTTGTTCTTAATCTGGATCTCAGCTTGAACATTATTGGTGTGTAGAAATGCTACCTCTTTTTGTACATTGATTTTATATCTTGAAACTTTACTAACATTTTTCAGTTCAAGGAGGCTTTTGGCAGAGTCTTTAGGGTTTTGTACGTATAGAGTCACATATTCAGTAAAGAGAGATAGTTTGACTTCTTCTTTCCCTATTTGGATGCCTTTTATTTTTTTCTCTTGTCTCATTGCACTGGCTTAAACATCCAGTACTATTTTGAATAGGAATGGTGGGAGTGGGCATCCTTGTCTTGTTCCAGTTCCCAAGGGTAATACTTCCAGCTTTTTCCCATTCAGTGTGATGTTGGCTGTGGGTTCATCACAGATAACGTTTATTATTTTGAGGTATGTTCCTTCGGTACCTAGTTTGTTGAGGGTTTTTATCACGAAGGCATGTTGAATTTTATTGAAAGCTTTCTCTGCATTAATTGAGATGATCATATGATTATTGTTTTTAATTCTGCTTATCTGGTGAATCACATATATTGATTTGCATATGCTAAACCAACTTTTTATCCCAGGGAAAAAGCCTACTTGATTGTGGTGAATTATCTTTTTGATGTGCTGCTGGATTTGGTTTGTTAGTATTTTACTGAGGATTTTTGCATCAATGTTCATCAGGATATTGGTCTGTACTTTGTTGTTGTTGTTCTTTTTCATGTTTTGGTATCAGAGTTAATGCTGGCTTCATAGAATGAGTTAGAGAGGAGTCTCTCCTCCTTGATGTTTCTGAATAGTTTCAGTAGGATTAGTATCAGCTTGTCTCTGTATATCTAATGTAATTCAACTGTGAGTCCACCTGGTCTTGGGCTTTTCTTGGTTGGTAGGTTTTTTTTATGACTGATTCAATTTAAGAACTTAATATTGGTCTGTTTAGGGTTTCAATTTCTTCTTAATTCAGTCTTAAGAGATTGTGTGTCTTCAGGAACGTACTCATTTTCTCCATATTTTCTAGTGTGTGTGCCTAGGGGTATTCATAATAGTCTCTGAGGAACGTTTATGTTTCTGTGGGATTAGTTGTAATGTTACCATTGTCATTTCTGATTGTGCTCATTTGGATCTTCTCTCTCTTGTTCTTTGTTAATCAGTGGTCTATCCAGCCTGTTTATCCTTTCAAAGAATCAATTTTTGGTTTTGTTGAATCTTTGTATGGACTTCTGAGTCTCAGTTCTGTTCAGTTCTGCTCCAATTTTCGTTATCTATTTTCTTTTGCTAGCTTTGGGTTTTTTTTATTATTATACTTTAAGTTCTGGGGTACATGTTCAGAATGTGCAGGTTTGTTACATAGGTATGCATGCGTGCACCATGATGGTTTGCTGCATCCATCAGCCCCTCATCTACATTAGGTATTTCTCCTAGTGCTATCCATACCCTAGCCCTCCAACCCCTGACAGGCCCTGGTGTGTGATGTTCCCCTCCCTGTGTCCATGTGTTCTCATTGTTCAACTCCCACTTATGAGTTTGAATATGCGGTGTTTGGTTTTCTGTTCTTGTTAGTTTGCTGATAATGATGGTTTCCAGCTTCATCCATGTCCCTGCAAAGGACATGAACTCATCCTTTTTTATGGCTGCGTAGTATTCCATGGTGTATATGTGCCACATTTTCTTTATCCAGTCTATCATTGATGGGCGTTTGGATTGGTTCCAAGTCTTTGCTATTGTGAACAGTGCAGAGATATACTGCATGTGTTTTTATAGTAGAATGATTTATAATCCTTTGGGTATATACCCAGTAATGGGATTGCTGGGTCAAAAGGTATTTCTAGTTCTAGATCCTTGAGGAATTGCCACATTGTCTTCCACAATGGTTGAACTAATTTACACTCCCACCAATAGTGTAAAAGCATTCCTGTTTCTCCACATCCTTTCCAGCATCTGTTGTTTCCTAACTTTTTAATGATCGCCATTCTAACTGGCGTGAGATGGTATCTCGTTGTGGTTTTGATTTGCATTTCTCTAATGACCAGTGATGATGAGCTTTTTTCGTATGTTTGTGGGCTGCATACATGTCTTCTTTAGAGAAGTGCCTGTTCATATCCTTTGCCCACTTTTTGATAGGGTTGTTTGTTTTTTAATTGTAAATTTGTTTACATTCTTTGTAGATTCTGGATATTAGCTCTTTGTCAGATGGATAGATTGTAAAAATTTTCTCTCATTCTGTAGGTTGCCTGTTCACTCTGATGATAGTTTCTTTTGCTGTACAGAAGCTCTTTAGTTTAATTAGATCCCATTTGTCAATTTTGGCTTTTGTTGCCATTGCTTTTGGTGTTTTAGTCATGAAGTCCTTGCCCATGCCTATGTCCTGAATGGTATTGCCTAGGTTTTCTTCTAGGACTTTTATGGTTTTAGGTGTTACGTTTAAGTCTTTAATCCATCTTGAGTTAATTTTTGTATAAGGTATAAGGAAGGGATCCAGTTTCAGTTTTCTGCATATGGCTAGCCAGTTTTCCCAACATCATTTATTAAATAGGAAGTACTTTCCCTATTGCTTGTTTTTGTCAGGTTTGTTAAAGATCAGATGGTTGTAGATTTGTTGCATTATTTCTGAGGCCTCTGTTCTGTTCCATTGGTCTATATATCTGTTTTGGTACAAGTACGACACTGTTTTGGTTACTGTAGCCTTGTAGTATAGTTTGAAGTCAGGTAGTATGATACCTCCAGCTTTGTTCTTTTTGCTTAGGATTGTCTTGGCTATACAGGTTCTTTTTTGGTTCCATATGAAATTTAAAATAGTTTTTTCCAATTCTGTGAAGAAACTCAATGGTAGATTGATGGGGACAGCATTGAATCTATACATTACTTTGGGCAGTATGGCCATTTTCCCAACATTGATTCTTCCTATCCATGAGCATGGAATGTTTTTTCATTTGTTTGTGTCCTCTCTGATTGCCTTGTGCAGTGGTTTGTAGTTCTCCCTGAAGAGGTCCTTCACATCCATTGTAAGTTGGATTCTTAGGTATTTTATTCTCTTTTTAGCAATTGTAAATGGGAGCTCAATCATGATTTGGCTCTCTGTTTGTCTGTTATTGGTGTATAGGAATGCTTATGATTTTTGCACATTGGTTTTGTATCCTGAGACTTTGCTGAAGTTGCTTATCAACCTGAGATTTGGGGCTGAGACGATGGGATTTTCTAAATATACAATCATGTTATCTGCAAACAGAGACAATTTGACTTCCTCTCTTCCTAATTAAATACGCTTTATTTCTTTCTCCTGCCTGATTGCCCAGGCCAGAACTTCCAATACTATGTTGAATAGGAGTTGTGAGAGAGGGCATGCTTGTCTTGTGCCGGTTTTCAAAGGGAATGCTTCCAGTTTTTGCATATTCAGTATGATATTTATTGTCATAAATAGCTCTTATTATTTTTGAGATATGTTTCATTAATACCTAGTTTATTGAGAGTTTTTAACATGAAGCGGTGTTGAATTTTGTTGAAGAACTTTTCCGCATCTTTTGAGATAATCATGTGGTTTTTGTCATTGGTTCTGTTTATGTGATGGATTATATTTATTGATTTGCGTATGTTGAACCAGTCTTGCATCCCAGGGATGAAGCTGACTTAATCGTGGTGGATAAGCTTTTTGATATGCTGCTGGATTTGGTTTGCCAGCATTTTATGGAGGATTTTCACTTTGATGTTCACTGGGGATATTGGCCTGAAATTTTCTTTTTTTGTGTGTGTCTCCATCAGGTTTTGGTATCAGGATGAAGCTGGCCTCATAAAATGAGTTAGGTAGGAGTCCCTCTTTTTCTGTTATTTGGAATAGTTTCAGAAGGAATGGTACCAGCTCCTTTTTATATCTCTAGTAGAATTCGGCTGTGAATCCGTCTGGTCCTGGACTTTTTTTGGTTGGTAGGCTATCAATTGCTGCCTCAATTTCAGAACTTGTTACTGGTCTATTTAGGGATTCAACTTCTTCCTGGTTTAGTCTTGGGTGTATGTGTCCAGGAATTCATCCATTTCTTCTAGATTTTCTAGTTTATTTGCCTGGAGATGTTTATAGTTTTCTCTGATGGTAGTTTGTATTTCTTTGGGATTGGTGGTGATATCACCTTTGTCATTTTTTATTGCATCCATTTGATTCATCCCTCTTTTCTTCTTTATTATTCTTGCTAGCAGCTCTATCTATTTTGTTGATCTTTTCAAAAACCAGCTCCTGGATTCAGTGATTTTTTTGAAAGGTTTTTTTTTTTTTTTTTTTCTCTCTATCTCTTTCAGTTCTGCTCTGATCTTAGTTATTTCTTGTCTTCTGCTAGCTTTTGAATTTGTTTGCTCTTGCTTCTCTAGTTCTTTTAATTGTGATGTTAGGGTATCAACTTTAGCTCTTTTCTCCTTTCCCTTGCAGGCATTTAGTACTATAAATTTCCCTCTACACACTGCTTTAAATGTGTCCCAGAGATTCTGGTACATTGTGTCTTTGTTCTCATTGGCCTCAAAGAACATCTTTATTTCTGCCTTCATTTCATTATTTACCCAGTAGTCATTCAGGAACAGGTTGTTCAGTTTCCATGTAGTTGTGTGGTTTTGAGTGAGTTTCTTAATCCTGATTTCTAATTTGATTGCACTGTGGTCTGAGAGACTGTTTATTATAATTTCTGTTCTTTTACATTTGCTGAGGAGTGTTTTACTTCGGATTATGTGGTCAATTTTAGAATAAGTGGAATGTGGTGCTGAGAAAATGTATATTCTGTTGATTTGGGGTGGAGAGTTCTGTAGATGTCTGTTAGGTCTGCTTGATCCAAAGCTGAGTTCAAGTCCTGGATATCCTTGTTAATTTTCTGTCTCATTGATCTGTCTAATATTGACAGTGGGGTGTTAAGGTCTCCCACTATTACTGTGTGGGAGTCTAAGTCTCTTTGTAGGTCTCTAAGAACTTTATGAATCTGGGTGCTCCTGTATTGGGTGCATATATATTTAGGGTAGTTAGCTCTTCTTATTGCATTGATCCCTTTACCATTATGTAATGCCCTTGTTTGTCTTTTTTGATCTTTGTTGGTTTAAAGTCTGTTTTATCAGAAACTAGGATTGTCACTCATGCTTTTTTTTTTTTTTGCTTTCCATTTGCTTGGTAGATCTTCCTCCATCCCTTTATTTTAACCTATGTGTTTCTTTGCACATGAGATGGACTCCTGAATACAGCACATTGATGGGTCTTGACTCTTTATCCAATTTGCCAGTCTGTGTCTTTTAATTGGGGCATTTAGCCCATTTACATTTAAGGTTAATATTGTTATGTGTGAATTTGATCCTGCCATTATGATGCCAGCTGGTTACTTTGCCCATTAGTTGATGCAGTTTCTTCATCGTGTCGATGGTCTTTACAATTTGGTATGTTTTTGCAGTGGCTTGTACCAATTGTTCCTTTCCGTGTTTAGTGCTTTCTTCAGAAGCTCTTGTAAGGCAGGTTTGGTGGTGACAAAATATCTCAGCATTTGCTTGTGTGTAAAGGATTTTATTTCTCCTTCGCCTATGAAGCTTAGTTTGGTTTGATATGAGGCTTGATATGAGCTTCTGGGCTGAAAATTCTTTTCTTCAAGAATGTCAAATATGGGCCCCCACTCTCTTCTGGCTTGTAGGGTTTCTGCAGAGAGATCTGCTGTTAGTCTGATGGGCTTCCCTCTGTGGGTTACCTGACCTTTCTCTCTGGCTGCCCTTAACATTTTTTCCTTCATTTCCACCTTGGTGAATCTGACAATGCATCTTGGGATTGTTCTTCTTGAGGAGTATCTTTGTAGTGTTTTCTGTGTTTCCTGAATTTGAATATTGGCCTGTCTTGCTAGGGTGGGGAAGTTCTCCTGGATAACATCCTGAAGAGAATGGAACCAACTTGGTTCCATTCTCCCAGTCACTTTCGGGTATATCAGTCAAACATAGGTTTTATCTTTTCACAGAGTCCCATATTTCTTGGAGGCTTTCTTCATTCTTTTTCATTCTTTTTTCTCTAATCTTGTCTTCATGCTTTATTTCATTAAGTTGATCTTCAACTGTGATATCCTTTCTTCCACTTGATCAATTCAGTTACTGATTCTTAAGTATGCTTCATGAAGTTCTCGTGCTATGTTTTTCAGCTCCATCATGTCATTTATGTTCTTCTCTAAACTGGTTATTCTAGTTAGCAATTCATCTAACCTTTTTTCAAGGTTCTTAGCTTCCTTGCATTGGGTTAGGACATGCTCCTTTAGCTCAGAGGAGTTTGTTATTACCCACCTTCTGAAGCCTACTTCTGTCAATTCATCAAGCTCCTTCTTTGTCCTGTTTTATTCCCTTGCTGGCGAGGAGTTGTGATCCTTTGGAGGAGAAGAGGCATTCTGGTTTTTGGAATTTTCAGCCTTTTTGCACTGGTTTCTCTCCATCTTAATGGATTTATCTACCTTTGGTCTTTGAAGTCCGTGACCTTTGGATGGGTTCTTTGAATGGATGTCATTTATGTTGATATTGATAGTATTCCTTTCTGCTTGTTAGTTTTCCTTCTAACTGCCTAGGTCCCTCTGCTGCAGGTCTGCTGGAGTTTTCTGGAAGTCCACTCTAGACCCTGTTTGCCTGGGTATCACCAGTGGAGGCTGCAGAACAGCAAAGATTGCTGCCTATTCCTTCCTCTGGAAGCTTCGTCCCAGAGGGGCACCCACCAGATGCCAGCCAGAGCTCTCCTGTATGAGGTGTCTGTCAGCCCCTACTGGGAGGTGTCTCCCAGTCAGGATACACGGGGGTCAGGGACTCACTCGAGGATGCAGTCTGTCCCTTATGAGATCTTGAATGCTATGCTGGGAGTTCCGCTACTCTCTTCAGAGCTGCCAGGCAGGGGCATTTAAGTCTCCTGAGTCTGTGCCCACTACTCCCCCTTCCTCCAGGTGCTCTGTCCCATAGAGGTGGGGGTTTTATCTATAAGTCCCTGACTGGGGCTGCTGCCTTTTTTTTTTTTTTTTTTTCAGAGATGCCATGCCCAGAGAGGAGGGAATCTAGAGAGGCAGTCTGGCCTCAGCACCTTGCTGAGCTGAGTTGGGCTCTGCCCAGTTAGAACTTCCCTGCGACCCTGTTTACATTGTGAGGGTAAAACTGCCTACTCAAGCCTCAGCAATGGCGGATGCTTCTCCCCAAACCAAGCTCTAGTATTCCAGGTCAAGCTCAGACTGCTGTGCTTACAGCGAGAATTTCAAGCCAGTGGATCTTAGCTTGCTGGGCTCTTTGGGTGTGGGACCCACCAAGCCAGACCACTTGGCTCCCTGGTTTCAGCCCCCTTTCCAGGGGAGTGAATGGTTCTGTCTCACTGGCGTTCCAGGCGCCACTGGGGTATGAAAAAAAAAGAAAACTCCTGTGGCTAGCTGGATGTCTGCCCAAATGGCTGCCCAGTTTTGTGCTAGAAACTCACAGCCCTGGTGGCATAGATATCAGAGGGAATCTCCTCATCTGTGGGTTGCGAAGACCATGGGAAAAGTGCAGTATCTGGGCCAGAGTGCACAGTACAGTCCCTAATGGCTTCCCTTGGCTAGGAGAGGGAGTTCCCTGATCCCTTGCACTTCCCAGGTGAGGCAATGCCCCACCCTGCTTCTGCTCACCCTCCTTGTGCTGCACCCACTGTCCAACCAGTCCCAGTGAGATGAACTGGGTACCTCGGTTGGATATGCAGAAATCCCCTGCCTTCTGCGTTGATCTCACTGGGAACTGCAGACTGGAGCTGTTTTCTATTCGGCCATCTTGCCAGCCATTTTGTTCCTGGGGTTTTTGTTGTTGTTGTTGTTTGGTTCTTATAAGTGTGATGTTAGAGCTTTTAACAAAGATCTTCCTAACTTCCTTGAGCACTATAAACTTTCCTCTTAACACTACTTTTGCTGCATCTGGTAGATTTTTGTATGTTATGTCTGTGTTTTCATTTTTTTTATTTCTGCGTTAATTTTGTTGTTTACACTAAAGTCATTCAGGAGCAAGTTCTTTAATTTCCATGTAATTGTGTGATTTGGGGAGATCTTCTTGGTATTGATTTCCATTTTTATTCCACTTTTTGCTGAGAATATGGTTGGTATCATTTCTTTGTCCTTTTTTTTTTTTTTTTTTGCATTTTCTGAGACTGACTCTATGAGCATAATGATCAATCTTGGAGGATATTTCTTGTGCAGATGAGAAGAATGTGTATTCTGTGGTTAATGGGTGGAGTAGTCTGTAGATGTTTACTAGGTCCCATTGGCCCAGTGTCGAATTTAAGTTCACAATTCTTTTGCTAGTTTTCTCCCTTTATGATCTAATGCTTTTAGTGGGGTGTTGAAGTCCCCCACTAATATTGTGTCACTGTCTAAGTCTTTTCATAGGTCTAGAAGTACCTGTCTTATGAATCCCGGTGCTCCAATATTGGGGGCATATATATTTAGGGTAGTTAAGTCTTCTTGTTGAATTGAACGCTTTATCATGATTTAATGCACTTCTTTGTTTTTTTTCCCTGTTATTGGTTTAAAGTCTTGTTATGTAAGAACAGCAAACCTTGCTCTTTTTTATTTTCTATTTGCATGATAGGTTTTCAACCCTTTACTTTGAGTCTGTGAGTGTCATTACATGTGAGATGGTTCTTTTGAAGACAGCAGACAGATGGGCCTTTTTATTTTTTAATCCAACTTAAAATGCGTTTTAAATGTGGCAACAATTTACATTCAAGATTGATATTGATGTGTGAGGTTCTGATACTGTTGTAAAGTTTTTAGGTGATTGCTTGTAGTTTCTATCCTGAAGTTGCTTTATAGAGTCTGGGATATGTATAATACTCTGTTTTTGTGGTAACAGGTATTATTCTCTCATTTCCACATTTAGAACACTCTTGAGAGTACTTGTAAGGTTGGTCTAGTGCTAGTGAATTCCCTTAATGACTGCTTGTCTGAAAAATATTTTATTTTTCCTTTGCTTATTGAGCTAGGTTTGGCAGGATATGACATTCTTGGTTGGAATTTCTTTTCTTTAGGAATGCTGTAAATAGGCCTCCTGTTTCTTCTGGCTTGTAAGGTTTCTGCCAGGAAGTTTGCTGTTAGCCTGATAGGGTTCCCTTTGTACATGATCTCACCTTTTTCTCAACTGCCTTTAAGATTTTTTTTTTTGTCGTTGACTTTGGATAGTCTGATGACTATATACTTTCATGATGTTCATTTTGTATAGTATCTCTCAGGTGTTCTTTCAATTTTTAAAATATGTGAATATTTACCTTTCTAGGAAGATTAGGGAAATTTTCTTTGGTTATTCTCTGAAATATGTTTTCCAGGTTGTTTACCTTTTCTCTTTTTCTCTAGAAAATGCAAATAATTCATAGGTTTGGTTGCTTTACATAATCCTGTACCTCTTGAAGACTCTGTTCATTTTAAAAAATTCTTTTTAAATATTTTGTCTGACTGGGTTAGTTCAAAAGACCAGTCTTCAAGTTTTAATTCATTTTTCTGCTTGATCTAGTCTATTGATAACGCTTTTAATTGTATTTTGAAATTCCTTGAGTTTTTCTGTTTCAGAAGCTCTGATTAATTTCTTTTTATGTTGTTCATCTCTTCCTTCATTTCCTAGGTTGCTTTATAAGTTTCTTTGTCTTGGCTGGGCTCAGTGGCTCAAACCTGTAATCCCAGCACTTTGGGAGGCCAAGGTGGATTGCCTGAACTCAGGAGTTCGAGACCAGCCTGGGCAACATGGCGAAATCTCGTGTCTATAAAAAACCACAAAAATTAGCTGGGTGTGGTGGTGGATGCCTGTGGTCCCAGCTAGAGATGGGAGGATTGTTTGAGCCCAGTAGGTTGAGACTGCAGTGAGCCAAGATCATGCCACTGCACTCCAGCCTGGGTGACAAAGTAGTGAGACCTTGTCTCCAAAAAAAAAAAAAAAAAAAAAAAAAGTTTCTTTGTGTTAATTTTCAACTTCATCTTGGATTTCATTTAGCTTCCTTGCAATCCATGCTTTGAATTTTTTGTCTGTAATTCTGAGTTTCCATTTTGATTATTGACCATTGCTGGGGAGCTAGTGTGATCCTCTGTCAATATTGCAACATTCAGATTTCTCATACCAGGATTCTTCTTCTGGTTCCTTCTCATCTAGAGACACTGGTACTTCTAATTTTTGTAATTATTTTTGTGTGGATAGGATTTTTTTCTTTCTTTCTTTCCTTATCATATTATTGAGTCCCCCCCCCCTTTTTCCCGCTCCCTAAGGATTGTGATTGTAGAGAATGTTTGGTAGAGTCTTTTGGCTTTGCTTCTATAGCCTTATGCACCCCTGTCCACACATTTTTATATTGGGCTGTATTTTTGACCTATAGGTCAGCAGATGGTGCTTATGGGTAAAAATGAAATGAGGCCAATGTGGATGGGTAGACACCTCATCCTTGTTTACTAGGTGAAACTCTCTGTTGCCTCAGGCAGTAGGCTGATCCAGGCAGTAGACAGTGGTGTGAGCTCCTTCCTTGCTCAGCACCATAGTGGGACACCAAGATGGGTAAGGCTGAATGAGGCAGGGCCATGTGCAAGTTACCCAATGGCAGGCACAAGGACCAGCACCAAGGAGGGGGTCCAGTGGGCAGCCACCAAATGCCCTAATCTGGCAATTTCTTATTTCAATTGGTAACAAATATGATTTTCTAAAATTTTAAAGCATTATTTATGCTTTAACTAATGCTTACGTGAGAAAATGCTTAAATGGAAAATGAGAAAATATAACAAGGTTTAAATTCCTTAATACATTGGTAGCTCTTAAATATCAATAGGAAAAATGTACAAATTCTTATAGAAATGTGGTGAAGGAAACTAACAAGACATTTACCACTTCTTGACTTTATTACAAAAAGAAAATTAGATAAATATACAGCAAGGTCCAAAGACAATCATTATTGCATTGTCTATGATAGTGAAATATTTGAATCAATCTGAAGATCTGTAAATAGAGCATTAGTTAAATATATTTAGGAATGGATGTGTAAATGAAATAATATGAAGCCTTATGCAAACCTAGATTTATTTTGGGGTATGTAGTTACTCAGGCTTCTAGTAAGTTTGTTTGTAATTCCACAGTCTGGAAGCTTTTAGTCCCAGGGTTAACAAGCCAAGGGAACATGGGTTGTTAATAGTCAAATATGAGGAATTCCTAGCCCTAAGGAATGTGCCTTATACCATTGGGAGGAAGATCGTAATTAAATGCTTGTCAGTTGATGTGTTGCCAATCACCAAAAAGTTTACTAAATTATAATGTTATTCCTTGAACTTGACTGACATGGTTTTCTTGGCCTCATAGTTTCATTGACTAAGCCAAGGTAACCTTGTTCAGTAGATTGGCCCTCTTGCCTGAGGATATTAGTAATTTAAATTGAATCAGTGGTAAAATTGTGGACAGTTACATTCTGAGGTTGTCTCTTGGTTGACACATGGGCTGGTAAAACCACTTTAAAGGCGTATGTCTCTTTAGCAGTGACTGCATGCATGCCAGGGAAAAGAAAACTGCACATTAGGATGGGTGAATGTTGGCATACTGCAGATGAATGTTTATATTACCTTTCTGTTACGAATGTTTAACTTAACTTGGCCTTTCAAACTCAAGCTCTTCATAATTTAGGAATTAATGTGTATATTGCTGCTTGGCGTCTTTCAGAAATGTTCAAAGCTTCACTTTTTTATTTTATTTTTGAGACAGAGTCTTGCGTCTCGCTTTGTTGCCAGACTGGAATGCAGTGGCACAATCTCGGCTCACTGCAACCTCCGCATCCTGGGTTCAAGTGATTCTCCTGCCTCAGCCTCCCAAGTAGCTGGGACTACAGGCACGAGCCACCACACCCAGCTAATTTTTGTATTTTTTGTAGAGATGGGTTTTCACCACGTTAGACACGAGGTCAATCTCTTGACCTCGTGGTCCGCCTGCCTCAGCCTCCCAAAGTGCTGGGATTACAGGCATGAGTCACCGTGCCCAGCCAAAGCTTCACTTTTTAAGAATCAGTATCAGTGTTTTTGTATAAATTATTGTATGACTAGCAGATCCTATTAAGTTGGTAGATTACCAACGGGAAAAAAAAAAAAAGAAAATTCAAAGATTATCTTTAAAGCAATGTGATAGAGTTTTGCAAATAAGATGGTGGGGAAATCTCCCTTCAATCCAATACAATTTCTTTTGGCTGTCTTTGTTGTCAGTATGTACATTTTTCTGTAAAGACATTAAAAATATTAAATATAAATATATTCAATTATTTGGAAATATTGTGTGAAAAATGTGGCTTTGAGGTCTTAGGATTCTATGTCCCTAATTTTAATGCCACAACCTATAGAATTAATAGATCACAAGGGAAATGAGTCTGGGCATTCATCCATCAATGTAAACCATTTCAGTATAATTTATTAAGAAATAGTTCTCAGACATGATCGACCAATGGTGCAGACATTTCAGCTCTCCAAGATAAAAGAGTGAGACTTTGATTACAGAAAGTCAGAAACAGAAAGAAAAGTAGAAATTTAGAATAAAAAGAAAAATCAGACTATGGAAACTAGGAAACAGAGATAAGTATGCCATATATATTTGCAGCTAGATCTTTTTCTCCTCTTGTTAGGTGGTGGGAAGAGGGTGACCAAGGGTATGTGCAGGGTGGTGAAAGGATCCACCGGGGCAAATAGAGTCAGCAGAAAATAATCTTACAGGGGGACCTTACCTTTTAGAACTCAGGCAAACTACTTATTCAAGTTTCAATAGCATGTTACCTAGTATATCTTGTGTGTCTCTTGTATTCTCATATGAAGAAAGTTGGTATTTGTGAGCTAGCCAGAAAATGGAATTATTTATTTTTTCCTTTCATTTCATAGCCTTTTCAGGTTTTCTGGAACTTTAATTAAGATTCCAGACATCTCAGCCATAATTTTCAGACAGCTTTTGTTAATAATATCAGTCTCTGTGTTTAGTTCAGTGTAATCAAGGCTGTTTCTTTTTTAAAAAAATGCCTGTTTATACTCAGTGCTTATGTTCTGAAAAACATAGATGTGATAGATAATCATGGTAAAATATTTTAATTTTGAATGTCACTGGCTCCACTGAATAATAGAAAAGTTATCTAATTGGCTAATAATAGAAAAGTTACCTAATTGTTGTAATTACTCCCAAAAAGGTTCTCCCCCACCCCCATCTTCCCTGATGTTTTTATTCTGTTGAATTCTCTAGAATGCATGCCAGTTATTTCTGTTTTAAATCTTGATTTGGTAATTTTTTGGTATTGTATATAGATTCTAACTAGCAAAGTGTATAGCGTTTTGTGACTTGTACCTTGATCTTTTATCTTAACATAGTTTATTTTTATAATTTTATGTAAAAATCATTCAAAAACAATTATCTATATGTGCTTAAACATTTTAAGTGGACAATTGATGTACAGAACAAAACAGATGGCATATTTTTCCAGGGAAAGTTGTATGCCTTGTATGTTTTAAATTCTGTAAGGTCCAACAGGCTAAAATCATCAAAATTACACTTAAATAATAAAAATTACACTCAAATAGAGATGCATTTTTAAAGGTGTGATTGATTGCAATTTTAGGTAAAGACCAAATGCTGTTTTTTAAAAATTCCCTCTATGAAGGACTTTATAATATGCTTATTTGAAGTATTATTCAACTGTAGTCAAAACAAGAAGAAAAATATAAATCAGGCTTTATTTAAGTTTATGACACTGCAGCAGCAATGAACAGAATTCTAGAAAAGTGACAATTGACAAATTGTCAAGTTCCAGGGATATCTGTGAGCAGGCAAATTATGGGCAGAATTAAAAACATGCAGTGGATGTTTCTGTACAATTGTATTGCTAAATATTGCAGAGTCAAATACATTTCCTGGCATACTTTTACTTTGTTATTCTCCTCTCTTCAATATACAAAATCATTTGAACACAGTGTATATGCTATAAGAAGGCCTTTAAACCAGATATTGCTATAACAGTGTCTAAAGGTGAAAGGAATTTGAATTCCCTCATTCTTTTTGTATGTTTAATGATGCCAAAGTTAACCAGGGAAAGACCTGTGCATCTTGACCTTCCTCAAGCTGAGTTTATCCTCAATCTCTGTGATGACTCATAATTTCTCAAAAGCTCCTACAATCTATATGGCTCTAATTTTAGTGGAAACTTCCCAAAATCTTAGAATAATTTCATTTAAACAATCTTTCAACTATTTATTAAACTGGCCATCACTATATATCTTTAAATCTTATATGGAAACGTTATTTTCAGAATAATCGTCTTGGAAGATTCTATATTCATGTTATAGTTGCAAAAATAATTTTTGGAATTGTGTGTGTATTTGTGTGTAATTATCTTTTGTATAGATTCAGGAATGGAAAATTTTTATTCTGAGGATAGATCCTTTTGTTCCTTCCTTTTAATGTATAACTTTTCCCGACATGAATTTTAAATGTCTGCAGAATATTCCGTTGTATAGTCAGGCCTGCATTTAGGCAGTTTATAATTTTCTGATAAACATCCTAGTTTTGACAGCAACAGGAGGCAGATAAATTCTAGTCAAAAAGGGGCAGGTCCCTGGCAAGACCCCACCTTCGAATCAAAAATTCTGAAACCTGTGGCCCAAACTGAGAACTTTCATTCTTGTATGCCCATTCTCTTCTGATTGGTTCTTTCTGAATAATATTTTTTTACCAATGGAATGTTGTCTTTTCCAAAAATTCCTATGTCCTGCCCCACCCACATCCTGTGCCTATAAAGACCCCAAACTCAGCAGGCAGGGAGGAGAAGTGACTGGATGTCAGAGAGAAGCAGCTAGACGTTGAGGAGAGGTGACTTTGGCTTCAGAGATGGCAGCTAGATGAGGCTACTTGACTTCAGAAGAGAGAGGCAGAGAGGCAGCTTGACTTCAGGGGAGAGCAATCTTTCCTTCCTGTTGCCTTTCCAGCTCTTCTCTCTACTGACAGCTGCTTTACTCAGTAAAATTCTCCACATTCACCATCTTTCAATTCATCCACGTGACTTTATTCCTTTGGGCACTGGACAAGAATTCGGGACACACCAGGTATGGGTACCTGCTGTCACGCTGGCCCTTTGCCCTCACAGCCGCCCCACACAATAAGGGAAAGGGCTCACTGAGCTGATAACACACTGTTGTCTGCAGATAGCTGAGCTAAGAGAGCATTGTAACATGCCCTCTAGGGCTTTGGAGTCGCAGGCACCCCCACATAGATGCTGCTGTGGGGACTCCATGGAGTTTGCTCCGTTGCTAAAGCAGCTGGGTCCTGTACTCGCTCACGTGTATGCTCCCTCCTGCAAGGGATGGAGCACAGCAGACCCAACTGAGTGGTGTTTGCTCCTGCCAACACCAAAGTGGCAGGCCAGTTCCTGCACTCATTTGCTCACATGGTCCCTCCTGTAAGGGAGGCTGAGTAAACGAGGCACCCCTGTTGCAAGTCCCATGAAGGGGTCAAGAAAATATCCTGCATCAGTTTGATGATTATTGACCACTTCTCTGTATCTTATGATAGAATTCGAAAAGCGAGATTATTGATCAAAAGGCTATGAAAAAACATGAAGTTTCCAGACATTGCTTTAGAGTATTTTAATAAGGACCTAGTTCAATTTGAATCACATAAACTGTTTGGATTCCACCAGATAAGGGTGGGCAGGAATTGGAAGATTACAATATTTTTCCACTTCCACTTAGAGATTAGGTGAGGTTGTAGCCATTCACTTATCTATTTAAACAGAGTCATTGTTTATGCTTCCTTGTTATCATAGAATAACTATTTTTCTCCTAGTTGATGTATATGATTTACCTAATTTTTTATTATTTAAGTTCTGGGATACATGTGCAGAATGTGCAGGTTTATTACATAGCTATACATGTGCCATGGTGGTTTGCTGCACCCATGAACCGTCATCTACATTAGGTATTTCTCCTAATGCTATCCCTCTCCTAGGCCCCCACCCCTGGACAGGCCCTGGTGTGTGATGTTCTCCCTGTGTCCATGTGTTCTTATTGTTCAACTCCCACTTATGAGTGAGAATATGCAGTGTTTGGTTTTCTGTTCTTGTTAGTTTGCTGATAATGATGGTTTCCAGCTTCATCCATGTCCCTGCAAAGGACATGAACTCATCCTTTTTTATGGCTCCTTAGTATTCCATGGTGTATATGTGCCATATTTTCTTTATCCAGTCTGTCATCGATGGGCGTTTGGGTCGGTTCCATGTCTTTGCTATTGTGAATAGTGCATCAAGAAACATACGTGTGCATGTATCTTTATAGTAGAATGATTTATAATCCTTTGGGTATATACCCAGTAATGGGATTGTTGGGTCAAATGGTATTTCTGGTTCTAGATCCTTGAGGAATCGCCACACTGTATTCCACAATGTTTGAACTAATTTATGCTCCCACCAACAGTATAAAAGTGTTTCCATTTTTCCACATCTTCTCCAGCATCTGTCATTTCCTGACTTTTTGATTGCCATTCTAACTGGCGTGAGATGGTATCTCATTGTGGTTTTGATTTGCATTTCTCTAATGACCAGTGATGATGAGCTTTTTTTTCATACGTTTGTTGGCCACATAACTGTCTTTTTTTGAGAAGTGTCTGTTCATATCCCTTGCCCACTTTTTCATGGTTTTTTTTTTTTTTTAATTGTAAATTTGTTTACGTTTTGTAGATTCTGGATATTAGTTAGCCCTTTGCCAGATGGATAGATTGTAAAAATTTTCTCTCATTCTGTAGGTTGCCTGTTCTCTCTGATGGTAGTTTCTTTTGCTGTGCAGAAACTCTTTAGTTTAATTAGATCTCATTTGTCTATTTTGGCTTTTGTTGCCATTGCTTTTGGTGTTTTGGTCATGAAGTCTTTGCCCATGCCTGTGTCCTGAACGTTATTGCCGAGGTTTTCTTCTAGGGTTTTTATGGTTTTAGGTGTTACATTTAAATCTTTAATCCATCTTGAGTTAATTTTTGTATAAGGTGTAAGGAAGGATCCAGTTTCAGTTTTCTGCATATGGCTAGCCACTTTCCCAACACCATTTATTAAACAGGAAATCCTTTCCCCATTGCTTGTCAAAGATCAGATGGTTGTAGATGTGTGGTGTTTTTTCTGGTCTATATATCTGTTTTGGTACCAGTACCATGCTGTTTTGGTTACTGTAGCCTTGTAGTATAGTTTGAAGTCAGGTGGAGTGAGACTTCCAGCTTTGTTCTTTTTGCTTAGGATTTTCTTGGCTATACGGGCTCTTTTTTTGTTTCATATGAAATTTAAAGTAGTTTTTTTCTAATTCTGTGAAGAGAGTTAGTCCTAGCTTGATGGGAGTAGCATTGAATCTATAAATTACTTTGGGCAGTATGACCATTTTCACGATATTGATTCTTCCTATGCATGAGCATGGAATGTTTTTCCATTTGTTTGTGTCCTCTTTGATTTCCTTGAGCAGTGGTTTGTAGTTCTCCTTGAAGAGGTCCTTCCCATCCCTTGCAAGTTGAATTCCTAGGTATTTTATTCTCTTTTTAGCAGTTGTGAATGGGAGCGCAATCATGATTTGGCTCTCTGTTTGTCTGTTATTGGTGTATAGGAATGCTTGTGATTTTTGCACATTGATTTTGTATCCTGAGACTTTGCTGAAGTTGCTTACCAAGAGATTTTGGGCTGAGACGATGGGATTTTCAAAATATACAATCATGTCATCTGCAAACAGAGACAATTTGACTTCCTCTCTTCCTAATTAAATATCCTTTATGTCTTTCTCCTGCCTGATTGCCCAGGCCGGAGCTTCCAATACTATGTTGAATAGGAGTGGAGAGGGAGGGCATCCTTGTCATGTGCCAGTTTTCAAAGGGAATGCTTCCAGCTTTTGCCCATTCAGTTTGATATTGGCTGTAGGTTTGTCATAAATAGCTCTTATTATTTTGAGATACATTCCATCAATACCTAGTTTAATGAGAATTTTTAGCATGAAGGGGTGTTGACTTTTATCAAAGGCCTTTTCTGCATCTATTGAGATAATAATGTGGGTTTGTCTTTGGTTTTGTTTATGCGATGGATTACATTTATTGATTTGCATATGATGAATCAGTCTTGCATCCTAGGGATGAAGCCGACATGATCATGGTGGATAAGGTTTCTGATGTGCTGCTGGATTCGGTTTACCAGTATTTTGTGGAGGATTTTCGGATCGATCTTTATCAGGGATACTGGCCTGAAATTTTCTTTTTTTGTGTGTGTCTCTGCCAGGTTTTGGTATCAGGATGATGCTGGTCTCATAAAATGAGTTAGGGAGGAGTCCCTGAGTAGTTTTAGAAGGAATGATACCAGCTCCTCTTTGTACCTCTGGTAGAATTTGGCGGTGAATCCATCTGGTCCTGGGCTTTTTTTGGTTTGTGGGCTATTACTGCCTCAATTTCAGAACTTGTTATTGGTCTATTCAGGGATTCAACTTCTTCCTGGTTTAATCTTGGGAGGGTGTATTTTTCCAGGAATTTATCCATTTCCTCTAGATTTTCTAGTTTATTTGCGTAGAGATGTTTATAGTATTCTCTGATGGTAGCTTGTATTTCTTGTATTTCTATGGGATCAGTGGTGATATCCCCTTTATCATTTTTTGTTGTGTTTATTTTTTTCTTCTCTCTTTTATTCTTTATTAGTCTGGCTAGTGGTCTATCTTTTCAAAAAACCAGTTATTGATTTTTTGATGGTTTTTTTGTGTCTCTATCTCCTTCGGTTCTGCTTGATCTTAGTTATTTCTTGTCTTCTGCTAGCTTTTGAGATTGTTTGCTCTTACTTCTCTAGTTCTTTTAATTGTGATGTTAGGGTGTTGATTTAAGATTTTTCCTGCTTTCTCCTGTGGTGTGAATATCCCTGTAAACACTGAAAAATACAGAATGCTTCACGGATTTGCATATCTTCCTTGTGCAGGGTTCATGCTAATCTGTATCGTTACAATTTTAGCATATGTACTGCCAAACGAGCACCTTATTTGTTCTTATCATGGAGGATCCAACATATACCTTTGTGATATTATCAGTATGTAGATGGTAGTCGAAGCCACATACATATAAATGACAGGATCTAGGAAGAATGTGTGGTGGAGAAAGAAAGAGTTGAATATGGAACCCTGGGGAATAACAACATTTAAGGTTCAGGCCTTTAGAGAAGTCTTTTTCCTGCAGATTGGGAAAGAGTAGCTAACCAAGTGAGAGACAACTAGAGAGTAGAGAACTCCAGAATAATACAATGTTTCAACTGTGATGGAGATATTAGGGATGTCAAATGCATCAAAAATGTCTAGGAAGATAAAAGTGGATAAGTGCTATGTTTATCAACACAATTGTTCTATTCCTTTTGAGAGGTGAAGCTGGCTGGTCTTCTGGGTTGGATGGGAACATGGAGAACTTTTGTATCTAGCTAAAGGATTGTAAATGCACCAATCAGCACTCTGTAAAATGGACCAGTCAGCACTCTGTATAATGGACCAATCAGCAGGATGTGGGCGGGGCCAAATAAGGGAATAAAAGCTGGCCACCTGAGCCAGCAGTGGCAACCCACTCAGGTAGCCCTTGCCACACTGTGGAAACTTTGTTCTTTCGCTCTTCACAATAAACCTTGCTGCTGCTCACTCTTTGGGTCTGCACTACCTTTATGAGCTGTAACACTCACTGCAAAGGTCTGTGGCTTCACTCCTGAAGTCAGCGAGACCACAAACCCACCAGGAGGAACAAAGAACTCCAGATGCGCCACCTTTAAGAGGCGTAACACTCACTGCGAAGGTCTGTGGCTTCACTCCTGAAGTCAGTGAGACCATGAACCCACCAGGAGGAACAAACAACTCCAGAAGCACCACCTTTAAGAGCTGTAACACTCACTGTGAAGGTCTGCAGCTTCACTCCTGAAGTCAGCAAGACCATGAACTCACCAGAAGGAAGAAACTCCGAACACATCTGAACATCTGAAGGAACAAACTCCAGACACACCATCTTTAAGAACTGTACAACTTATTGTGAGTGTCTGCAGCTTCATTCTTGAAGTCAGCGAGACCAAGAATCCACTGGAAGGAACCAATTCTGGACACATTTTGGTGAATATGAAGGGACTATTGCCTATCGCCAAGTGGTGAGTACCATCGGACCCCTTTCTCTTGCTATTCTGTCCTATTTTTCCTTAGAATTCGGGGGCTAAATACTGGGCACCTCTTGGCCAATTAAAGTGACTAGCATGGCCGCTGGACTAAAGATACGGGTGTCAGGCTTTCTGGGAAAGGGCTGTCTAACAACCACTGACTCTTTGGAGTTGGCGGTGTTGGTTTGACTATAACCAGCTTCTGCTTTTCCTGTACTTCCGGGCTGAGCCGAGGGTCAACAGAGAAGAAAGCCATTCAGCTCCGGGGTCTCGACAATGAGTTGGTTGACCCTGTGGCCATAAGCGGAACTCTCAAAGTTACGTGGCCCAAGTGAGACTTGCCCATCTATCCTATGTATCCTGACCCTTGCCTCTTGGGTCCTAATGCCTGTCAGACAAACTTCCTCTTGCTTCTCTTCTGCAAGGCTAGTCCTGCTTCTAAAAACCATTCCCTGTTTCTGGTGCTTTTCTAGTTTCTCTTATAAGAATAATTTCTAGTATAAACTCCAGGACTCTATTCCCTTCTTTAGGCACCTGGGCTCACCAATCAGAAAGACATAATTTTTGCTCAAAGTCCCATCGTAGGGGGTACTATCTGGAATTTTAGGATCCTTCCTTGGACAAGCAGGCCTAACAAAAGCTATTTTTGAAGCTATGATATAGGGAACCTCAGAAATTGTATCTTTCTTATTCATATAAGTGAGGACAAAAGGCATGACTCTTCCAACTCTGGAGATCCCTTCCCTCCCTCAGAGTATGGCTCTCCACTTCATTTTTGAGGCATAACATCTTTATAGGACAGGGATAAAGTCCCAGTACTAACAGGAGAATGCTTAGGACTCTAGCAGGTTTTTGAGAATGTGTCGGGAAGGGCCACTAAATCTGACATTCCTCAGTCCTCCTTGTGGTCTAGGAGGAAAATTAGCATTTCTGCTGCTGTGTTGGTGAGTGCAACTATTCTGATCAGCAGGGTCCAGGACCCTTGCGGGTTCTTGGGCAGGGGGGAGAAACAAACAAACCACAATCTTGAGCGGTTTTGTCTTTCGGATGGGAAACACTCAGGCATCAACAGGCTTACCCTTGAAATGCATCCTAAGCCATTGGGACCAATTTGACCTGCAAACCCTGAAAAAGGTGGCTCATATTTTTCTGCACTACGGCTTGGCCCCAATATTCTCTCTCTGATGGGGAAAAATGGCCACCAGAGGGAAGTATAAATTACAATACTATCTTGCAGCTTGACCTTTTCTGTAAGAGGGAAGGCAAATGGAGTGAAATACCTTATGTTGAAGCTTTCTTTTCATTGAAGGTGAATCCACACTATGCAAAGCTTGCAATTTACATCCCAGAAGAGGACCTCTCAGCTTACCCCAATATCCTAGCCTCCCCATAGCTCCACATCCTATTAATGATAAGCCTCCTCTAATCTCCCCTGCCCAGGAGGAAACAAGCAAAGAACTCTCCAAAGGACCACAAAAACCCCCCGGGCTATTGGTTATGTCCCCTTCAAGCTATAGGGGGAGGGGAATTTTGCCCAACCCAGGTACATGTACTTTCTCCCTCTCTGATTTAAAGCAGATCAAGGCAGACCTGGGGAAGTTTTCAGATGATCCTGATAGGTACATAGATGTCCTACAGGGTCTAGGGCAAACCTTCCATCTCACTTGGAGAGATGTCATGCTACTGTTAGATCAAACCCTGGACTTTAATGAAAAGAATGCGACTTTAGCTGCAGCCTAAGAGTTTGGAGATACCTGGTATCTTAGTCAAGTGAATGATAGAATGACAGCTGAAGAAAGGGACAAATTCCATACTGGTCAGCAAGCTGTCCCCAGTATGGAGCCCCACTGTGTTCTAGAAGGACTAAGGAGAACTAGGAAAAAGCCCATGAATTACTCAATGATGTCTACCATAACTCAGGGAAAGGAAGAAAAGCCTTCTGCCTTCCTCGAGCAGCTACAGGAAGCCTTAAGGAAATGTACTCCCTTGTCACCTGACTCCCTCGAGGGTCAGTTGATCCTAAAAGATAAGTTGATTACCCAATCAGCCGCAGATATCGAGAGAAAGCTCCAAAAGTGAGCCCTGGGCCCTGAACAACATCTGGAGGCATTATTAAACCTGGCAACCTTGGTGTTCTATAATAGGGACCAAGAGGAGCAGGCCGAAAAGGAAAAGCAAGATCAGGGAAAGGCTGCAGCCTTAGTCATGGCCCTCAGACAAACAAACCTTGGTGGTTCAGAGAGGACAGAAAATGGAGCAGGCCAATCACATGGTAGGGCTTGTTATTAGTGTGGTGTGCAAGGACACTTTAAAAAAGATTCTCCAATGAGAACAAGCTGCCCCCTCACCCATGTCTGCTATGCCCAGGCAGCAACTGGAAGGCACACTGCCCCAGAGGGCAAAGGTTCTCTGTCATTACCCTCACTGTGCCTGGTACATTTAACCATTGAGGGCCAGGAAATTGACTTCCGCCTGGACGCTGGTGTGGCCTTCTCAGTGTTAATCCCCTGTCCCGAACAACTGTCCTCAAGGTCTGTTACCATCCGAGGAATCCCGGGACAGCCTGTAACCAGGTATTTCTCCCACCTCCTCAGTTGTAATTGGGAGACTTTGCTCTTTTCACATACCTTTCTTGTGATGCCTGAAAGTCCCATACCCTTATTAGGGAGGGATATATTAGCCAAAGTTGGAGCTATTATCTACATGAATATGGGAAACAAGTTACCCATTTGTTGTCCCCTGCTTGAGGAGGAAATCAACCCTGAAGTCTGGGCATTGGAAGGAACAAACTCAAGCTCCAGCCTTAAGCCTTCACATAGGGCAAAACTTTTCTTTATACGTCACAGAGAGAGCAGGTATAGCTCTTGTGGTCCTTACTCAGACTCATGGGACAGCCCCACAACCAGTGGCATACCTAAGTAAGGAAATTGATGTAGTAGCAAAAGGCTGGCCTCACTGTTTACGGGTAGTTGTGGCAGTGGCTTTCTTAGTGTCAAAGGCTTTCAAAATAATACAAGGAAAGGATCTCACTGTCTGAACTACTCGTGACGTAAATGGCATACTAGGTGCCAAAGGAAGTTTATGGCTATCAGATAACTACCTGCTTAGCTACCAGGTACTACTCTTTGAAGGACCAGTGATTCAAATACATACATGTGCGACCCTCAACCCTGCCACTTTTCTCCCACAGGATGGGGAGCCAATTGAGCATGACTGCCAACAAATTATAGTCCAGACTTATGCTACCCGAGATGATCTCTTAGAAGTCCCCTTAGCTAATCCTGACCTTAACCTATATACTGATGGAAATTCATTTGTGGAGAATGGGATACGAAGGGCAGGTTATGCCATAGTAACAGTACTTGAAAGTAAGCCTCTTACCCCAGGGACCAGTGCCCAGATAGCAGAACTAGTGGCACTTACCTTAGCCTTAGAACTGGAAAAGGGAAAAAGAATAAATGTGCATACAGATAGCAAGTATGCTTATCTAATCCTATGTGCCCATGCTGCAATATGGAAAGAAAGGGAGTTCCTAACCTCTGGGGAACCCGCATTAAATACCACAAGGAAATTATGGAGTTATTGCATGCAGTGCAAAAACCCAAGGAGGTGGCAGTCTTACACTGCCGAAGCCATCAAAAGGGGAAGGAGAGGGAGAACAGCAGCATAAGCAGCTGGCAGAGGCAAGGAAAGACCAGTAGAAAGGAGAGAGAAAGAGACAGAAAGTCAGAGAAAGAGAGGAAGAGACAAAGAGGGAGTCAGAGAGAGAGAGAGAGAGACACAGAAAGTCGAAGAGAAAAGAAGAGACAGACAAAGAGGGAGTCAGAAAGAGAGAGATGAAGAAGTCAAAGAGAAAGAGAGATGGAAGTAGTAAAGAAAAAACAGTGTACCCTATTCCTTTAAAAGCCAGGGTAAAGTTAAAACCTATAATTGATAATTGAAGGCCTTCTCTGTAACCCTGTAACACTGCAATACCACCTTGTTGTCAGTGTAAACAAGGGCGTAGCCCGAAAGCACTGAGGCCACTGAAAACCCATAGTCTTCCTATCAAAAATCCTTAACCCAGTAGGTTTCCTAACAGGGGATCTAAATCTTAGCTAATTACCATACAAAGATCCAACCAGACCTAGGAGGAACTCCCTTCGGGATGGGAGGATAGATGGTTCCTCCTAGGTGATTAAGGAAAAAAGATACAGCGGGTATTCAGCAAGTGATAAGGAAACTCTTGTAGAAGCAGAGTTAGGAAAATTGCCTAGTAATTGGTCTGCTAAAACATGTGAGTTGTTTGCATTCAGCCAAACCATAAAGTACATTCAGAATCAGGAAGGAGCCATCTATACCAATTCCTAGTTAATATGGACTGAAAGAAGTTTTATTAATAGCAAAGAAAAATTAAAATCCCAAACTTAAAAGGTTTTCAACAAAAGTAAAGTTTGCTAAAAGTTAACAGTGTAACATGTATTATCCTAACTTCCAATCGTATGGAAATCAGACCCTATCAGTGCCCCTCGAAGCTCAAGTCCATCAGTGCAGGGCCATACAACTAATACCCCTACTTATAGGATTAGGAATGGCTACTGCTATAGGAACCAGAAGAGCCAGTTTATCTACTTCATTATCCTACTACCACACACTCTCAAAGGATTTCTCAGACAGTTTGTAAGAAATAACGAAATCTATCCTTACTCTACAATCCCAAATAGACTCTTTAGCAGCAGTGACTCTCCAAAACCGCCGAGGCCTAGACCTTCTTGCTGCTGAGAAAGAAGGACTCTGCACCTTCTTAGGGGAAGAGTGTTGTTTTTACACTAACCAGTCAGGAATAGTATGAGATCCTGCCTGGCATTTACAGGAAAAGGCTTCTGAAATCAGACAATGCCTTTCAAACTCTTATACCAACATCTGGAGTTGGGCAACATGGCTTCTCCCCTTTCTAGGTCCCGTGACAGCCATCTTGCTATTACTCACCTTTGGGCCCTGTATTTTTTAACTCCTTGTCAAATTTGTTTCCTCTAGGATTGAAGCCATCAAGCTACAGATGGTCTTACAAATGGAACCCCAAATGAGCTCAACTAACAACTTCTACTGAGGACCCTTGGACCGACCCACTGGCCCTTTCGCTGGCCTAAAGTGTTGCCCTCTGGAGGACACTACGACTGCAGGGCCCCTTCTTTGCCCCTATCCAGCAGGAAGTAGCTAGGGCGGTCATTGCCCAGTTCCCAACAGCAGTTGGAGTGTCCTGTTTAGGGGGGCGGGTTGAGAGGTGAAGCCAATGGGCTTCTGGGTAGGGTGGGGACTTGGAGAACTTTTGTGTCTAGCTGAAGGATTGTAAATGCACCAATCAGTGCTCTGTGTCTAGCTAAAAGATTGTAAACGCACCAAGCAGCACTCTGTAAAATGGACCAATCAGCACTCTGTAAAATGGACCAATCAGCAGAATGTGGGTGGGGCCAAATAAGGAAATAAAAGCTGGCCACCTGAGCCAGCAGCGGCAACCCACTCGGGTCCCCTTCCACATGGTGGAAGTTTTGCTCTTTTCCTCTTCACGATAAATCTCACTGCTGCTCACTCTTTGGGTCTGCACTACCTTTATGAGCTATAACACTCTCTGCGAAGGTCTGTGGCTTCACTCCTGAAGTCAGCGAGGCCACAAACCCACCAGGAGGAACAAGCAACTCCAGACGTGCCACCTTTAAGAGCTGTAACACTCACTGTGAATGTCTGTGACTTCACTCCTGAAATCAGCAAGACCACGAACACACCAGAAGGAAGAAACTCTGGACACATCTGAACATCTGAAGGAACAAACTCCATACATACCATCTTTAAGAACTGTAGCACTCACAGTGAGTGTCCGTGGCTTCATTCTTGAAGTCAGTGAGACCAAGAACCCACTGGAAGGAACAAATTCTGGACACACTTTTGTGACACTAGAGTCAATAGAGAAATGTGTGAGATAATGGAAGGGAGAGACTGACTGGAAGATGAGGATGCCAATGCAGAAACCATACATGAGACACATTTTTCAAAAAGTTTGACTTCGAAGGGAAGAGAAAAAGAAAGGTACAACAGAGATAGTAATTACTTTTAGCTTTTATCTAAATAGGTGTTTTAACTGAAACTACTGCAGCCTATTTAAATAGGAAGGAATCTATGGAAATAGAATAGTCAAGGGCACAGGAAAGAGGGGTGAAGACAGTTGAATAGAGATATCTGAGGAAGCCAGGCGGTGGTATCAGATTGATCTCAGAGGCAGGGAAAGACACCTCATCTAGTTTAACAGGACAAAGGAAGCAAATTTGCCCATATGTTGGAATTGGGAAGTGAGATAATATTTGAATAAATTCCTGAGTGATGATGCCTCTTTTTTTTTCCCTGTAAAGTAGGAGATGATGCCATGGCTTAAGAGTAAGGAGTGTGGTGGAGAAGGAAGAACTTGCAGTGAGTGAATGTGTTTTTAAAAGGCCACTGTGGGCTGGGCGCGGTGGCTCACACCTGTAATCCCAACACTTTGGGAGGCTGAGGCAGGCAGATCACGAGGTCAGGAGTTCCAGATTAGCCTGGCCAACATGGTGAAACCCCATCTCTACTAAAAATACAAAACTTAGGCCAGGCGCGGTGGCTCATGCCTTTAATCCCAGCACTTTGGGAGGGTGAGGTGGGTGTATCACGAGATCAGAAGATTGAGACTATCCTGGCTAACACAGTGAAACCCCATCTCTACTAAAAATAACAAAAAATTAGCCGGGGCGTGGTGGCACCCATCTGTAGTCCCAGCTACTCGGGAGGTTGAGGCAGAAGAATCACTTGAACCTGGGAGGCGGAGGTTGCAGTGAGCCAGGATTACACCACTGCACTCCAGCCTGGGTGACAGAACAAGACTCTGCCTCAAACAAAACAAAACACCCCAAAAATTATCCGGGGGTGGTGGTGGGCACCTATAATCCCAGCTACTCAGGAGGCTGAGGCAGGAGAATTGCTTGAAACAGGAAGGCGGAGGTTGCAGTGAGCTGAGATCGGGCCACTGCACTCCAGACTGGGCAAAAGAGGGAAACTCTTTTTTTTTTTTTTTTTTGAGACAAAGGCCACAGTGCAGCATATAAGAGAAAACTGTCCGCAAACGCACAGGATGGTAAGATAGAGCTGACAACTCATTTATCCTAGAAATTATGAATTTGTTGTGACAACAATCCTTAAAAAATGGGCCAACTGTGAACCCCATGAGGACAGGATCCATGTCTGTCCTGTTCAGCAAAACACCTTCCAAATCTACTAGAGAATCTTGCATGTAATAGAAACTCTATAAATATTTTTGAATGAGTAAATGTAATTTTTTCTGATAATACTCAGCCTGATATGGAGATGAGATAACAGAAAATTGGCATGATCTAGAAGATTTTTTCCCCTTAAACCTGACTGTTTTATGTTAGTGAATTCACTACAATGTATTGCTAAAGGTGGTTGTATAAGCCGTTCTATTTGGAATCTCCTTTTTGTCCTTCTGTTCAAAGTGAGAAAAGAACAACCTGTTTGAACCAGACATCAGATCATGATAGTTATGTGGGGAGAAGGCAGGTAGGGACTCAGTAAAGGGACCTGGTAGGGAAAGCAGAATCTACAGGTTTAAACGTAACATTATGTCTCAGAGTCAGTCATTCTAGGAATTGGTCTCGTGAAAGATGTACCCAAAGTTGCATTTCAAGTCGTGAGATTAAATTTTGGAGGAGAGATCTTGAGAGACATGAAAAGGATTATCTAAAATCTGAATAAGATTCTAAGGTGGTGAATATCAATACAGGGCAGTATAGAAAATAATCTGAGCTTTAAGTAATAGGAGCCATTCAGATGGTGCCTTCAGACAAGCACTAGGTATTAGAAACTCAGAGGTGAGCAGATAATGCAGTTTCTGAGGGATTGGAGCATGAAGCAGGAACTCTAGATAAGAATGGGGCACCTAGGAACTTGAGATTGTTTTATTCATCCTTACATGTGACTAATATTTATTGAAAGTACGGCACTGTGCAAGGCAAGGAAAAAAGGCTGGCACTGGGAATTAATACCACAACGCAGTAATTAAATAATCGATATGTTAAGTTTGGAAATGGTTCAGCGGCAAGAATGACCAGAGTTGATCCACTATCAGGGATGGGCCGAACCCTTAGACAGGATTTACAGGCATCAGCCCATGTGGACTGCTAAGCAAGCTGGTACAGTCACTTCTTTTAGATTGCTTTGGAGGGGGGGGGTTTTCAAATTTGCTTTTGGTTTAAGGTGGTCAAGGCCATTGAGTTGAGCAAGGAAATAAGCTTTTCTTAAAGGACTGTTTTCCAAACAGGCTTGGTTCTGTGGACCCAAATGACAAGATAGTTTCTGGTTAAATCTCACAGATAAAGTTCTAACCCTCTTAAAAGAAAAATGATTTTCAAAAAGACTTAGGTCATTCATTCTAACAGGTAAGAACAACCTTCCATATACATGACAGCCAAAACTTTGTTATCACGTGGGAAAAAGATCTTCCGCCACCTAGTCTGCTAAATATTATTTACAAATTTCTTTATGATGGGTACAAATACCCAAAATTCCACCATCACTCTTTATTAGTATAGATGGGAACATATGGGACTGTGATGTGACTCAGCTCATTAAGATCTTTATTATTTTTATCGGTGAAACGGGGGTAGGGGTGCACTTAAAAAGATTGTATTTCTGAGAGAGGGAAGGGAATGTTACAAATAGATGAGTAAGTCAACAAAAGGAGAAGGATGTAGAATGCCTGCAGACTGTCTGATTATTTTAAAAAGTCTACGTTTTAAGGGAGATAGAATCAAAATTCTTGAGTGGACTCTATTTATCCTATGCTGTTTGAAATGATAACTACATTTTTACTTTATGCCAATGGTGTTTCTGCTCACAGATTCCAAATTCCCTGGTTAATGTGCTGAAAACTTGTTTTGCTGAACGTAAAACCCAATAAAATCATTGATTTCTACAATATTTGTATGGTGGAGCTCAATTCAATGAATAAATTAATAAAATGAATAAATGATAAATGAAACATAATAAATTAATAAAACCTCAATGTAATATGCCTTTTAATATATTCAGGAGGGAATGTTTCAACTGTTAAATTGATTGTAGTTAAATGAATTAAAAAACAAAATAAATTTTAAAATGCTCCATTATTCATTAAAGTGCTTTAGTGCCTCATTAATCTATTTTAGATCACTCAGGCCCATAAGTGCCTATTGTCAAAAGCTGATAAAGTGTGAGGAACTGCTTTTCATACCCTAGAGCCAACTGAATACAGCAACGCTTCTCAAAGTGTAAAGATCAAGTCTGTTGGGTATAAAGTGTCTTTGAAGCTTGAAAACTTTTTGAAGGGAATATTGGGAGGATTTTTTTTCCCCATGTTCAGATAGTCACATTTTAAGAATTGTTATAAAAAAAGGAAATAAAAGAAACTTCTGGATTTTAAAGTATCCCATTTGTCTCCTTTCCAGAGCACTCAAGATGAGACACATCAGTGGGTCAACCTAAAAGATTTCCTGATTTAAAACACAGTTGCAACTTTTTTTTTCCCCCCCAAAGGTATTGTTCTTTCTAGTGGCTTAATCTCTATTCCTCTTAGTCATTTGCATCTTCTTTCTCTAGTCTCAGCTTCCAGAGGTAAATTCCCAGTGACTTTCTGCTGAGTCTTATTGACAAGATCAAGTCATCCTATGCTGGCTGGCTCTCTTCAGAGCAATCTCCTCATCAATGTCCTCCGAAATCTCCCTAGCCTCTTTTTGTTTTTTTGTGTTTTTTTGCCTTGATTATTTCCAAGATGCTGGGGGGAGGTGTGAGAACCCCAGCATCAGGAAGTGGTCAACTTGCAGGTTGTGAAACGAGATTACCAACAACAGTGTAGGTTTGAAAAAAGGGAAGTTTATTAGAAAGGAGGAATGCTGCAAAAGGGTGCAGCGGAGGGCCTCAGTGAGAGGACTGAGCACCGCTCAGTGGATTTTCCTTAGGGGTATTTATGGACCGTAAGGCAGGGGCTTAGGGTTGTAAAATGAATTTCAGTATGATATCCCAGAGAAGTATAGAAATTTTAGTTACTTATAAAAGTTGAAAGAGGCCTGGAACGAGATGCGACCAGGTGGTCTTTGTTCCCTTCTAAATTCCTTAGATAAGAAGTTTTGCCTCCAGATGGTGTTTGATGGTCACCAGGTGATTTCTGCTCTCCTCACAAGGGTTCTGTGAGTCATGAAACAGGCTTTGTTTGTTATTTTATAAATTCTATATATGAAGGGTGGGGTTTGTCTCACTCACTTTAGTATCCTACTGGCGGAACCCACTCTAGCTTTCTTTAATGAATGCATTACACACTTAAAATTTATATGACACTTATTTAAAGTCTCCTGATGTATACTTAAAAACCTATAATGAAATACATCAAAAATGACATTACGTAGTGATGTCTGTTATTGATTTTTTTTTTTTTTTTTTTGAGACAGTCTCTCTCTGTCGCCCAGGCTGGAGTGCAGTGGTGTGATCTCAGCTCACTGCAACCTCTGCCTCCCTGGTTCAAGTGATTCTCGTGCTTCAGCCTCCTGAGTAGCTGGGATTACCATGCCCAGCTGGGATTACCACCATGCCCAGCTAATTTTTGTATGTTTACTACAGAGGAGTTTCTGCCACATTGGCCAGGCCAGTCTCTAAGTCCTGGCCTCAAGTGATCTGCCTGCCTCAGCCTCCCAAAGTGCTGGAATTACAGTCGTGAGCCACCGTGCCTGGCCGGTATTTGATATTTTATATGAAACTTGTTTTTGTCTTTCTACAAGCTTGTATATTTTTTCCCTTCCCAATTTTTTTCTCCAAATTTTTAAAAATTTTACAATGATGTGGGTCGGTAATGATGTGGGAGTCAGAATATCTTCTCATAGAAAAGGCAGCTTTCAAAACAAATCACTTAATGAAACTTGTCAAGTTTCTAAAAATGCTGGATTGACCAATCCTAATTTTTTTCATCAGTCATGGAACTTTACCACTAGCTCAGTAGTTTATTGATGATATTGTAGAAGGATAATTATGTGCTATATTTCTTTCTGTCATGAAAATAAGTAATTCCTCATTTATCATCCTTTATGAATTACAGCACAGAAATACAAATGAAAGCTTCAGAAATTAAAGCACATTTTAAATATTAAGAAATACTAGAGTAGGATGGGTTTAAGCCCAGCCATACCATCAACTTATAATGATCTTGTGAATTTAAGTAATGAATATCTTAGGGTGTCACTTTCCATATTTGTAAAATGGAAAAATATTAGTATTTAGCTTACAAGGTTGTGGTGAGGAGTGCATAAGACAATACAGGAATATTGTTGGAGTCTGGCACATAATAATAATTTTAGGTATTATGATGATGGTCAGGTATTTTATGATGGAACATAGACTCATTAATGATGGAATTTTTTTTTTTTTATGGAGTGGGGAGAAGTTTTTATTTGGAAATGCTAGATGTAAGGCTGAAGGAGCCTTCTAAGGTAGAGAAGGAGAGAGGAATGTTGTAAAGGGCTTTAGCAAGGGCATCCAGCTGGAGTTCAGCTAGTTTCAGAAAAGAGTAGATTAAGAATGATTCTCAGGGAGGGAATAATTGCTAAAGATGAGCAGCCGCTGTTGGACAATTCGCATTTTACCAAGAGCAATGGAGAGGAACAGTGAGGAGTCAAGTCATGTGTAAGAGGGAGTGGAGAGGAACAGCAGGATGGGGTGAGTGGGGGCACTGTGGCAAGGGCTGCACTGGCAGGTGCTCTTTCTTTCAGTGTCCCTCACACACTGCTGTCTCTTGATATTTTTCTATTTATGTTTATATTTTATCTTCTTAGTTATATTTTATTTTTAATTAACATGTAACATTTATGTGTATTTAGGGGTACAGAGTGATACACTTATGCATATAAACAATGTGTAATAATCAAATCAGCATAATTAGCATCTCTGTCACCTCAAACATCATTTCTTTGTGTTGGGAATATTCAAAATCTCTCTTCCACTGTAATTCCTATTTCTTTTTTTCTTTTCCCCCAGGATGGAGTCTCACTCTGTCGCCCAGGCTGGAGTGCAGTGGCGCGATCTCGGCTCACTGTAAGCTCCGCCTCCCGGGCTCACGCTATTCTCCTGCCTCAGCCTCCCGAGTAGCTGATACTACAGGTGCCCACCACCATGCCCGGCTAAGTTTTTGTATTTTTAGTAGAGGCGGGGTTTCACCTTGTTAGCCAGGATGGTCTCAATCTCCTGACCTTGTGATCCACCCACCTCGGCCTCCCAAACTGCTGGGATTTCAGGCGTGAGCCACCGTATCTTCCACTGTAGTTTCATAGTGAGAAAAAAATCCTCTCTTCCAGGTATTTGAAAATATACTATAGGCCAGGCACAGTGACTCACACTTGTAATCCCCACACTATGGGAGGCCGAGGTGGGTGGATCACCTGAGGTCAGGCGTTCAAGACCAGCCTGGGCAACATGGTGAGACCCAGTCTCTACTAAACATACAAATAATTAGCTGGGCGTGGTGACGTGTACCCGTAATCCCAACTGCTAGGAAGGTTGGGGCAGGAGAATAGCTTCAGCCTGGGAGGCAGAGGTTGCAGGGAGCCGAGATTGCACCATTGCACTCCAGCCTGGTGACAGAGCAAGACTCTGTCTCAAAAAAAAAAAAAAAAAAAAAAGAAAGAAAAAAGAAAATATACAGTAAATTATTGTTGACTATAGCCATCCTACAGTGCTACAGAAAACTAGAACCTATTCCTCCTGTCCAGCTGTGATTTTGTATTCACTAACCAACCCCTCTCTGTCCTCTCCCTCCTACCCTAGAGTAGAGAGTTCTATGCGTGCAAACTTGTAGCTCCCGCCAATGAGCGAGTACAGGTGATACTTCTTTTTCTGTGCCTGATATTTCACTTAACACAATGTCCTCCAGGTTCATTGTTGTTGCTGCAAATGATGGGATTTTATTCTTTTTTATGGTTGAATAATATTTCATTGTGTATATATAACACATTTTCTTTATCCCACTCATCTGTTGATGATAGATTGATTACATATCTTGGCTATTGTGAAGAATGCTGCAGTAAACATGAAAATATCTCTTAGATACACTGATTTCCTTTCCTTTCCTTAATGGCTGTACTAATTTATAGTCCTACCAACAGTGTATAAGAGTTCCCTTTTCTCTGCATTTTTGCCATCACTTGTTACTTTTTTCTTTTTGATAATAACAATTCTAACTGGGGTGAGAAGATATGTCATTGTGGTTTTGATTTCTATTTCCCTGATAATTAATGACATTGAACTTTTTAAAAAATATATACCTGGTCATTTGTATGTCTTCAGTACTAAGCTGTTTTGTGTTACTATAAACAAATACCTGAGACTGGATGATTTATAAAGAAAAGAGGTTTAATTGGCTCACAGTTCTGCAGGCTGTACAAGCATGGCTCCAGTATCTGCTTCTGGTGAGGGTCTCAGGAAGCTTCCAATCATGGCAGAAAGCAAAGGAAGAGCAGGTGATGTCACATGGCAAGAGCAAGAGCAAGAGACAGAGAACTATAGTGATGGTACTGGCATTGGATGAACATTTCCATTCCGAAAGGGAGAAATCAGCCCATAGAAAGGGCCAACAGGCCCCAAGCAAGTCTGAAACCCAGCAGTGCAGTCATTAAATCTGAAACATCCAAAATAATCTTCTCTGACTCCACGTCCCATATTCTAGGCACACTGGTGTAACAGTTGGATTCCCAAGGCCATGGGCAGCTCTGCCTCTGTGTTTTGCAGAGTTGATCCCCTGTGGCTGCTCTCACAGGTAAGAATTGAGTGCCTGCAGCTTTTCCAGGCTGAGGATACAAGCTGCTGGTGGCTCTAACATTCTGGGTCTGGAGGGAGGTGACCCCCTTCCCACAGCTCCACTAGGCATTGCCCTGGAGGGGACCCTGCTCAGGAGCTCCAGCCCCACATTTTCCCTTGCCGTTATGCTAGTAGCGTTTCTCTGTGGGGCTCCCCCTCCTGCAGCAGACTTCTCCCTATGCACCCAGGTTTTCTGATAGATCCTCTGAAATCTAGGTAGAAGCCACCAGGCCTCCTTCCCACTTGTATTTGAGCATCTACCACACTTAACACCACATGAAAACTGCCAAAATGTATGGCTTGCACCCTCTAGAGCTGTAATCTGAACTTTACCTGGACTCCTTTGAGCTGAGGCTGAAGCCAGAAGAGCTAGGATATGGAGAGCGATGTCCCAAGGCTGTGCAGGGTAGCAGGCCCTTGGGGTTGACCCCTGAAACCATTATTTCTTCCTAGGCCTCTGAGCCCATGGTGGAAGGAGAGGCCTGGAAGTTCTCTGAAATTCCTTTGAGGCCTTTTTCCCATTGTCTTGGATATTAGCACTTGTCTCCCTTTTAGTCATCCTAATCCATTTAGCAAATGGTTGCTCTGCAGTCCTCTTGAATTCTTTCACTGAAAATGGGCTTTCCTTCTATACCACATGGCCAGGCTGTGGTCTGCTTCCCTTTTAATTATAAGTTCCAACTGTAAGTCATTTCTTTGTTCCCACTTAAAATTATAGGTTGTTAGAAGCAGCTATGCCACTTCTTGAATATTTTACTTCTTAGAGATTTCTTCTAAGTCATTACCTTAAGTAATTGCTCTTAAGTTCAAACTTCCACAAAGCCCTAGAACGTGGAAACAAGGCAGCCAAGTTTTCTGCTAGGGAGTAACAATTGTGACCTTTACTCCAGTTTCCAGTAAGTTCCTTATTTCCATCTGAGACCTTATTAGACTGACCTTCACTGTGCATATCTCTATCAGCATTTTGACCACAACTATTTCATCACTTTCTAAAGAGTTTCAAACTTCCCCTCATCTTTCTGTATTATGAGCCCTCTGAACACTTTTAATTTCTGCCCATTACCCAGTTCTAAAGCTGCTTCTGTTATGCCCAGACCGTTTGTTCCCCAAAGAAGACCACCAGAGTCCAGAGTCAAAGCCAAGCGGCAAGGATCTTTACTGCAAGTTCGAACTTGGTCCCTCCGTTCCACAGCATACAAGAGGGCCCCGAACGATGCATGTGCTTGCTTTTTATAGCCCGATGTAAACAGGTTATAGAGGAACAAGGGAATTCTTTTGGTTACAGCATTACAATTGGTTAACATTTTAAGTTATATCTTTAGCAGTTTTCTATTAGTTCCTGCGCTTTCAGTAAAGCCGTAAACAGTTGTGACCTTATTGGGGGTCTCTCCAGGTGGTGTTTTTCCAAAGTTGAGATATATGGTGTGTTTGTACTGGGCCCAAGAAGTTGAGATATATGGTGTGTTTGTACTGGGCCCAGGAAGTTGAGATATATGGTGTGTTTGTACTGGGCCCAGGAAGTTGAGATATATGGAGTGTTTGTACTGGGGCCAGGAAGTTGAGATATATGGAGGAATGTGTTTGTACTGGGCCCAGGGCTGAGGAATGTGTGAATTGTGTGAATGTGTTTGTGTTGGGCCCAGGAAGTTGAGATATATGTTTGTACTGGGCCCAGGGCTAAGGAATGTGTTCTTTCACTTCCACATGTTGTTTTTTGTTTGTTTGTTTGGTTTTTTTTGAGATGGAATCACGCTCTGTCATCCAGGTTGGAGTGCAGTGGTGTGATCTTGGCTCACTGCAACCTCCTCCTTCCCGGTTCAAGTGATTCTTCTGCCTCAGCCTCCCAAGTAGCTGGGACTACAGGTGCATGCCACCATGCCCAGATAATTTCTGTATTTTCAGTAGAGATGGGGTTTCACCATATTGACCAGGCTGGTCTCAAACTCTTGACCTCATGATCCACCTGCCTTAGCCTCCCAAAGTGCTGGGATTACAAGCGTGAGCCACTGCACCGAGCAGATTCCACGTTTTTAGGCATCTTTCTGGCAATGCCTCTGTCCTCACTATGAATTTTCTATATTAGGCCTTTTTTTCATTAGTATAAAGGGATACCTGAAATGAAGTAATTTATAAAGAAATTAGGTTTTTTAAATTAATTAATTAATTTTATTTTTGATTTTTTGTAGAGATGGGATTTCTCTGTTGCCCAGGCTGGTCTGGAACACCTGGGCTCAAACAATCCTCCTGCCTTGGCCTTCCAAAATGTTGGGATTACAGGCATGAGCCACCACACCCAGTCAGGAAAGAGGTTTAATTGGATCACGATTCTTCAGGCTATATAAGTACAACTGCAGCATCTGCTTCTGGTGAGGGTCTCAGGAAGCTTCCAATCATGGAGGAAGGCAAAGGGAAAGCAAGCGATGTCACATGGCAAGAATGAGAGCGAAAGAGGGGGAGAAGTGGGAAGTCTTAGACTTTTAAACAAGCAGATCTCATGTGAACTTGAGAGACAGGACTAGCTGAATTTCCTAGGCCAAATAAGAATCCCTAAGCCTAGCTGAGAAGGTGACTGCATGCACCTTTAAACATGGGGTTTGCAACTTAACTTACACCCAACCAGTCAGGTAGTAAAGAGAGCTCACTAAAATGCTAATTAGGCAAAAACAGGTGGTAATGAAATAGCCAATCATCTATTGCCTGAGAGCACAGCGGGAGGGACAATGATCGGGATATAAACCTAGGCATTCAAGCCTGCAGCGGCTACCCTTTTTGGGTCCTCTCCCTTTGTATGGGAGCTCTGTTTTCACTCTATTAAATCTTGTAACTGCACACTCTTCTGGTCCGCATTTATTACAGCTTGAGCTGAGGTTTCACTCGCTGTCCACCACTGCTGTTTGCTGCTGTTGCAGACCTGCTGCTGACTTCCATCCCTTCAGATTCGGCAGGGTGTCTGCTGTGCTCCTGATCCAGAGAGGCACCCATTGCTGCTCCTGATCAGGCTAAAGGCTTGCCATTGTTCCTGCAGGACTAAGTGCCTGGGTTCATCCTAATCGAGCTGAACCGAGTGAACTAGTCACTGGGTTCCATGGTTCTCTTCTGCCACCCACGGCTTCTAATAGAGCTATAACACTCAGTGCATGACCCAAGATTCCATTCCTTGGAATTTGTGAGGCCAAGAACCCCAGGTCAGAGAACACGAGACTTGCCACCATCTTGACAGCGGCCTGCTGCCATCTTGGAAGTGGCCCACCACCATCTTGGGAGCTCTGGGAGCAAGGACCCGCTGGTAACAAACTGATGGAGAACTCTGCTGTTACCAAGGGGATGGTGCTAAGCCTTTCATGAGGGATTAGCCCCTGTGATCCAATAATCTCCCACCAGGCCCCAGCTACAACATTGAGGATTACATTTCAACATGAGATTTGGAGAGAACAAACATTGAAACTACACTATCTTCTTTTGAGAAATGTCTGTTTAGATCATTTTTCCATTTTCTAATTTGATTTTTTTTTTTGCTGTTTAATTGTTTGAGCTCCTTGTATATTCTGAATATTAGTCCCTTGTCTGATGCATAATGTGCAAATAATTTCTCCCGTTCTACAGGTTGTCTCTTCACTAATTTTTTTCTTTGCTGTACAGAAACTTTTTTTAGCTTGAAACAATCTCACTTGTCTATTTTTGCTTTTGTTGCCTGTTTTTTTGAGGTCTTAGCCATAAAACCTTTTTCCAGACAAATTTCCTGATGCATTTCCCCTGTGCTTTTTTTTTCTATTAACTGTGTAGTTTTGAGTCTTACATTAACTCTTTAACCCGTTTTGAGTGATTTATTGTATGGTGAGAGATAGGAGTCTAGTTTAATTCTTCTGCATATAGATATCAAATTTCCCAGAATCATTTATGGAAGAAATTGTTCTTTCTCCAACAGATGTTCTTGGAGTGCTTGTCTAAAATCAGTTGACCCTAAGTACATGGATTTATTTCTGAGTTTTCTATTTTGTTCCATTGGTCCATGTGTCATTTTTTAGGATTTAAAAAAAATTTTGATGAAGAATGTCATTGGTATTTTCATAAGAATTGCATTGAATCTGTAGATGGCTTTGGGCAGTATTGTCATTTTTACAATATTAGTTTTTTGAATTTATGAACATCTTTCCCTTTGTTTCTTTTTCAATTTCTTTCATCGGTGTTTTGTAGTTTTCATAGTAGACATCTTTCACTTTCTTGGTTAAATATATTCCTAGGTATTTTTTTGTGTGTGGCTACTGTAAATGAATTACTTTCTTGATTTCTTTTTCAGCTGGTTTGTTATTGTTGCATGTAAACACTACAAATTTTTGTATGTTAATTTTGTGTCCTGCAACTTTATTGAATTCATTTATCAAATCTAAGAGGTTTTATGTTGGAGTTTTTTAGGTTTTTCTATGTATAAAAGATTATGTCATCTGCAAAGAGGGATGATTTGATGATTTTTCAATTTGGATGCATTTATTTATTTATTTTTGAGATGGAGTTTCACTCTTACTTCCCAGGCTGGAGTGCAATGATGCAATCTCGGCTCACTGCAACCTTTGCCTCCTGGGTTCAAGCGATTCTCCTGCCTTAGTCTCCCTAGTAGCTTGGAATACAGGCACCTGCCACCACACCCAGCTAATTTTTTATATTTTTAGTAGAGACGGGGTTTCACTATGTTGGCCAGGTTGGTCTCGAACTCCTGACCTCAGGTGATCCACCCACCTCAGCCTCCCAAAGTGCTGGGATTACAGCCGTGAGCCACCGCGCCAAGCCCACTTTATTTTTTCTCTTGGCTAATTGCTCTGGCTAGGACTTCCAATACTGTGTTGAATAAGAATAGTGAAACTGGGCATCCTTCTGTTCTACCTCTTAGAGGAGTGGCTTCCAACTTTTCCCCACTCAGTATAATGTTAGCTATGGGTTTGTTGCATATGGCCTTTATTATACTGGAGGATGTTTCTGCTCTACCTAATTTATTGAGTTTTTGTCATAAAGGGATGTTGAATTTTATTACATGATTTATCTGCATCTAGTGAGATGATCATATCGTTTTGTCTTTCATTCTGTTGATGTGACGTACCATGTTTATTGATTGTGTATGTTATGATTTGTGTATGTTGAACCATCTTTGCATCCCTGAAATAAATCCCACTTGCTCATGGTGTATACTCTTCTTTATGTGCTATTGAATTTGTTTTGCTAGTATTTTGTTGGGGAGTTTTGCATTTGTGTTCATCAGGAATATTGGCCTATAATTTTCTTTTTTTGTTATATTCTTGTTGGGTTTTGGTATCAGGATAATGCTTATCATGTAGAATGAGGTAGGAAGACTTCCCTCCCTTCATTGTTTTCAAATAGTTTGATAATAATTGTATTCATTTTTCTTTATATATTTGATAAAATTCAGTAGTGAAGCCACCTGGTCCTAGGCTTTTCTTTATTGAGAGATGATGTTACTGATTCAATTTTGTTGTTTGTTATTGGTCTGTTCAGATTTTCTCTTTCTTCATGATTCAATCCTGGCAGGTTGTATATGTCCAGAAAGTTATCCATTTCTTACTAGGTTTTCCAAATTGTTGTCTCACAGGTGTTTATAATAGTCTCTGTGATCCTTGCATTTCTATGGTATGAATTGTAACACTCCTTTTTAATTTCTGATTTTATTTATTTGAGTCTTCTCTCTTTTTTTTCATAGTTTATCTAATTATCTTTTGATTTTGTTTATCTTTTCAAAAAGCCAGGTTTTTGTTTTGTCAATCTTCTTTTTTTAGTCTTTGTTTTGTTTAGCTCTGCTCTGATCTTTATTATTTTCTTGTACTAATTTTGATTTGATTTGTTCTTGCCTTTTTAGTTCCTTTAGGTATATCATTAGGTTGTTTATTTTAAATCTTTTAATTGTTTTTGGGTGTAGGGTTTTTGCTGTAAACTTTCCTCTTAGTTCTTCTTTGCTATATTTCATAGGTTTTAATATGTTGTGTTTTCATCCAGCAAGTCTATATCTTTTAATTATGGAATTTAAGTCATTTACATTCAAATAAATATTTTTTATTTTCTTCTCTTTAATTACTTCATTCACCCACTGATCATTCAGGAGCATGTTGTTTTATTTCTATGTATTTGTACAGTTCCCAAAGTTACTGTTGTTATTATTTTCTAGTTTTATTCCATTTTGGTCTGAAAAGGTACTTTATATAACTTCAATTTTTTAAAATCTGTTGATACTTGTTTTGTTGCCTAATGTATGACCTATCCTGGAGAATGTTCCATGTGCTGATGAGAAGAATATATATTCTGCAGTTGTTTGATAATGTGTCCTATAATATCTGTTAGGTTCATTTGGTCTATAGCACAGTTTACCTGTAATGTTTCTTTGTTGATTTTCTGTCTAAACAATCTGTCCCATGCTGAGAGAGGGGTTCTCAACTATTATTGTACTGGGGCCTGTAGTTGGATATTTTTCCTTTAGCTCTAATAATATTTGCTTTATATATCGGACTTCTTCAGTGTTGGGTGAATACATATTTATAATTGTTATAGCCTTTTGCTGACTTGATCCTTTTTATCATGATGTAATGAACTTTTTTGTCTCTTTAAATGTTTTTTGTTTTAAAGTCTATTTTGTGTGATGCAAGCAATAGCTACTCCTGCTCACTTTTGGTTTCCATTTCTGTGGAATATCTTTTTTCATCCCTTTACGTTCAGTCTATGTGTCTTTATAGGTGAAGTGAGTTCTTGAAGGCAGCATATATTTGGGTCTTGCTTTTAAAATTCTTTCAGCAAGTCTATATATTTTAATTGTGGATTTTAAACTACTTACATTCAAAGTTGTTATGGATAGGTGAGGACTTACTCCTATCATTTTATTAATTATTTTCTGGTCATTTTATATATTCTTTGTTCCTTTCCTTATCGCTTATTGTTTATCTTTGTTGTTGGACAGTTTTCTGAAGTTATAACATTTGATTGTTTTCTCTTTCTCATTGTGTATCTGCTCTATCAGTGAATTTTATACTTTCACGTGTTTTCATGATGGTAATTACAGTTCTTTTGCTTCCAGATGTGAGATTCCCTTAAGCATTTCTTGCAGGCTCATATATGTGCGAATTCCCTCAGTTTTTGCCTGTTTGGGAGACTTTATTTCTCCTTCATTTTTGAAGGATGGCTTTGCTGGATATAGTATTCTTGGCTTACAGTTTTCTTTCTTTCTTTCATCACTTTGAATATATCATCCTATTCACTCCTGGTCTGTAAGGTTACTGCTGAGAAATCTGCTGTCTGCCTGATGAGGATTTCTTTATATGTGACTTGACACTTTTACTGTTTTTTGGAATTCTCTTTTTGTTTTTGACTTTTAACAACTTGACCAAAATATGCTTTGGGAAGGATGTTTGGGTTGAATCTGTTTGGGAATCTTTGAGCTTCCTGAATCTGGATGTCCATATATCTCTCTAGACCTGGGAAACTCTCAGCTATTATTTCATTAAATAGGTTTTTTAAGAAATACCTTTTCTCATCTCTTCTCCTTCTATAACTTCCATAGCGCAGTTTTTGTTTGTCTGTTTAATGGTGTCCTATACGTTCCATAGGCTTTATTTATTTATTTATTTTTTGCCTGACTGGGTTATTTCAAAAGACTTGTCTTCAAGTTCAGAAATTCTTTTTTCTGCTTGATCTAGTGTATCACTGAAGCTCTCAATTCTATTTTTATTTCACTTGCTGAATTATTCAATTTTAAGACTTCAGTTTTTAAAAAATGATATCTATCTCTGTTGAATTTCTCAGTCAGAGGAATTGTTTTCCTGATCTTATTGAATTGTGTATCTGTGTTATCTTGTATCTCTCTGAGTTTTCTTAAGTAATTATTTTAATTTCCCTTTTAGGCATGTTACTGGAAAAATCATTGTGTTTTTTTAAAGGTGTCATGTTTCCTTGCCCTTTCATACTTTTTGTGTTGTCACTTTATATCTGCACATTTGATGTAATTGTCACTTCCTCCAGTTTATGAAGTAGCTTTAATAGGGAAAGACGTTTTTCTGTAGATGTGTCCTGTAGTTTCAGCTGGGTAGGCTGCTTTGGCTTTGACTCTTGGAGGGTACAGTAGTGTAGTTTCCATTTGGTTTATTTGGCTGTAATCGTTGTCAGTGGTGACTACAAGTGCCTCCATGGCCTAGGCTGCAGTTATTTTTGGAAATTGTGGAATAACTTTTCTGGGTGCTGGGATGACAAGCAGGCCAGTTCTTGGGCTCTGTTGGGGGGTGCACATGGGTGTGTGGCAGCTTTGTTCTGGAGGGAATTGGGTCACTGGTGGAGGTGGCAGGCCCTGGGTAGGCCAGTCTTCAGGCCAATGGGGGTCATCCACAAGTGTCTGGGTGTAGGACAACTTTACTAGTGGTGGCAGTGGAACCCAGTCTGATGGGTCTCAGGTTCTGGGGAGCATATACTTCAGCTCCCTCTTTCCTGGGGGGCTGCCTTCCCACTGTGATGGACTTCTTGTACCCTGATAGGGCATTGTATAGGCTTGGGTGCTGTAATCATGGCCACACTGCTGGGTTCAGC
Source organism: Piliocolobus tephrosceles (assembly GCF_002776525.5). Lineage (NCBI taxonomy): Eukaryota > Metazoa > Chordata > Mammalia > Primates > Cercopithecidae > Piliocolobus > Piliocolobus tephrosceles. Next base: position 147,631,518 of record NC_045435.1, on the reverse strand, counting down.
TGTTTTCTTGTTGCTTCAGCCCTCAGGGTGGATGTGGTAGGATGTTGGTGAGGCCATGGGTATGTGGAGATGCAGGGGCTATTGGGCCCCAGGGCAGGATGCATTCTGATAGTGGCTCCACTCTCAAGGTGGTGATGTTCTGTGGCAGCCTGAATAACTGAGTGTGTGTATGGAGGGGGGAGTGTAAATTCCCTCTCCAGAATAATGCAGTCAGATGGACTCTAGGAAGCTCCCTATACTGGGCTTAGGGCCAGCAAGGGCTATGGAGCTCTTGTGAAGCTAGGATTCCAGGCATCTGTGGTGGAAATGCAGACTACTAAGGATCTCCTGTTGACCCTTTTCTTGGGGTGGGGAGTCTCTCTTGACCCCAAAATGATCCTGGCCCATGTGGTTTGCTTCCTTCCTTATGCTGCCATTCTGAGTCTCTGTGCTGCAGAAGCACTTCTTTGCTGAATTTCTGTGTTCTCCCCTAGATATTCTATTTGATGTGTTGTCATATGTTTGTTTTTTTATCTTTGTTGGGGGACAAGTGTTGAGCACCTTTAGTCACCCATCTTGATGATTGTAGCGCTGTTTTTCAGATTGTATAAATAGCAGACTATTTGTTCGTACCCAAATGAGTCAAGGTAAGATCAACTCTCCTCTTTAATTATTATTTTGAGGAACAATTGGTTATTGTAAAATAGCAGAATATGTATCTACATGAAAATAACTTATTTTTAAAAGGTCCTGTGTCCTTAGATCTGACAACCCCAGAGGCTATTGGAATTCAGCACTAAAATTCCAAAGTCAAACTGTGTTCCTACTATTTATTTAGTGAAGATTTGGGGTTTCTCAGATATTATAGTTTCATTGTTCTTGTATCAAATTCCACTAAGAATATTCTTCTAATCTTATCAGCTGCTTTTAGAATTCATTATTATCTTAGAATTTTGGAGAGTATTTATTAATTGAAATGAGGAAAAGGTAGCATTTTTCACATAGATCATAGAAAATGTTAAAAATAAAAGGAACATTGAGAAAGGAAAGAAACACTATCTGTTGTGGCTTCAATGCATTTTACTGTGAACATTTACAGGAACATGGTTGTCACGTAAAATAACCTTACTCTGTGTGATTTCTTTTTAGCAGATGCGAGAGACATTCATGGTAGAATGAATCCATCAAGGAGAAATCATGTTAAATAAATTATTAGAGCAGTTATTTTCATTGCCAATGGCTTATAAATGAAAAAAATCAGTAAATTTATTTTATATCAAGAAAAGATTCTAAAACAGAATGTCATGTAATATTTGAAGATTGTTTATCCAGAGCATGAAGGACTGACCAGCTCCAGGTAAATATTGTTTCTGGAGTTCAGTGAGCATAAATTCTATACAGCACAATAATTGATGAAAGGCGTTTTAGCATATTGTGTATGTAATTGTATTTGCACCAATATCAGCACCATCTATGTAGGTGGCATCTCAGAGTCTCAGAAAGAAATGTTATGCTACAGTTTCTAGTTACTATAACATTTTTTGAAAGGCTCCACAAAATAGTTAGTAACTTTCATTAATTGATGTATTTACTGATTGATAATTTCTAAATTAAAGCTGAGTAAAAATAAAAAACCCCAACAAAATGATAAGAAACCAATTCTATATGAAATCATGGTAATAATTACCCTGATTATGAGCAAACGTTGTGCATATATGTTCACAGTAGGACATTTTACAGCTTCTTATTTGTTCTGTAGGATATTATTAAAAGTAATAATTAATCAACCCTTTTTAATGTTAGTATTTGATTAAGAGCAGGAATGATTAGTGCTATTGTTTCACAGAGACCCAGACATATCATTTAGGAAAGCCTAATTTACCTGACTTCATTGATCTTTTCCTTTCTTTTAAAAATTTTAAATGGAATCTCAAGTGAATAAATTAGTAAATTTATCATTTTCTCTACAATGCTGTCATAAGGGCAGTTTGATAAAATAGCTCATTATAGTCAATGATATGAAATATGAGTTCCATCAGCATATTTTCATTAAATGCAAGCTACAGAAATTAGTTTGCTATTATCAAGGACTATGGAATGCAAAAATAAAATTAAGCATGCTATTATATTGGTTAAAATTGGGAACTGACCCAAGTGAATTAAAAAAAAAAATCTTGTAGTGACAGAAATATTAAGAAAACCAAAGGAATCATCAAAAATTAATTGACAAGTGACAATCCTAGTCATGTAATGAATATGTTTGAGATAAGTTGTCATCCCCTTCAAAGGCAGCCTTCAGATCTACCTTTTTTAGGCAGCCATGGTTCTAAAATGTAATTTTTTATATTTTGAGATGGATTCTTCTGCCTCAGCCTCCTGAGTAGCTGGGATTACAGGCATGCACCACCACGCCTGGCTAATTTTTGTATTTTTAGTAGAGACGGGGTTTCTCCATGTTGGTTAGGCTGGTCTTGAACTCCCGACCTCAGGTGATCCACCTGCCTCCGCCTCCCAAAGTGCTGGGATTACAGGTGTGAGCCATTGTGCTGGCCTAAAATATAATTTTAAAATCTTCTTTTGGTAAAGAAAATCAAAGTCTATACATAATAGGATTAGCTGTTATTTATAATTGTTGTTTATGTGAATAAAGCAATTGGCAGTGCCTATTGCATCTAGATTTTAGGCTTCATTTTTCTTAAAGGGGACATTTAAAAAGAGGAAGAAGTAATGGAGAAGTAGTCTTGTTTTTGACTGGTATGTACTTGGAATATGGTAAAAGTACATACATCTAGTATGACTGATGATTGCTAACAGCACATTTTATATCTATAAATATCTATGTCAGTTACCTATTGCTACAAAGTAGCAGATTGTCAATCACCTTAAAACTTCGTGGCATACAATAATAACCATTTATTTAGCTCATGGGAATGTGGATAGCTCCTGGAAATTGGGTGTTCTTGGCTGGGGTAGCTGGCTATGTTTATAAATTTCTCATTCTCCTAGACTCAACAGGGCTTTCTAGCATGTTCTTATTGCAATGGTAGAGACACATGAGAAGTGAAAACATGTTAACAACTCTTAAGGTCTAAGCTCAGAAATAGTTCACAGTTGTTTTCAAAATATTGGTCAAAGCAAATCATATGATCAAAACCAAAGTCAAGGAGTGGAGAAATACTGTACACTTTGAATGGGACAAAATGCAAAAATCACATGTCAAAATCACAGCATGGATACAGTGAGGGAATGAAGAACTGGGGCTGGTGATGAGATTTACCTTTAAGATAATAGTTAGTCTTTTTTAAAAAGCTCCTTTATTGAGGTATGATTGATGCACAAAAAGTTGTACATATTTTAATGTGTACAACTTGATGAGTTTGGAGATAAGTATATACACCTAAAACTATCACCACAGTCTATGCCATAGACCTCTTCATCACCTCCAAAAGTTTTCACCTGCTGCTTTCTTCCTCTCTTCCTCCCCCTCTTCTTCCTTATCCTTCTTGGAATAACACTTAACATAAAATCTACCCTCTTAACCAATTTTTAAGTAGATAATACAATGCTTTTAAACTATATGCTCTATTGTATGGCAGATCTCTAGGAATTATTCATCTTATATAATCAAAACTTCATCCCTTTGACTAATTTCTCCCTGTTTCTCTCTCCCCCCATCCCCTAGAAGCCGTCATTTCACTCTTTGCTTCTGTGAGTTTGACTGTTTTACAATATTATATAGATGATATTATGTAGTATTTGTCCTTCTGTGACTGGTTTATTTCACTTAGCAAAATGCCTCTCCTCCATGTTCACCTATATTGTTACAAATGGCAGGATTTTCATCTTTTTAAAGACTGAATAGTATTTCATTGTGTGTATATACTACATTTTTATCCATTAATCTATTGAAGGACTTTTATTTTACTTCAATGCCTTGGCTATTGTGAATATTGTTGCAATGGACATGAAAGTACAACTATATCTTCACAATTCTGATTTCAATTCTTTTGGAAATACACTCAGAAGTGGGCTTGCTGGATCATATTATAGTTCTATTTTTAATATCTGAGGAACCTCTGTACTGTTTTCCATAGTGATGTCACCAACATACATTAGCATCAAAAGTATATAATGGTTCCCTTTGCTTCACATCCTTTCTAATGCTTCTTATCTTTTTAATTTTTTTAATAACAGCCATCATAACAGGTGTGAGGTAATATCTCACTGTGGTTTTGGTTTGCATTTTCCTAATGACTAGTGATGTTGAGCATGTTTTCATATACCCGTTGGCCATTAATTTGTATGTCTTCTTTGGAGAAATGTCTATTTAGTTCTTTTGATCATTTTGTAATTGGGTTATTTATTTTTATGCCACTGAATTGTAAGACGAGTTAATCAGAAAACACATTGAATCAATTCATCATGAAGACTAAGAAGATAAAAGGAGACAAAAAGTTGGTGTGTCTGTCCAGATTTTTTCCACATAGTTGTAGAGTTGTGCAGTTGTAACCTGTAATTAAAATTCCTGGGGTATCATAACTATAAATCAATCAACAGTAGAAACTATATTTCTTTTAATATTTTGTGAAAAGCTTGAATATTTAGATAGGCTTACAAATAAAATACATGTTTTTTATTATATCAAAAGGAAATTCACAGACTGTTATTTGATTTAATTTTCCAACTTAGCCTCTCTAACCCAGTCCAAATGTGCATGTGACAGATGAACTCTCGCAGAGAATAAATGATAAATAAAAATGAAAACTATAGAGATACTTTGTTACTTAGTGAGCAGTGAAGTCTCATCTGAAACCATGTCATATTTGAGTACAAAAAGGTTACTCTATTCTATATAAAAGCTAAGAAAATAATGAGAGGAGAAAAGAAGAATGAATCAAAAGAGGGAAAAATAGTAGAGGATCTAAGAGAAGGGGACAGACAATAGCAAATACAGAGTAAATATTAGAAGAGTCCTGAGAATTACAAGGATTTAGGGATTATGTGCTGACGTTTTCTGATAGCAGTGAAAGGCAAGTTAGTATTAAAAAGTCAGAAGATAGATATAAAAGTCAAAATGTAATTTAGATTTTAGTATTTTGTAATGGCAACTTTGTGTCCTTATAAAAGCAGTCAGCCAGGGGATAGCTCAGTAGACTGGAATACGGGGTATTTTATGAAAATGTAAGATATGCATCATTGGATGCTATTGTTTTTAGGTGGGGTTATTATGAAGACACATAAGCTTATGCAGTTGAACTGTGAAGCAGCTTTTTGTATGAAGTAAAGTGGCAAAGTAAGTCACAATAAAATAGAAGAATGTAGCCTATACAATAGTGTAAAGTTGAGTATATATAAGCAACAGTGATTGTAATATTTGTCTATATCTTAGTATATCGTCTATCTCCCTAGAAAGACAAAAGGCAGAAGTATAAAATTGCTGTGTTCAGTTTAATAGAAATATAAAGATCTGAATGTGACTTGAAAATTAAAAACAAAGGGAAATATTGGCAGATCTATAAAATGTTGACTGACCTGTATTATATGATTTAAAAAACTCAGAAGGGGTTGCTATAAGAATCTTTGTGAAATCAAAGGTCACTGAAGCAGTAGAGTGTTGGGGTTAGTAAGAGCATGAACTTAGAACATGAATAGAACTGGATTTAAATCCTAGGTTTGCTACTTCTTAACCTAGCATGAGTGACATTGGGCCAGTAATTCAAATGTTTTGATTCTATTTTAGAGATAACTTCCCTCTAGGAGTTACTCCTGGAATAAGCAACATATTTATTTTTTATTTTATATATTTTTGAGAAGGAACCTTGCTCTGTTGCCCAGGCTGAAGTGCAGTGACATGATCTTGGCTCACTGCAACCTGTGCCTCCTGGGTTCAAGCAATTCTCCTGCCTCAGCCTCCTGAGTAGCTAAGATTACAGGTGTCTGCCACCAAGCCTTGCTAATTTTTGTGTTTTTACAAGAGATGGGGTTTCACCGTGTTAACAGGCCAGGCTGGTCTTGAACTCCTGACCTCAGGTGATCCGCCCGCCTCAGCCTCCCAAAGTGCTGGCTTTACAGGTGTGAGCCACCGCTCCTGTCTGAACAACATGTTTTTAAAAAGATATTACTCTTTTGATCACTGCTAGAAGTACAAGGGTTTTATTTTTATCACTAGATGTGGAATTTAACTTGAGGAGGCACCTAATGAGATTGATGAGCTCCCTCATCTCTTAAATAGGGATAATTATATATATATATATTTGAGACAGAGTCTCGCTCTGTTGCCCAGACTGGAGTGCAGTGGCGCAATCTCGGCTCACTGCAAGCTCCGCCTCCCAGGTTCACGCCATTCTCCTGCCTCAGCCTCCCGAGTAGCTGGGACTACAGGCGCCTGCCACCACACCCAGCTAATTTTTTGTATTTTTAGCAGAGACGGGGTTTCACTGTGTTAGCCAGGATGGTCTCGATCTCCTGACCTTGTGATCCGCCCGCCTGGGCCTCCCAAAGTGCTGGGATTACAGGCATGAGCCACTGCGCCCGGCCTAGGGATAATAATATTTATTTCATAATCTTGTTTTGAAAATAAAATGAGTGCTGTGTATAATCAAAACATGTAACCCAGTGCCCGGCTATAGAGTAAGATTTCAACAAATAGTAATAATAATTATTATTATTATCATTCAGCTAATATAAATAAACTAAGTTTAAAAATGTGCATTGCTCACTATTAGAGGAATGATCGATCAAAGTGAAAAGACTCCTGCTTCTGGCTTATTGTTAATTAAAATGGTAAAAAGTTTTTAGGAAGACATGCTTGTCAGTCTGCTGTGTGCTTTTTCAAAAACTAGCTTTGGGTTCCTCAGTCAGATGTCACTTGAGAAGGTTACACACAACTGTTGTCCAAGAATCAGTATATAAAGAAATCATGAAAAAGTTCCATGGGTTTTTCTGTGTTCTCACTCCTGAGCACAACACAGCCCTTGAATGACAATCCAAAACAAATAAAAGGTGACTAATTTAACACGGATTTCCATTTTTACCAGGGTATATGGGTTTACATAGCATTGACTGTTTTCATATGACCTTATCTCTGTGTGATAAAGCCTTTGGAGACTGTTTATTTGGCTTGGAACATTTGAAGTCAGGGTTTATTTGGTTATCATTCAGAAACTAATGCCTGGAGGGAGTAACATATTTTAAAAAGATATTACTGTTTCTCTCACTGCTGGAAGGGACTTGTTTTTATTGCTAGATATAGAATTTAATTTGAGGAGGCACCTAATGAGATTGGTGATATTTTGAACATGGTTCTCATTGCACTTTTTTGGATTGTACTTTCTTTATCAATCTACTAGATGATCAAGTTGTTTTTCAGGATAACATATAACTATAAAATAGATAATGTGAGAAATTTTATTCCTCATCTCAGCACTATATAGATCTTCTGAATCCCCATAGCATTACAGATGCAAATTTAAATGTTGCCTGTGCCTAAATTCTCTTAAGAAGTAAAAGGCTTGTTGACAATTGTAACTGAATGTCGTTTCCAATGGCACCTTCTACAATGTTGTAGCGTTAAAGTAAGATGTTATCATATTCTTCAAGACTAATTTCTTGACGTATTTACCTATTTACCTCCTTGAAATCAGTAAACACTATTCCATAGGGCTTACAGAGATAAAGAATGAGATACTCTACTGAGTACAAATCCTCTTGGTCCCATCTCTTGCTCCAGCCATTGCTTGTGGTGCTCGATTCCCAGCTGGTTTTGGTAAACTTTAGGCAGATGCAGATTGTGTCTCACCCTGAGCCAAAGCTCCCATGGTTCTCACTTCTCACCTCTGGATGGCCTGGGACACATGTGAGAATCATCTCAGCACTCTCACATGATACGAGGTTAAAACTCATGGGGCCATTCTTAACCAATGGGGGATGGGTGTTGATGAATCAGTACTTCCCCCTTTTGTCCCTTAGGTGAATAGTTCTGAGACACATTTTATAAAGGTCTTCACAAAGTCCTAGTCAAGTACTATCATCAATAGTACTGGCGAACTTCATAATGCATCCCTCTGTTGGCCTTTCCTCCTTTCTTGTTCCATTCCCTTGGTCTCTTACTCTTCATCCATGGGGTCACTTCTCGAATAAACCAGCAACCCTAAAGTATTTGTTTTATGCTCGCTTTTAAGGGACCCAGGCTGAGAAAACCACCAAACATTTATGTTGGGAATTATTTTATAAGAAATGAGACTTAAACTTTTCTAGATGTTTTGCATGTATGAGTTTACTTAACTCTCACAAAAATCCTTCCAGATAGGTTCTTTTATATATAACTTCACCCCTGACAGAAATAAATTTCATGTCTTATCAAGGCATAACCCGTGAAGAGGTTGGCCTTTGCCAGATACCAATTCTTTCAGTGCCTTGATCTTAAACCTCCCAGCCTCCAGAACTATAATAAATAGAATTCTGTTGTTTATACACCACTCAGTTTAAGGTATTTTTATGATAGCAGCTCAAAGGAACTCAGACATAACTCTTGTCCATTGAGACAGATAATTTTGGTGTGTTCTGTTGTGATGCTATTTTAAGAGGATTGTTGTTTTGAATATAGATGATCTTTCTTCTCTTAGTAAGCCATGTTCTCTGTAAAATGTAACATTAAAATGATGTCTGGCAAAAGATGGACTTTTTATTTTATTTATTTATTTATTTATTTTGAGCAGAAGTCGCCTTCTGTCACCCAGGCTGGAGTGCAGTGGCATGATCTCAGCTCACTGCAACCTCTGTCTCCCGGGTTCAACCAATTCTCCTGCCTCAGCCTCCCTAAGTAGCTGGGATTATAGGTGCCCACCACCACGTCTGGTTAATTTTTGTATTTTTAGCAGAGACAGGGTTTCACCATGTTGGCCAGGCTGGTCTCGAACTCTTGACCTCAGGCGATCTGCCTGCCTCGGCCTCCCAAAGTGCTGGGATTACAGGCGTGAGCCACTGTGCCCGGCCTTTAATTTTTTTTTTGTTGTTGTTGTTGGAATGTTTCATTCTCAGCACAGGCAACAGTTAGTTAAAAATTGAGCTGCCATCAAGCCCACATTTCCCAGTTTAATGTATTTAGAAAGACAGATTTGAAGACAAAGTACATATATTGGTATCTCTTCTAACTTTTCCTTTACTGCTGATCTGTAGAAGAAAACTGTCTGTGAGGAGGCCTTCCTGCATTCCTATACACTGCCCATTGGTTGGATTATAGATTTGGGAGGCTGAAGGTATCAGTGGGAACCTGAGAGTCTTTCCCACTTCCTTCTTGCAAGGCTGCATGGTGCCCTTAAACTGGGAGATGATGGGTTGGTTTGATTATCTGTACTCCACTTGGTCTAAATGATATATAGCTGATAAATACTCCTTATAGTTTGTGTACAAAGTTGGGTCCTTTTGGATATCAGTATAGATAGTTTTATTTAACACTTTTGTTACTTTGGTTCTTTTACTGGGCATTAGAGAATGTTTTAAATAATGTGTTGCTCCGATATCCTTCCTGCGAGGCATCTATGATGCATTTAAAAGAATTTCAATTAGGATTTCCTAAAGTTAAAACAAAAAGGTTGAATTAAGCTTTTGCTATCAGGAAAGAAAATAATCTTTTTTTAGTACACTTTTCCTACATCATAATTCCTTCATTAACAAAGGAGTTGCTGTTTTGCAGTCTCATCCCTCAATAAATTCACTGTTGTAAGTATCATTTGCAATCTCTATCACACTCAAAGTTTTCACAAATTCTTACAATTACTTTAATTAGCTTCTGCTGATATACACCAAATGATGAGTTCCAATAGGGTAAGTGTTCATCTTATTTCTCATATTTTTATCTGATATTACATTTTTTTCCAACTTTCTATTATATTTAACTAGATACAAATTATAGCAATTCCTTGGATCATAATCCATATCCAGTTGTTTTAATTTTTCCATTATTTTGTTCTCATTACTTTTCTATTTTGATTCTATTCTTACTTTGGGGACTACTATTTTCATAATTAAGTTTAAGTTATTACTAGTCTAATGGTGATACGAAATATTCAAATAATATTTACCGTAAGTACCAATTTCAAATAGCCTTTCTCGAAGCAATCATATGAGATGTTATTACCTATAAAAAGTTGAGAGACCTGAATCTTAAATCTATAGAAATTAGAATTAAAAATAGAAAGAATGTCTGACATAAAATAAACTTTTAATCTGTAAATCAACATGAACTGATATGGATACTCTGTAATTATTTGGGTGACTTGATTAAGGTAGATAGCCCAATTGGATAGTTTAAGTAAAAAAGGTCCATATTGGGGTGAATAACATCACAGATGAAGTATCAGTTCAGGAAGACTGAATTCATCTTACATTTGGGGGTAAGACTGCTATTCATGTATTACTTATTCAGATGCTCTTTTCAGATGAAGGGACAAGGATTAAATCATTTGAAAAAGGCCACATGGTGCTATTATCCGAGCCAGGGTAAGCCCTCATCATTGCGTATTGTTTAGCCTACTTAGCTATTTTCTATTCTCTAAAGTTCACGGCCTGATATTTCATGAGCCAGTGGTTTGATTTTAATGGATTTTCCAACAATGGGCTAAAATATCCCACCCAGAAAATTTAGCTTTTGTGTATGTAATCAGCTATGTTTTAGAACTGTCCTTAATCTAAAAAATGAGTTTTATTTTAAAGATTATATTTTCAGAGAGTATGATCATTAGCTCCACTAAGTCCTGCTTCTCAAGTTCTTTCTTTCAGTGAGAACATATATTGTCTTGTTATCCAGGTAAGAGACAGAAACCTCCTAGACACATCTGACACTGCTTTAATCCATTTATTTAACCCATCACCAAATCCTGTTTACTTTCAAATATCTTTTAAACTCATCCACTTTATTGTTTTTTAGAAGTCTTTACTGTCAACACTCTGGTTCAAGTTTCCACCATCCCTCAACTGAACAATTGCAATGGTCTCCTAAAATGGTCTCCACATCTCCCACGATTTACCTTTCTCTATTTCCTCCACTCTCTATTCAGCAACTATGGTGATCTTTCCAAAATGCGAAAATGATTCCTTTTCCTATACTTAAGTCACATCAAGGCTTCCCCTTGGCTTCACGCCAGGCATGGACTGGTATGATCACCTCTCATTACTCTTTCACTCTGTGCCTCCACCCACACCAAACTTTTCTTTTTTTTTTTTTTTTTGACAGAGTCTCACTCTGTTGCCCAAGCTGGAGTGCAGTGGTGTGAGCTTGGCTCCCTGCAACCTCCACTTCCTGGGTTCAAGTGATTCTTGTGCCTCAGCCTCCGAAGTGACTGGGACTATAGGTGCACACCACGTCCAGCTATTTTTTGTATTTTTAGTAGAGATGTGGTTTTGCCGTGTTGGCCAGGCTGGTCTCGAACTCCTGGCCTCAAATAATCCACCTGCCTCGCCCTCCCAAAGTGTTAGGATTACAGTTGTGAGCCACTGTGCTGGGTCCCAAAGTTCTTGCATGCTGCAAACACGCCTGGCTCCCTCCAGACAGAAGGGTCTCCCTAAAGCTGCTCCGTTTGTCTCAAAGGTCACATATCTTTGCTTATAAATAGCTAGGTGATTACAGAGGTCTTTGGAGAGGAGATGATTTCTTGGTAGAGATACTAAGGATTAGTAATGGAAGATCCCTAGGCTGTAAGCATGATGGAGGCATCACATAATCTGGCAAGGTTCAGTCATGGAAAACTTATTTTATGCTAAATATCTTGGATTTTATCCTGAAAACTGAAGATGATGAAACTATTTCAGCCTGAAACTATTCAGATGAAACTAATACATAAAAACTATTCTTTTGTATGTACAAAAGTTTGGGGGAATGAATCATCATGAATTTAAAATACCTTTTTAAAGGTAAAATCATGACTCTTATACAAACATAAAATGAACATGTCAAATTTTTTTTTTTTTTTTTTTTTTTTTTGAGGTAGAGTCTCACTCTGTCGCCCAGGCTGGAGTGCAGTGGCGCGATCTCAGCTCACTGCAAGCTCCGCCTCCCAGGTTCATGCCATTCTCCTGCCTCAGCCTCCCAAGTAGCTGGGACTACAGGTGCCCACCACCGTGCCCAGCTAATTTTTTGTATTTTTAGTGGAGACGGGGTTCACTGTGTTAGCCAGGATGGTCTCGATCTCCTGACCTCGTGATCCACCCGCCTCGGCCTCCCAAAGTGCAGGGATTACAGGCGTGAACTACTGCGCCAGGCCAAAAATTTTAAACTTATTAATTAATGAGGGAACCAATAAGATACCACAACTGATTCAAACAAAATTTTAAAAACCACATGCAGGAGTGGTAAGACAGGTTTACAAATAGAGGAAAAACTGGTCAATATCCAAAGGACAATAATCAACTGCATCTCTACCAGACACAATCCATTCACATTAATATAGGCCTGGAACATTTGCATTGAAATCAGGTTTTTATAACGTACAGGGTTGAAAAATAGCTCAGTGAAAAGTAAGGATAATCTAGAAGAGCATGCTAGTGAGGACAGCCAGTAATCCCATTTTTATTCTCATCTTAAAGTCTTTCACAATTGTTGCTGACTCATTTTATGTACAAAGGATGATAAATAATTTATTTTTGTGAAGTATAATATATGATAGGAAGAGTGGTGAAAAATAAAGCTTGAGATTTTTGGCAGAGGTAGGTCATGAAGGGCCTTTCATGGTGTACTAAATCTTGGATTTCATGGGAAGGTGATGGAAGAACCACTGAAGGACCTAAGCAAGGGGCTTTTTCTTATCTTACTTGTATGTTACTATTATAACAGCAGTTTGTGCCTTCAGATGAGCATTCCTAGAGAGTATTTTAGGCCAATTGTGACGTTCTCTTGGGTTCAGCATTTTCACAAGGCGAAATGAAGATTAGTTGGACATCTGCAAGTATGCTAAGTGTTGGAAGTACATCAGTACCCAATGTTTAAGCAATCCCTGGTCTTAAAAACAAACAAATAAATATCTAGTTTGTATTTGTTGTCTGCTACTGCACGGGTCCCCAACCCCTGGGCTGTAGACTGGTACCTGGGAGTGGCCTGTTAGGAACTGGGTCACACAGCAGGAGGTGAATGGCCAGCAAGCAAGCATTACCACCTGCGCTCCTCCTCCTGTCAGATCAGCAGTGGCCTTAGCTTCTCATAGGAGCATGAACTCTATTGTGAACTGCACATGTGAGGGATCTAGGTTACTTGCTCCTTATGAGAATCTATTTCCTGTAATCTGAGGTGGAACAGTTTCATCCTGAAACTACCCCTCACTTCTCCAACTCCAGCCTGCACCATCTGTGGAAAAATTGTCTTTCACTAAACCAGTCCCTCGTGCCAAAAAGGTTGGACACTGCTATGCTACTGTATAATGAATCACCCTCAAACTTAGTGGCTTCACATGGCAATAAATATGTAGTTATCTTGCTCTTTCTGTGGGTCAGGAATTCAGACATAATTTAGTTTGAATCTTCTGGCTTGGAGTCTCTCATGAAGTATTAGTCAAGATGTTCCCTGTGTCTGCAGTTACCTAAAGCTTGACTGGAGCTGAAGGATACACTTCTGGTCAGGCTTTCCAGGTGCCTCACTTATTAGACTGGCAAATTGTTTGTTGGAACGAGGGCTGTTTCTCTCCATATGGGCTTTCCCACACAGCTGCTTGAGTGTCCTCATGACATGGCAGCTAAGTTCCCCCCGTGGAGCAATCCAAATAGAAACAGCCAGGTGAGAGTAATTTTTAAATTTTTTTTTTTGGGACCCAGCCTCAGAAATAACATGACATCACTTCTTTCACATTCTATTTATTAGAAGAAAGTCATGAAATCTGGTCCTCACGCAAGTGGTGGAGAATCAAACTTTTATTTTTTTTTCAGATGGGGTTTCACTATGTTTCTCAGGCTTGTCTCAAACTTCTGGCCTCAAGTGATTCTCCTGTGTTGGTCTCTCAAAGTCCTGGGATTATAGGCATGAGCCACTGTGCTTGGCATAGGCTCCTTTTCAAGTGAGGAGTTTCAATGAAATTACTAACAAATTTTAAATCCATCATATGTATGATTAACTGTAACTCATCTTACCAGTTACTTATATTACCGTAGTTGTATCAAAACTGTGCACACCCACACTTTTTGATTAATTCTAATTGGAGCAAGAAATGAATATTTTAAAATTTCTCCCCACTACATGACCACTGTGGGTTGACACAGTTACAAGCTGAGTTTTATTACCGTACCCACATACAGCAATATCCATATTGTGTTTATATACATCAGTGCACAGGAACAGGCCACCCTTTTAAAATTTACGGAAGTGACAGGTTTATTGGCATCAAGCTTAAATTTAGAGTGCACTGGAGATTTCCAACCGCACTCATCCACCTTCACATTTGAAACTCTCAGAGAATCCATCACATCAGCAGATTTGTCTTTTTTATTTTATACTAAAAATATCACTGGCATATGACTTGTAGTATATATTCCTGTAAGGTAACAAAATGAACATGCCTACATCGACGTATTAATTCCTGGATTTTGCCTAAGTGGCTTCCATTTTGCATAAATGTTGATGCTTGAATCTTAACCAACCACCTCCTGACCCTGTGCATTTTCACTTTCGATGTTTTCAATGTTAATTCACAAGCAAAGTACTCTTTGGAAATAAGTTGCATCTGTTTAATACATAGGGTTGTGGCAAAAAGGCAGAAGAGTTACCTTCCACTTGCTCGAGGGAGAAGGTAGCCAGCCAATATTACACGTTGTCTCACTGGCTGTGTGGGGCTCTGATGACAGGTCCTTATGAGCTTGTTGACAGCAGTTTCCTGCTAAGAAACAGCCCCCTATACCATATGTTTATTTTTGGCTGAGAAAATCCCTCAAGCAGTGAATTCTAACACTCTCGGGTGCCTCTAATTATCTGAAGGGATATGGGAAAATTCTCAGTCTAGTTTCTCAAACTAACATCTCTCTTAATTCATCCTTATTAAAATTTGTGAAACCAGTAATTTATTTCAGAGAAGAAGGATGATAGAGGGAGTAGTTGTTCAGAAATTGAAGAAAGAGTAGCTGGTCAATTCTTAAACTTGAGAATCAGGGCCTGAGAAGCAGAGAGACAAGTAGGCTTTTTTGAAAGTATTCAGATCTCAGACCTTGCTTGTCTTAGTCTCTGACATGCCTTTTGTGGCATATTCTGAAAAGTACTAACTTCTCTAACCTGACCAGGAAGTTAGAAATAGTTCTATATGGCCGAGTACAGCGGCTCACGCCTGTAATCCCAGCACTTTGGGAGGCTGAGGCGGGTAGATCACGAGGTCAAGAGATTGAGACCATCTGGCTAACACTGTGAAACCTTGTCTCTACAAAAAACACAAAAATTAGCTGGGCCTGGTGGCATGTGCCTGTAGTCCCAGCTACTTGGGAGGCTGAGGCAGGAGAATCTCTTGAACCCAGGAGGTGGAGGTTGCAGTGGGCCGAGATCGTACCACTGTACTCCAGCCTAGGTGATGACAGAGAGAGACTCCATCTCAAAAAAAAAAAAAAAGATCTGTATGGTCACCGTAAAAATTTGAGCAATAAACTTTAATAGCTTTATTAATGTTGGTTTATGAATCAGGTATAATGTTGATTGATTTAATTCTGCAACACAGTGGAAATTACATTGAAATGTCCTTCTGATTTCATGTGTAAAAAGTGGGAAATTGCATGTTAGAATTCAATTTGAACTCCCTGTCCGTGTACTCACAAGCAAGCACTCTTGTTGAGATGTAATATTAAATGTGTCTTACACTTTTATAAATAGGTAGTGATGGAAAGATTTGATTTAAAAGAAATTTTGATTTGTTAAATACATTTAAAATGTATTTATTACTATATATATCAAATATAAGGAGCTTACTCTCCACCTTTTATTTTATTTTATTTTTGAGATAGAGTCTCGCTCTTTCGCCCAGGCTGGAGTGCAGTGACACAATCTCGGCTCATTGCAACTTCCACCTCCTGGATTCAAGTGATTCTCCTGCCTCAGCCTCCTGAGTAGCCAGGATTACAGGTGTCTGCGACCATGCCTGGTTAATTTTTATATTTTTAGTAGATACGGAGTTTTGCCACATTGGCCTGGTTAGTCTCAAACTCCTGACCTCAAGTGATCCACCTGCCTTGGCCTACCAAAGTGCTAGAATTACAGGTGTGAATGACCATGCCTGGCCTCCACCTTTTATTTATTAGAGACAGGGTCTTGCTATGCCCTACCTTGGCACTGAACTCCTGGACTCAAGTGGTCCTTCTGCCTCAGCTTCCTGAGTAGCTGGGCTTACAAGTGTGTGCCAATGTGCCCAGCTTTCACCTTTATTTATGTCCTAATTTAGATACGAATTTAATTAGATTTGTCCCTGACAGTTGATTTTGTATCTTCTTATTGTCCTTGTTAATGACATTTAGGGAACAGATAATCCCCAAGAACATGCAAAATGGAAACATACTTCTTAACCATATTATTTTCTGAGAGCCTTGTGCATTAACATGTCTGATGCTACCTTCTGTTTCTTGAGAGGTTCTGAGAACCCCTACCCTCATACTAAAACATGTCTCTTTTAATGCTCTCTGAAATCCCCCCAAATAACTTCTCACTAAAGGATCTCTTACTGTGTCACTGTTTAGGGCATTTAGATATTTAGGTAATGCACTAGAGTTTTTCAGTTTATTTGATTAATCCGGGATTGCCCAGAGATTTAAGGAAACAGGATTTAAAATAGATCTACTTTTAGTGTTTATTAGTCCGTTTTCATGCTGCTGATAAAGATACACCTGAGACTGGACAATTTACAAAAGAGAGAGGTTTGACTGACTCACAGTTCCACGTGTCTGGGAAAGCCTCACAATCATGGTGGAAGGCAAGGAAGAGCAAGTCATGTCTCACATGGATGGCAGCAGGCAAAGAAAGAGCTTGTGTAGGGGAATTCCTCTTTTTAAAACCATCAGATCTTGTGAGACTTACTCACTATCATGAGAACAGCCAGGAAAGACTTGCCCCCATGATTCGATTACCTCCCACCAGGTCTCTCCTACAATGCTTGGAAATTCAAGATGAGATTTGGGTGGGGACACAGCCAAACCATATCACAGTGTTACAAAAAAAAAAAAAGATTATAAATCAGCACCATATTATTTACCTTTAAATGTAGGATGTTGGAAGACCTTAGACCTTCTACATTTCAGAGTTCTTGCATTCTTTTTTCACCATTCAGTGAGAAAAATGTCTGATGGATACTGTGTTGAGTACAGTTGGCAACTGTTTTATTGAGCAGGCAGCTCTGTCTAGAATCTTCACATTTCAGCCTTTGGATAGAGGCTCATGCACAGTGCTGTTCTAGGTTGTAAAACCGTATAGATTAGACCACCGTAGGCAGAGAGGATACACCACATTTTGTTTATCCATTACTGATTGATGTCCCCCCCGCTCCAATTTGGGGCTCTTATTAATAATCCTGTTATTGCTGAGAGAGAAGGAAGAAATAAACCAGTCAGGCAGATAGGGCAAAAAGTCCTCAGTAGAATTCCTTCTCTAACAAAGAGCAGCCTGGAAGATGGGGCTGCAAACATAGACAAGGAGCAAGTTCCAACACAGAGAGGGACCCTCCTGTGTAATCAGCAATCTTCGCATCCATTTGATGGGCTCCAATAAGCACAGTGGGCCCTAGTGAGCACATTCCTTTCCTTTTTGGACATTCTCAGATAAGGAAGCTTGCATGAGGTGGGGGGGCCTGCAGCTGCACCTGTAAGAGGAACCACTTTGGGCCAGGCATGTCCACTATGGAGGATTCTGCCCCCTTAACACATGCACAGTAAAAAAGATAAGCCACATGGAGTTACTTAGGCCAAGGACCTGCCTGTGCAATAAAAGGTTGGGGTGGGGGCTGCCAGAGACTCCCGCCCTTTGCAAATGGCACACCTAGTTCTAAGTGGTTTTTCGTGCCTTATGTAGATGAGATACCCCCTCCCCTCTAGCTTGTTTATAAACACCCTTGTATTTCACTGTGAAATGGCAACCATTTTTTGGGACCCCTCTCTGTGGCAGAGGGCTTTCTTTCTCTCTCACTTATTAAACTTCTGCTCTAACCTCACCCTGGGAGTGTCTGCATCCTTGATTTTCTCAGCCACGAGACAAAGCACTTTGGGTGGCATCCCAGACAATGAGACCGCTTCATTGCCATTTGGATAAAAGTATTTTTTGCGTTTTATTTTCATTCTGAATTTTTATTGTAGCAAATTTCATATATTCATAAACCAAAGTAAGCAAAACAATGTAATAAATTCTCCTGTGCTCATGATCCAGGTTTAACAATTATGCACTTATGGCCAAACTTGTTTATTTTCTACCACACTCACTTTCCCTACATCAGCATTATTTTTTAACAAATCTCTGATGTAATATCACTCTATTCACAAATATTACAGTACCTGCCTCTAAAAGATAAGCCCCTTTTCTAAAAATACTGCTATTGTCCATCAGCATACTGAAAAAATAACATGGATTTAAAAAATTTCCTTATTAGATGTCCTCCGTGTTCACATTTCCAGTTTTCACATAAATATTATTAAGTTTGATGATTGCTTGAATTAGTCACCAAATAAGATTCACATACTATAAGTGATTAGGATAGGTATTCTACATCTTTTTAAAATCTGTAAGTTCCCCCTTCATCTCTGTCTCTTTCTCAGAATTTATTTGTCAAAGAAACTGGATCATTTCTCTGTTAGAGTTTCCTGCAGTTTCACATCCCCTGACTGCATTCCTGTGGTGCAGTTTCACATGTTTCTATGTCCCCTGTATTTCCTACGAAATGGTAGTTGGACTTAGAGGTTTGATAAGATTCAAGCTTCATTAAAAAATTGTATAC
Organism: Piliocolobus tephrosceles; assembly: GCF_002776525.5. Classification (NCBI taxonomy): domain Eukaryota; kingdom Metazoa; phylum Chordata; class Mammalia; order Primates; family Cercopithecidae; genus Piliocolobus; species Piliocolobus tephrosceles. The sequence goes on along the minus strand of NC_045435.1, from coordinate 147,612,613 downwards.
TGTGTGTTGTTTCCCCATCTGTAGGAACATAATGCATGATATTCTTTTCGTTTTGTGATATTAGCCACCTTTGAACATCATTAATTGATCCTCAGTTCATTAAGAGTTGCAACAGAATGATATTTCAGCACTTCAATAAAGAGAAACTCCTCTCATCTACTATTTGGTTATCGAATGGCAGAGTTAATAAAATAAAGGAGGACGAATTCTTATTTCTTTTTCTCATCAGTTTTCAAAGTAGTAACTTTCCCTAGCATCCACAAAAGGTGATCAGTTCACATCTTTTTAAACATAAAGCTCTAGATTTAAATTTAATTACACTTGATCTAATTCCATTTTAATATTAGACACATATATAATAATTTATGTTTTGATTCAAATCTATTTCTATATCCTCAGAGTGGCTAAGCTTGCCCAGTACAACTCAGAGGGACACCAACATCCTCTTCTGTAACTATTGTTCCATGCGTCTCCCTTTGCTAGGATAAGGAAAAACATTGTGCAACCAACTGGGTATAGGGTAGAAGAAGCTGGAGAAAATTCTGATCAAAACTGCTTTCAAAGGGGCATAGGAGGATTTTCTTAGGGTGATTAAATTCTTTTCTCATTTTTTTTTTTTTTTTTTTTTGAGACAAGGTCTTGCTCTGTCACCCAGGCTGGAGTGCAGTGGCATGCTCACAGCTCACAGCAGCCTTGACCTCTTGGGGCAAGTAATCCTCCCACCTCAGCCACCCAAGCAGCTGGGACCGTAGGCACATGCCATTATGTCAGGCTAATTTTTCTATTTATTGTAGAGATCAGGTTTCATGATGTTGTCCAGGCTGGTCTTGAACTTCCTGAGGTCAAGCAATCCATCTGCTTCACTTCCCAAAATGCTGGGATTAGACACATGAGCCACCATGCCCAGCTGAAACTCTCTTATACCTTGGTTTTAGTGTTTTCTGTATTTGTCAAAACTCATAGAACTGTACATTTAAAAAGATGAATTACACCTAAAAGAAAATTATGCCTATGTAAATTATACCTAAAAGAAAACCACAGTTATAACTTAACTTTTAAAATGCATCTAGAATAACACATATTTTTTTCCTATTTTCTATTTATTTGTAATGCTTGAATAAAAATTATTTTTTAAGTGTTAGAATTTGGAAAAAATACATCAATAACTTTAACTTGATTATGATGACTTTATGACGTCACATAAATTGCTTTTAAAAACATATAATGTAAAAATTTAAGTTAGGCCGGGCAATGTAGCTCACACCTGTAATCCTAGCACTCTGGGAGGCCGAGGCGGGTGGATCACTTGAGGTCAGGAGTTCAAGACCAGCCTGGCTAACGTGGCAAAGCCCTGTCTCTACCAAGAATACAAAAATTAGCTGGGTGTGGTGGCTAGTGCCTGTAATGCCAGCTACTTGGGAGGCTGAGGCACGAGAATCACTTGAACTCTGGAGGTAGAGGTTGCAGTGAGGCAAGATCACACCACTGCACTCCAGCCTGGGTGACAGAGCAAGACTCCATCTCAAAATTACAAAAAAAAAAAGAAAAAAAAATTAAGTTAGATAAGATCCAGTGGTTTCCAAATTTTGGTGCACATTAGAATCAGTCAAGAACTTTTAAAATCTTTCTTCCTGGAATGTTTAGGAGTGGAAACCTGGCATTAGGATTTTAAAATTTTTCCCTGGTGCTTCCCTAGTGATTCTAGGGAAATAGTCAAGGTTGAGAACCATTGCTATAGGGTCTTTGCTTGTTTTCAATTTTGGCTGTATGTTGGAATCACCTAAGGACTAAGGTACCTTTAAAGGCTATTGATATATGGGCTGACCCTCCCCAAATTAGGATTTGTGCGGCCTGGGTTGGGGGCCCAAGTGCTGAGAGTTTCAAAAGCTCCCCAGGTGTTTCTAGTATGCAACCAAAGTCGGGAACTACTGGTCTATACACTGTACCTTCTAAAGCTATGTAGAATTTGCTGCTCCCCTGCCACTTCCATTGGTCCCCAGACTAACAGCATCAGTATTACCTGGAAATCTGTTCTCAAATCTCACCTCAGACTTACTGAATGAAAAACTCAGAAGGTGGGACCAAGAAATACTTGTGTTTCAAGTCCTCCAGGTCCATTTGATATACAGTACAGTTTGAGAAGCACTGCGTGGGGAGATTTGGTGGCCATTTTTTAGTTATTGGTGGCAGAATTGGACTCTCACTGCTAGAACCTGATGGAGGCTCCTGTGTGGAATTGGCCATTCTAGCATCTGAAACTCAGGTCACATACTGGAGAATTATTTTAATATTGTTTTGACATATTTGATTGCTCCTGTGCTGAAGTAGCGTGAATGTTGTGGAGCTCTAAGAATGGCCGCCCCATTCATGTAGAGTTATTTTAACAAACTAGGGAAAATGCAAACAATAGTATCTTTTAGATGCACTCAATTACACTGCATTGCTATTAATATGGCCCAGTTCTCTGTGATTCTGTTTTAGATTCTGCAGGTCTTCCTTTGTTAGATCTCCTCTGATTTTTTTTTTTAAAAGTGAAAGCTCATCTTGAAAGAGAACCACATTTATAGTAGAATGTCCAGAGATTTCAGTGATTCTTTATCACAGTGTCCTCTGTTTTAATATTGCTCAGATTTTAGGTTTTAGTGTGACAAGACTTCATAAAAAGTATAAAAAGATAGTTTTCTTCAACTGCATTTGATACTGATTTAGAAAGACCTAAACACGTGCTTCTTAGAAAACAGTGATATATGAGGGATGTTTTTTTCTTCGTATAGGCTGGATGAGGCATGTATCCAATCACTTAAAGTCTATGGCACAGGGTGGCAGTGGAAACAACTTTGAAATGGAGCTATCTTATGGTTTGTTGTAAAAGGGTGTAAAAAGTAAAATTGATTAAAAACTCTTAATAAATAAAACCCGAATTGAAGATAAAAGATTTGAGTATTGTTATACCCAGACCGTTTATTCCCCGAAGAAGACCACCAGAGTCCAGAGTCAAAGCTAAGCAGCAAGGATCTTTATTACAGGTTCGGACCTGGAGCTCTCACACGCTCGTGAAACGAGCCAGACAAGAGAGCTCCCCTTCTGGGCTCTGAACAGTGTTACATAGTCTGGGGTAAACAGGCACAGAGTCATCGTACAGATTGGATGTATGGTTGGCCAATATTCGAACAAAGCGATTTGGCCGATTATGATTGGTTCCCGCCGTCTCTAGTATTTTCGTTAATTTTGAAACCCTGGTGACATTTATCAGGGGCTCGCGGGACAGGGGCGGGAAAGCGGTCTCACACAAAAGCAGTTAATCATTTGTTTTTACAAACCTGCGGCGGGAAAGCGGTCTCACACAAAGGCAGTTAATCAATTTGAGGTAGGTTTCACAGCAAGCCTAGGCAATACTTAAACGCATCCTGTGACCTTGCCATGCCACAGAAAAACGGGAGCTTACAAGAAAAACAGGAACTTAGAACATTTTTACCATATGTTTGTGAGAGCAGGACAAAGTTTTAACACCGGGGTGGGGGCATCTTGTGCCCTTTCAGTATCTCCAGTAATACCTGACACTTCACTTCTTTCTCCAGCAATGGAAGACCTGCAGATTCTAAACAGAATCATACTTTACCTCTTTCTCTCCACCCAAATGTTTTAATATTTCAAATATCTAAATAGAAGGATGAAGCAGTAAAACATTTTTCAAAGTAGTCCCAGCCACCATGCTAAGTCTGTTTGCCACCTATACATTTGGACTTGAGGTTTGAATTGCCCTAATATAATCTTATGCTTTTTTTTTTTGCATTTCATCTCAGCCCAATCTGTTTGTTTGTAGATCAATAACAATAATTTGGGAATAAGGATTTAAATAAGAAACTTCAGTGAATGAGCCGATGATTACAAGGAGATTAAGACTTTGAACTGTTACTATGAAACCTTTAAAAAAGATCCTGAAAGGTTAATGTGTAAAATTTAAATCCCCATGTCCTGAATAGTTTAATCTGAATATTGCCTTTAGGTAAACAGGGGAAATAACAAATAGACTACTTTGTTACAATAATTTGGGTTTGGGATGGCAGCTGAGGTTAAGAAATAGAATTGAATATTTAAAAAAGTTGGCGGTGGTAGAACTGAATTTAGGCTTGGTGTCTATAAGTCAGAATGAAAATCTTTGTTGGTGAAAGTTTCTGTTCTATTTATTTCTTATACTGAAAGGAAGTTTTCCAAACTAAATTGTGGGCTGTAGTTGTCATAGAAATTAATAAGCACTTTGTAGCAACTTCCGAATACCTTCTCTGTAAGTGAGGCTCTGAGATAAGCTGCGCCGGCTGCAACTTTTGGAGGGCCTATAGGAGAATTCTGCAGGGTGGCTCTGGGCTTTGACACAGTGATGGGAATGTGGCTGTGTGAACAGCAGGTACAGGATTAGCTATGTCTCTTGGGATGTGCAGAACTAAGCAGCCTCATTCTGTAAACATGGAAACCAGTTTAAAAAGAACCAAAGGGATGCGTGTTCTCTTGTGAGAACTAAAGTAAGATCCATTTACAGTGTTTGTATTGGGGGATACAGATTTTTGCTTAAATTTAACTTTAGACTTGCTTTTGCTGACTGACATGCTGACTTTGCCCAAACAATTTGGATTTTCCCCCTTCCTTTGTTGAGATACGGAAATTTACAGGTATTGCAAAGAAGGAAAAGGGTGTGTGCACGTGTAAGGTGTGTATGGATATGTAGGGAGATGGAATATGCAGAGGGCTTGAAAATAAAGTACAAAAAAAGAAGAGAATAACGGAAGAACTTGAGAATTATGACTTTAATCTCTTAGAATTTAATGCAAAGCTAAATTTAGCTAAAGAGATATATGTTTATAGAAAATTGTGTTTATTTCACTCTTCCACTCCAGTTTTCAGATTCTTTAATTTCAACTTTTAATCTCTGTCTTTCATGAAGATAAAGTCTGTGCCTTTAAAATTTTTTGTTCCCGTATGTTTGTCAGATAATATTGTGGCATATGAAATGACCCAGCTACCGAAAGCATGGAGTTTTGCTTGCAGAAAGAAAGCAATGTTTGTTGGTGGCCTCTTTTGTATCTTTACTTCAGGAAGAGTCTATATTGTATCTTTTGAACTTCCTAAAACCAAAAACTGCATTTCTGCCCTGTTTCCTGGTGAGATAATAAATTACGTTTACAAGACTGGGGCTAGTTCCTTGGAAACACTTCTAATATTTTTAGGTCCTAGTTTTTCATGATCGGTATGTCCCCTTTTATTATGCCACCACTTTTGTGTCAGTAACGCATAAACCAAAGCCAAAAAGAAAAAATAACAACAGCAACAAACATCTGTGAAATAGACTCCTGAACTGTGTTGGAAAACAGGAGACATGTCTTTGCATCACATATTTCAGCCTGTGAAAAACACTTGGCTTTTTTCCGTTTTTGGCTTTTCACCTGGGCTGTTACATATGTACTAGATATCTATTGATGAATAACAAACAAGTTACCCTGAAACTTAGCTTAAAACAATAAATATTTCTCATCTCACACAGGAAGTGACTTAGCTGGGTGATTCTGACTCGGTCTCTCATGAGGCTGCTGTCAAGGTGTCTGCTGGGCTGAAGGACATTCTGGGACTAACGGATCTGCTTCTGTGTGGATGACAGGTTAGTGCTGGTTTTGGAAAGGAGGCCTCAGTCCTTGCCATGAGGACTCTCCATAGGGCTGATAGAGTGTCCTAAAAACATAGCAGCTGGCTAACTCCAGAGCGAGTGATCCAGGAGGGAACAAAGTAAAACCCACAATGTTCATGACCTAAAGTAGGAAGTCACACGGTTATTTTCACAGCATTCTCTGGTTACACAGATCAGACACATTTATTATATGACGAAAGATGTGAACGTCAGGAGATGGGGATTGTTGAGGGCCATCATGGAGGCTGGTTACCACCACCACATAAATGTCCAAAAGTCATGAAGGAAAATGAGACTAGGGCTGTGGGTCTGGAATCTTCCAAAAGACTATAAAAGTAGATTTCCTCTATTTTAGGAAACATGCAATCTAATTATTTTAAGTATCATGTTTAGAATTTTGCACTCTTGGCTTAAAAAAGAGAAGAGGATTGAGGACAGATCTATAGTTTTTAGGTCAAATCACATAAGGCTCAGAAAGGAACTAACACTCTACCACTGGTCAGGCACTTTACATGAATTCTCTCACACCTCACAACAGCCCTCAGAGGTAAGTGGTATTAGTCCCGTTTGCAGATTCAAAAATTATGTTCCAGAGAAGTTTAGTAGTTTTCTCATCACCACACAGGTACTAAGTAGTTGAGCCCTCATTCAAATCCCGGTTGTTTTGGTGCTAAAGTTTGTGAGTTTCTTATTACATCATACAGTAATGGGAAGTACGCTCCAGGTGATGGGCACCAGTGCCTGCCACCTTCACTGGTGAATACAGAGCACCTTGCATGCACATAATAGGCAACTTATAGATATTTGTTGAATACGTAAAATTAATTAATATCTGTATACACTGAAATTACTACCTGAGATATTTATTTTGATCCCCAGACATGGTCTTTTAGATAAACTCAAGACTTCAGATTTAGTGGAATTATATTCCAGCACATTTAGAAAAGCAATCTGCTTGAAACTAGACGAAATGGCATGTACAAATGTGGCCAGTAGTGTCTGATAAACATTAGGTGCTCAAAGATTATTTTACTCTTCACTTTGCAATTGTGGAAATTTTGCTCAAGTCATTGCATAATTAAGAAAACTCACAAATTTTCAAAAATAATGAAACAAAGAGAAACATCCTACTTTTCCATAAAAAGGAAAAATATGGATTCTGAAGACAGCTAACTTTGTCTGCAAAGAGCCGATTGATAAACAAGTGATTTAGCTGCTCCTAGAAAACAGTGAGCATTTGGTCTACTGCAAGCCAACCTTGTCCTGAGTTGCCTGTTTTATTTTCCCTAACAACTTTTCTATATTTATCTTCTCCATCCTGCTTCTTACCCTGGCCTAGCAATGTGATTTATGATGGGGCGTTTGGGAATCCCCCAAGGTGGCTTGGCCACTTGAGGTGCTTGAGACTAAAGGTCAGTCACGTGGACAGTCCCAAGCCCAAATAAAAACTACAGACCAAGGCTTAGGTGAGTTCCCTCATTTGCGATGCTTCCTGCATATTGTCAAAGATAGTTGTCAAGAGAATGTGGTGTTGCCCTTGACGCCACTGCAAGGTGACAACTGGAGAGTCCATGAGTGGGACTCGCCTGGATTCTTCTCCATTTGTCTCTTCTCGTGGTTGATTTTAATCTGTATCTTTTAACTCTAATAAAATACAACCTTAGTATAACAGCTTTCAGTGAGTTTGCTACATCCTTCTAGTGAATTATTGAATCTGAGGGTTGTTTTGGGAACCCCGAACTTGTGGTTGGTGTCAGAAGTGACGGTGGTCTTGGGGACTTCCCTAATCCCTGCAACTGATCATCCAATTGCACTTTTAAGAAAACCTGCACACTTTACAGTGGTCTTTGGGATCCTAAGCAGTAGCCTTTATGCACCTGTCTGATGTTATTTTGTACCACATTCATTCTCCTTCATTACCTCCAATCACATTGTTCCTCTCTTTGGTTTTCAAACATGTCCACAAGTGTCTTGGTACGCAGTTTCTTCTGTTGCATCTCTCTGGTTTCAGATATTTACAGGACAGATTGTTTTATTAAGGTATTAATTAAAATGATCACTTCTTCCAATAAGTCCCATAGAAGGCAAAATCCTTGACTATTTTGTTGTGTCCAAGTGCTTAGAACAGCCACTAGCACATATTGGGCATTCATTAAATATTTGTTAAATAGAGTCATAAAATGTATTCCTTTTGAAAAAGCAGAGTAAATAAGCTGTCAGGTCAAGCAACTATTGGAAGCCATGGTGTATTTTATATTAAAAGATGTAAACAAAGCACCTCTTAATATACTTGCACTTAAGCATAGCTGGTAGAGAATTGATGAATGAATCAATTTTCACTTGGTGGCTTACCTTAAGAGTTTCTCTAGCATTTTAATTAATGAGTTGACAGAAAGATATGTATATCAAATTTTTAGGTAAAAGAAAACTTAACACTTGAAAGAGTCAGAACAGGTAGAACAAAGAAATGGAGAGTATCAAACATAAAATTGAATTAGGATAAATTTAAATTATCACATTCAGTTTAAAAAATAAAGTTGGCTGGGCGTGGTGGCTCATGCCTGAAATCCCAGCACTTTGGGAGGCCAAGGTGGGTGGATCACCTGAAGTCAGGAGTTCAAGACCAGCCTGGCCAACATGATGAAACCCCATCTCTACTAAAGGTAGAAAAATTAGCTGAGTGTGGTGGCGGGCACCTGTAATCCCAGCTACTCGGGATGCTGAGGCAGGAGAATCTCTTGAACTCGAGAAGTGGAGGTTGCAGTGAGCCCAGATTGTGCAATTGCACTCCAACCTGGGTGACAAGAGAGAAACTACATCTCAAAAAATAATAACAATAATAACATAATAAAATTTAAAAAAAAGTTGAGGAAAAATCTTATAAGCCCCCATTTTGTAAAAAATGGCTAAGGAAACTGGAGTTATTAAATTTAAAGAAGATTTAGGTAGATATGATAATTTATATTTAAAAGCTATCAAGCGGAACAGAGATTGGATTTATTTCGTGTAATTCTACAGCTACTGATAAGACAAGACTTGGAACTTTTGAGGAAAGATAGACTTTGATAAGGAAGAATATTCTAGCAGAGTTATTCACAGTAAAATGGGCAGTGTGAGAAGTACTGACTATCTTGTTGCCATATAATGCATTTAAACCTTATCTAGGTAACCATTTGCCAGGTAGACTGATGGAAAGATGAACTCCATGCTTTTTTTTTTTTTTTTGAGACGGAGTCTCGCTCTGTCGCCCAGGTTGGAGTGCAGTGGCGCGATCTCAGCTCACTGCAAGCTCCGCCTCCTGGCTTCACCCCATTCTCCTGCCTCAGCCTCCTGCCTAGCTGGGACTACAGGTGCCCGCCACCACGCCTGGCTAATTTTCTGTGTTTTGAGTACAGACGAGGTTTCACAGTGTTAGCCAGGATGGTCTCAATCTCCTAACCTTGTGATCCTCCTGCCTTGGCCTCCCAAAGTGTTGGGATTACAGGCGTGAGCCACTGCACCCAGCCAAACTCCATGCTTTTTAAAGACCTTCACAAGTCTCTGAGTTCTTGTAGTTTAGGAAATCTAGGGACCAGTTTCCAAGATCTTAGGGAATCCAAGGATCAGATCCTTAAGACAAGATGATATTTCAAGGTCAATAATGGCAGATTCCTCAAAGGATAAATACTCTGTCCACAAATTCTTTGACGTTCCTCTCAAAATAGAGGCCTGCCTTAGGGACTTGCATCTAACAGGTGGGATGCAGCATGCTGCATGATTTGTGAGGCTAGGTTAGAGAAGGTGAAATAGCTTTCATCTGACTTTCTCTTGGAACACTCTCCTTTGGAACCCAGCCTGTGTTCATGTCCAGAATTATTTTTACTGAGTGACTTTGCCTAAGGCATTTAATTCTCTCAAATTTAGCAGTCACACGGCAAGATCACGGGTAGGTATTTCCAGCCACAACTCCAGCTAAGGTCTCAGCTGAGAGCCAGCATCAACTGCCTGACATGTGAATGAGTAAGCGAACCTTTAAATGGTTCTATTATCCAGCCTTTGAGCCACTCCAGCTGGGGCCATATGGAGCAGAGACGAGATGGCACCATCAAGCCCTGCAGAAACTGCAGGATTGTTCTGTGTTTTAACCATTTTACCTTAGGTGAGGTATGGTGAGGCCAGAGAGGGATCAAGGAAGAGAAGCTTGAAAGAGTTTTACAATTTTGTTACATTCATTTTTCCCTGAGAACACAGTATGCCATTCAGGGCCACTCAGCGGCAGAAGCAGTGGGGTTGGTTGTGCACAGGAGAAAGGGAAACTCTGGGAAAGTGCTTTTATTGCGTTGTGGGGTTTCTGTGGGAGAAAAAAAGGTGAGATAGGGCAAGTAGGCTTTGGATTGGCTAGTTGAATATTAGGAATCAGTGGGCTGATTGAATTGAGGAATCAGGAGACTCTGAGGCATAAAGACTGTCCTCAGTTTTCTGTTATGTGGTCCTGAGGTGACTAGGATGGGTGTGCAGTGGCCCAGAATGAGAAAGCCTAATAAGGCAGATGCTTGAAGAATGGACATAATTGGCTTTTCAAGAAGGGGAACTGACCAGCCTCTAGCCTGAGCCTCAAAACTGGGCTAAGACAGTGTTCATAAAACTATAATACAGTGAGCAAAATAAATGTTGGCATCATTTTAAGCCATTGCTTTGAGTAGTGTATTATGTATCAATAGATAATTGGGGCTTTCTGACTGTTGGTAGTTGTAGACACTCACAAGATGGAGAGTCTGTTGTGTTCTTCCAGACATAGAAAAAATGTAATATCCCTGTCAGCTTCTAGGACCCTTCTGGGTTTGTGATCTAGAGTTCTTCCCTGGATATGATTTACTGAGTCATCACATGGGCCCTAAAGCCTGGCCCAAACTGTGGCTCTTGTGAAGCCCCGAGGATGTGCTTTCTGTAAGTCTTCATGGGACAGCAGTGAGAGAGGAGCTTCCTGGATGTCACAGAAAGGTCTGTCTTAGCTCACTCTCAGAGTAAAGGTGTATATGTCTTAGTTTGGGTTCACTTAAATGGAAAGCTTGAGAAATGAATTTGGGTGCTTATAGTGTATTTGGGAAGGATCCCAGAAAGCAGTAGTGAGGGTATGAGAAGAGTTAGACAAGGATGGAGGAAAACCCAGTGTAAGGGAGTGAAACAAGGACTTGATTCTCCTGGTGTCTTCTGAGAAGCATACTTTGCAGAAGTATCCACCTGTAGTATAGGAATCAGAGACATTTATCCAGCCCCCATCGTTTCCCCTTAGGTTGAAGGCTATCTCTGAGAGCAATCTCTGAACTATGCTTGTCCTTGGTCTGAGCAGGCTTCTATGGCAATGCATCAGAAAAGGCCTTTTGGCAGAAAGCAGAAAGATGGGTGACATGCCCTTGATGCCCTCAACCTGAGGGTAGTCTGAGCTCATGTGGATTTTTGCTAAGGCTGAAATTCAAGGTGTCCAGAGTGATATGCTATGAAACACTGAGGTATCTGCCACAAAATCAGGATAAGAAAATTTGCTAAAATTGGAGTTAAAGGTCTGACTTCCAGATCATAATTATACTAAGCAACCATGGCCAAGGCACTTAGCTTCCAGTTTTAGTTCTCTCATATATAAAATGAGGATAACATTATTAGGTGACATTTTTGTGGAAGATACAAAGCCAGGGACAGTGAGTCACAAGGAGATGTGAACTGGCTGGCTGTCAAGGGGCCTCCGGAGGAGGTGTTACTATGAGGCATTTGCCATAACCTATGGCGACTCTATATTCTCAGAGTGGCATCTTCTTTCAAGGCAAGGCTTATAACCAAATTTGTAAAGATTGACCTGTAAATCAGCATAAAAGTTTATTAGTTTAGAATGACAAATGTGAAAGTCACTGAGCATGGACAGTGCTATTATTTGGCTAGGCCATACTGTCTTTGAAGGCAAGCAATTTTGGAAGTTCAAAGTCAGAAAGTTATTAAGTGAGAATAGGATCCAAATAAATATAATTAGTTATGTGGTTGAATTTTGGAGCACCAGGGTAAGGGTAGCCTAATGTATCCTTTTCTATTACAGGAATATTCCTCTCCCTTGAATAGGCAAATGCTATCATCAGCTTCTCTGACTTGTCCAGTGATTTTTTTTATAAAGGTCATTATAATGACTGAGGTATTGGCAAATATCTTCAAACCTATCTTATGCATGTCTGGGATTCAATTTACTTTTATAAATCAACTTTGCATGTCTCTATCACTGGGCATTGTATTGATTTTGCAGTGCAACTCTCAGAGGCAAAGGTTTTTTTTTTCTTTTTTCTTTTCTTTTTTTTTTTTAACCGAACTCTTCAGGGAACAACTCATCCACTATACTGCCTGACAGGGTTATTGTAGAGATTAAAGGACATTGTTAAACTGATAAATACTGTGAGTTACTCTTGACATTATTAGATCATGGACTCCAGTAGGCAGTAATGGGCTCTGGCAAGTAGAGGAAAAGAGTTTTATAACCAATGAAATAGAAAAGTATTCTTAAATATTTTTCTTCATTGAAGAGTTAAAGGACTTTTGTAATCATGAATAAAAGAGGTTGTGTTATTTTTTCATTAGCTGAATACTGAGCTTAAAACTAGACTACTGTTGATCAAATTATAAACTGATATCCAAAGCACTGTGACAGATTTTATTAGGAATTGTCAAATATAGTAAAGGGGAAATGACATGTGTAAGTCTGGACTTATGGAACATAAAATATAATTTTTAACGTATTGGAGATAAACCAATTTTTAAAAGCTGAATGTAAGAGGAACATTACTAACCTGGGAACTCGGAGACTAGAGCACTTGCCTTGTTCTGCTGACTAAAGAGCTGTGTGACTTTGGCCAATTGTCTCACGGGAACTCAAGTTTCCTCAACAGTAGAAAGAGGACTAGTTTAGCATACATAATGCTATGTATATTTTAGCTCTAAAACTTTTTGAAACAAGTAAAGATTCTTGTGGGTAGGAGCAATAGGAGTCAGATAACTTTTAAAAAGTGTGAATATTTTAGAGGAAAGTAAGAGATGGGAAGAGCTTCAATTGTTGTAAAAGGGAAATTGCTAACCTGTATTCCAGAAAGTTGCAGTCGAACCTTTTCAATTTTCTGACACTAAAATACAGAGATAATACTTGAAGAAAAGTTCATAGGAAGTCCCTAATTATAGTGACCAGCCATCCAGGTTTCCCTGGCACTAAGAAATTTCTCAGAAAGCAGGACTTCCTCTATTAAATTGGGGAAAGTCCTGAACAAAACAGGACAAATCAGTTTCTTTCTTACTCCTAACATGCAGTCTGTATTATTTCAGCATAGGTTCCAAACTTCCCCCTATGTTGATGGCAGCCAAGTGGTAAGAAGGGTTGCTATTAATAAACTTTAAACCCTACAAATGGTGCTTCTGAAAGGCATATAATACTTAGGTGATGAGTAGAGTTTTAAAGTCACAAACTGGGGAATGTGCATAAAGGAAAGCAGACTAAGAGACAAGAGGCTAGAAACAAGCTTTTTTCCCAGTGTTCAGTATCCAGTAATTTGTTCATTCATCTCTTCAGTGTTAATGAGTACACCCTCTGTGTGAAATTCAGTGCTTGCTGCTGGAAATGAAACCAAATGAACAAAAAATTCATAAAAGAACAGGATCATATCTCTCATGAAATTTATTTTAATCTACCTTGTTGTTATTAAATGTCTCTTCCCGTTCGTCTTCCAGAGCACTGTCCTGTAAGTATTCGCACATCTCAGTTCTGAGTCCAGGGCCTAGTACTTGGCAGGTACTCAATAACTATTTAATGAATTGAATTTTTATTATTCCCTTTGTTCTTCTACCTTAAAAAAAGGAACCTCTCTTTTCCCTTCTTTGTCTCAAGTAATTCCACTAATATTTTTTCTCCAGGACTCAAAGCACTTGGCAAACATTTTCTGAAATCTTTATAGCCTGTCTCTGAAATAGATAAGAAGTACCCTGATAGCAATTGTACCTATCACTGGCTATGGTCTCTCTTCGTTCTCTTATATCCTATTACTGATGATTCATTTGAACTTCCACAGCAGGTCAAGACACAGTTTAATAGTTCTCATGGCTCATTTTGGGCCTCTGCAGGGCAGTAGACTCAGAAAAATATGTGGACTTCAAAGGTACTTATCGGAGGAAATTCAGATCAAAGCAAACAGCACAGTAAATACACCTAGTGTGGGGCTTGTGTTCTACAGCATAGGACCTATAAAGGTCTCCTGAGGATGTAAGCCAGAAACAGCCACCTGGAGTTGTAATTTTCCAGTCCTTCTGGAGATTTAGGTGAGGTCATTGCTGTGGATTCCATTTTGAAGTTTGGCAGCAGGAAGTGATCTTGGGATTTAACTCTGTCCGAGTGTCACTACACTGAAAATAGGACAAAATAATAAGACATTTATGACAAGGCTATTTGCTTTTGCATAATGTGTGGAATTGAAGAGCTAAAAATATTACTAAATTTAAAAAATCCCTAATTAATTCCTATCACATTCCAGTGAGAAGATGAGGGTTACGCTAGTTTCTCTTTTTTTATAGAAAGGACAATTGGATTTTTTTAGTAACTATTAAGGTTCATACATCAAATTAACAGCAATATACTCACATAGACATCTACTGTGACTACCACAAAACATTTCTGGATCTCAGTGGGTTGTGCATGTTTGAAACTACCTAAACTGTTGGACTTCGCTCAGATTCTAGGATTACAAGCCATACAGTAGGTGTGCTATTTAACTTGATTTAATTGTCATCAATCAGTGTGACCTGATATTTGCATTGTTAATAGCCTTTATGTTTAGATCTGTCTGGTTGCTCCACTTTAGACAGATAATTTGTGAATAGACACACCTTTCTGCAATTGGATAAACTCCTACACATGGGTAAAAAATGTCTTAAATTTGGAAATAAGCAATGGAAAATTAATTATCTTGTTAACAAGGCAGCCAGTCCTTCCTTAAGTGTGTGTGTACATGCATCTGAGTGTCTGTCTGTCTGTGTGTTAGCTACCTGATTTTATTACTGATCATCAGTAACTCTTAAAACAGAAAAAGAAAAAAAAAAACAGAACTGTTTATAATTCTGCAGGGTCTTGATAAGAAAAATGCAGTAGGAAGCAGTTAGCTCAGTTAGTAATTCTCTTTCACTATACCTTGGAGATATACATGATTAAAACAAGTCTGTCTGTCTATAGATAGATATAGATAGGGGAGAGATAGACATATAATCTATATAATCTACAATCTATCTATCTGTATAATATATAATCTATCTACCTGTCAATCAACGAGTTAATATATTTATGTGGCTCAAAAATCACAAAGCAAGACCAGATGTGGTGGCTCATGCCTGTAATCCCAGCACTTTGGGAGGCTGAGACAGGTGGATCACTTGAGGTCAGGAGTTTGAGACTAGCCGGCCAACATGGCAAAACCTCCCATCTCTACTAAAGTTACAAAACTCAGCTAGGTATGGTGGTGCACGCCTGTAGTCCCAGCTATTCAGGAGACTGAGACACGAGAATCTCTTGAGCCCAGGAGGTGAAGGTTGTAGTGAGCTGAAATGGTGGCACTGCACTCCAGCCTGGGCAACAGAGACAGACTCTGTCTTTAAAAAAAAAAAAAAATCACAAAGTATAAAATAAAGTTCATAGTTACAAGTCTCCCTCCTATTTCTTGTTACCTCTCTGCCAAGACACTTCAGTCATACATAATGATTCTTCTTAATTGTTTGCATCCAGATTTTCAGTTTTAAAAATTTATTTAAAAGCCAATTAAAATATGGCTTCTTTCCTTCTTTCTTTTACAAAAAGGTAACATATTACAGACACTCTTTTACAGTTTCTTCACCTAACAAAGTGCTGTATAATGGTGGTCTTGCCTTAGCAGCACATAGACAGCTCCCTCTTTTTTTTTCTAGCTGCATGGTACTTCATTTTATAGATGAGTGTTTTTCAAATTTTAGTATATATCATAGTTACTTAGAGGGCTTGTTAAAATACAGATTGCTGAGCTCTACCCTCAAGACTCCAATGAAGAGATCTACGGTGGGGTGTGAGAATTTGCATTTCTGATAAATTGCCAGGAGATGCTGTTGCTGTTAGTCTGAGGACCATACTTTGAGAACCACTGCTCTAGATAATTATAATATATTATAATTTAGCCTGATGGTAGACGACAGATATTTCTCCAACCTTTTGCTACTATAAACTATGAAGGAATGAATATTCTTATTCATATACCCTTCAAACAAGTGTAGGAGTTTTTGTAGGATAAATTTCTAAAAGTGGATTTTCTGGTCCAAGTGTTATATATCTTTGTAACCTTGATACGAATTTCCACTATAGTGTCAAATTGGTGGTGATTGCAATGTACACTTCTACCAACAATATATAAAAGTGCCTACTATACCATACCAAAAAACTTATTATAAAAACTTTATTTCTGCAGGCCTAATAGATAAAAAAAAATGGTTTTAATTTGCATTTACCTTTTCATATAATGAAGAATTATTTGTATTTATTTTTTGAAATTTACTTTCTGGAGTAAGTTCCCTAATTTTTCTAGAATTCCAATTTCTTTATTTGTAAAATGAGAATATTGGTAAATTTTAGGAATTAGGCAGTTCAAACTGCTGTGGCCCCATGACTTTCTTTTTGGTCGTAAGTAAGCGAATGAATTCTACTTCATCTCATTACACAATTTCATTTATTTGGCCATTTGTTTACTCATTAATCAGTCAGCATCTACAATATGCTAAGTACAGGAGATCAAGAGATGAAAACCTTATTTTTGAGGCATTTACTGTCTGCTAGAGGAGACCAACATGCAAACAGTTATGTTACAATAAAATCATGGCTACTAGGATGGAGAAAAGAGACAGACACAAGTGGGGGCAGGTCGAAAGCAGCACAGGTTTATTGGACAAAAAAACTTGTGAAGGGGTACACCAGCTATGTGGCTGGAGCTCGAGCTCCTCTTACAGACTGGGGCAGTTATAGGTCCAGCCAGGAGAAGCAGAATTGTTGCAAAATGGGATGGGTGGTGTGGTTAGCTGCTAATAAGGGAGGAATTTCCTATGGCCAGGCAGTTGGGCCTGAGACCTGCCCAACAATATGTTTCCCACTGCCGGGAAATTTCCACTCTGGCCAGGGTGTACAAAATGGTGGGGGGGTTGACAAAATGGCGCAGCTTGGGTTAACAATGGTTGTAACAAAGGTCCCTGCAAAGCCCAGGGAAATGAAAACCTATTTGTCTCTGGGGGAATCAGGAAAAGCTTCATGCAAAAGATAGATCTCAACTGACACTTAATGATAAGGAGGAGTCTGCCAGGTGGACAAGTGGAGGAGAGTATCCGAGGCAGAAGAACAGCTTATGCAAAACCAAAGCAGCATGGGAAAATATGGATATTCAGGGAACTAATGTAACATTGATTCTTAAACAGAAGGGGTGGGAGAAGGGCAACTCTAGTTTTCTAGTTCCCATTTGGGGTGGGAAAATGGTCTCAATTCCTTCAAATCGGCTTGTTCCAAACCCCAGACTATAA
Source organism: Piliocolobus tephrosceles (assembly GCF_002776525.5). Lineage (NCBI taxonomy): Eukaryota > Metazoa > Chordata > Mammalia > Primates > Cercopithecidae > Piliocolobus > Piliocolobus tephrosceles. The sequence continues at coordinate 147,595,362 of NC_045435.1, read as the reverse complement.
TATAAATGTTTTCCTCCTATTTCCAGTAACCAATTTTCTATTAGATCTCTCATCTGGTCCTCTTTTGACCATGGAATTTGTGGTTTGAACTCTTCTTTGTCTCAAATGAAGATTTATTTGAGGTCTTGCTGCATGAGCTTGCCAATTTAATGTTCCATCCTCTGTCACATAATTCTTAATGAGAGAGTCAGAGGTTAATAGAAAAATAACATAGAAAGGAATATGTCTTATGCTCTAACTTTAAGAGTGTATATTCTCAAGGACTATTTGTGCAAATGGGGAGATGCTCAGAACATATTATGGAGAAAAGAGAGAAGATGCACAATGTCTAATGATAAAGCAGGAGTTGGTCTGTTATTTTTCATACATAAATCAATCAGTCTGTTAATCATCTGTCCTATTTATTTGGCTATACAATTCTATATATTTTTAAAATTAATATATTCTGATATATTTCTACATTATTAAAACTCTTCATAGACAACACATTTAGGCTGCCTTGGCTATCATCCATTGCACTATTTGGTGGATGACCACAACTTGGTTCTTTATTCTTCTATTTTTAGACATTTGGGTTTGTGCATTTTATTCATATAAGCAGAGAAAAAAGAAATAAATTATTAACAAAGTTTGTCTTAGTCCATTTTCTGAGCTGCACATAGGTCTCCTTGGGCCACAGCTGGGGTGGCTGAGGAGCACTGTGCTGAAATACAGAGAGCAAGGTGGTCCTGGCCAGTGGAGGGTGCCCTCAGCTATTTCCTGAAACCATTCTGCTCTTTTGGAGCTCTAGGCCCATTATGAGAGGAGCAACCTTGAAGATCTCCACAATACCACTGAGGTTATTCTCCCATTGTCTTGATGAATGACATCTGGCTTCTCTCTAGCCATACTAATCCCCTCATCAAAAGGTTGCTTGGCTACATCCTTGCATGCTTCACATTCTTTTTATGGACAGGCTACAAATTTTTCAAATATTTATATTCTGTTTCCCTTTTAATTATAAATTCCATCTTTAAATAATTTCTCTCTTCTCTCATTTCACTGTATGTAATTAAAAGAAGCCATGCAGCACTTTCAATATTTTGCTCAGAACTTTCTTCTGCCGGATATCCTAGTTCATTGCTCTAACGTTCTGCTTTCCATAAAGCCCTTGGGCATGAACAATTCTGCCAAGTTCTTTGGTTTTTTTTTTTTTTTTTTTTTAAACAAAAATGGCCTGTACTTCAGTTTCCAATACCTTGTTTCTGTTCCTTATTTTCGTGTGAGACCTTATCAGAATTGCCTTTACTGTCCATACTTCTGCCAGTTTCCTGGCACAATGACTTAGTAATGTCTAAGAAGTTTCAGACTTTCCCTACATTGCCTGTTTTCTTCTGAGCCCTCACTAGAATGACACTTAAAGCTCTGTTTATGACAAAATAGGCTTTTTCTTGCCTGCTCCCCCAAATTCTCCCAGCCTCTGCCCATTACCTAGTTCCAAAGTTGCTTCTACATTTTCAGGTATTTGTTAAAGCAACAGCCCACTTCTCCCGCACCAATTTTCTGTCTTAGTCTATTTTGTGCTGCTCTAACAGAATACTGCAGACTGGGTAATTAATAAAGAACAGAAATGTATTGGTTCACAGTTCTGGAGGCTGGGAAGTCCAATATCAAGGTGCTGGCATCTGGTGAGGGCCTACTTACTGTGTCATAACGTGGCAGAAGGCATTACATGGCCAAAGGGCAAAGTGGGTGAGAAAGAGCAAGTGGAGGATGAACCTACTCCTGCAATAATGAACTCATTTCCACAATGATGACATTAGTCCATTTGTAAGGGTGGAGCCTTTATGACCTAAACACCTCTTAAAGGTCTCACTTTTTAATACTATTACAATGGCAACTAAATTTTAACATGAGTTTTAAAGGGGATAAACATGCAAACCATAACTGAATTTATCTTGGATAATGGGTTAATGGGCAAAGATGATCTCTGTAGTTAATTTAAAAAAAAGTCAAAAAAAGCCAGGTATAAGAAAGATATTGTGGCTATAGAGGCATCAATGAATAATGGAAACAGTGATATTTCTCATCTCTTTAGCATTGTACCAGCATCGTGTTCAGAGTCTAATGTGTTTTAAATTTTGGGCTGCTTAGTTATCCAAAGACCACACTGAGAAATCTATGCTATTATCAACTTAAGCTTCAGCCCCTCTACCTGGTCCTTCCACCCTAAGTTTGGGGGAGCATGCACTGAAAGTCCCAGCCTTCTAATCATACCTTGGTCTACCTAGCGACCAACCTCCATTCTGAGGCTATCTGGGAAGCCTCAGCCACCAATTATCTCCTTAACATACACAACATACTCTTATGACACTGAAGATTCCAAGAGTTTTAGGTTCTATATGTCAGGAAGCTGGACAAAGACCAAATATATACAGTCATGTGTTCCTTAAGGATGGAGATACATTCTGAGAAATGTGTTGTTAGGTGATTCTTCATTGTGCAAACATCATAGAGCGTACTCGCACAAACCTCAGTGATGCAGCCTACTTCACAGCTAGGTTCTATGGTATAGACTATTGCTCCTAGGCTACAAACCTGTATAGCATGTTACTATACTGAATTCTGCAGGCAACTTTAACATGATAATAAGTATTTGTGTATCTAAATATATCTAAACATAGAAAAGGTACAGTAAAAATATGCTGTAGAAGACACAAAATGGTACACTTGTCTAGGGTATTTACTATGAATGAAGCTTGCAGGACTGGAAGTTATTCTGAGTGAGTCAGTGAGGAAGTGGTGAGTGAATGTGAAGACCTAGGACATTACTGTACACTACTGTGGACTTTATAACCACTGTCCACTTAGGCTACACTAAATTTATTTTAAAAAAATTTTCTTTTTTAAATAATAAATTAACCTTAGCTTTCTGAAACATTTTTACTTTATAAACTCTTAAGTTTTTAAAAAATTGTTCATTTCTTTTGTTATAACACTTAGCTTAAAACACAAATACATTGTACAGCTGTACAGAAATTTTTCTTTATATTTGTATTCTATAAGCTTTTTTGTAACTTTTAATTTTTAGAAAACTTTTAAACATTTTTTGTTAGAAACTAAGACATAAACATACACACTATCCTAGGCCTACACAGGGTCAGGATCACCAATATCACTGTCTTCCACCTCCACACCTTGTCTCACTGGAAGGTCTTTTGGTATAATAACATGTATGGAGCTGTCATTTCCTATGATAACAGTGCCTTCTTCTGTAATACCTCCTGAAGGACCTGCTTGAGGCTGTTTTACATTTAACTTTCTAAAAACCATAAGTAGAAGGAGTATACTCTAAAATAACAATAAAAAGTATACTCTAGTAAATAAATAAACCAGTAACATAGTCACTTATTATTATGTACTGTACATAATTGTATGCACTAGACTTTTACATGACTGCCAGCACAGATTTGTTTATACCAGTATCACAACAAATATGTGAGGAGTGTGTTGTGCTGTCATTTTATGACAGCTGTGATATCACTAGGCAACAGGAAATTTTTGCTTTATTACAGTCTTATGGTACCACCATTAAATATGCAGTTCATCACCAAAATGTCATTAGGCAGAGGATGATTGTGTTTCACACTATCACAAGGACTTAGATAAGACTCAGAGATGAACCCCTTGTTTACCCAGGACAAGGTCATGTACAGAACCTCCAAATTTTCATTCTTCATCTTACAAATGATTAGCTAAAGTATGTTTCCCTATTGACCAAACTGAGAAAATGCCCATTAATTTGACTTGACCAAATTTTGGTCAGGGTTCTCTTCTTCCCCCAGACCCTGACCTTTGGCCTACCCTTGAGCCTTGGAACATGAAACAACCCCTGCTTAATTGCCTTTCCTGAGAATCAGCTTACTTTAGGAAAACTCATTCCCTGATCAACTATAGAATCAGGCCATGCATCGATCCCGTGTCTCCACAACTGGTTCTTTCTAGTGTTATTTACTCCTCCTTAGAAAAGAAAGGCCCCTTTCTGCCAGAACTTTGGGATTCTTACAGATCTCATAATCAGAGCATTCTTCCTATTGCAACAGTTGTCCCTCCTTACTCAATAGTCCTCTTCCCCTTATTGCAATAGTCTTTAAATAAGGTCTTTTCTTACCTAAGTCTGGATTTTTATTTTTAATATACTTTTTCTGGAGCAGTTTTGGGTTCATGGCAAAACTGAGTGCAAAGTACAGAGATTTCCAGTATAGTCCCTGTCCCCACACAGGTATAGAAGCTTCCCACATTATCCACATCCCCCATCAGAGTGGTACATTTATACTACTTGATGAACCCACATTTACACACCTTCACTCAAAGTCCATAGTTTATTTAGGGTTCACTGTTGTTGTACAGGCTATGTGTTTGGAAAAATGTATAATGATAAAACAAGTCCATAGTTTTAGCTTTTCCAGCATGTAATATAGTTGGAATCATACAGTATGTAGTTTTTTCCCATTGGCTTCTTTCATGAGTAATATGCATTTAAGTTTCATCCATATATTTTCGTGGCTTGATAACTCATTTCTCTTTAGTACTGAATAATATTCCATTGTCTGGATGTAGGAGAGTTTATTCATCCATTCACTTTATTGAAGGGCATCTTGGCTATTTCCAAGTTTTGACAACTATGAATAAAGCTGCTATAAACATCCATGTGCAGGTTTTTGTGTGAACATAAGTTTTCAATTCCTTTGGGTAAATACCAAGAAGCATAAATGCTGAATTATATGACAAGAGTATGTTTAGTTTTGTAAGAAACCACCAAACTGTCTTCCAAAATGGTTGTAGCATTTTGCATTTCCACCATCACTGAATGAGAGTTTCTGTTGCTCCACATCATTATCAGCATTTGATGTTGCCAGTGTTCTGGATTTTGGCCACTTTAATAGCTGTATAATGGTAACTTATATTGTTTTAATTTGCATTTTCCTGATAACATATGATGTGGAGCATTTTTTCATATGCTTATTTACCACCTGTAAATCTTTAATGAGGTGCCTGTTAAGGTATTTGGCCATTTAAAAAATCAGGTTGTTTGAGTTCTTTGTTGAGTTTTAAGAGTTATTTGTATATTTTAGATGACAGTCATTTATCCGATATGTCTTTTGCAATTATTTAATTCCAGCCTGTGGCTTGTCTTTGCCTTTTCTTGATGAATTTGTTTTTCACTTGATAGATTTTTTTTAGAAAAGATTGTAAAAAACTTTGAAATGGATAAAAAAAGAAGATTGTCTTGCTAGTGCACTTTTCAGAATTATCTTTTTGTCATTGTCTTTGAGGTAATTTGCCATGTTGTGAGCTTTAGAATACCAATAATCATGGTTCTTCTCCTTAGAAATGCAAATAAACTGCATCCAAAATGTAATTGATTATTGCCCAAGGATAGACAGACCTGTTTGCTTCTACTTGTGAAATTCAATTCGGTATTCTTTATTGCCCAGATGCGTATGGTTCTTCGAATTATCTTTTGAACTGGTTGTAACATCTTACTGGTTATCTCATTAATGCATTAAATAAAATCTTTGGTACATATTTATTTTTGTATTCATTTGTATAAGCATCATGATTCTACCTTTTTAATAGATGATGTATAAGCGTCATGATTCTACCTTTTTTTAAAAAAATTATTTAACACATAGAGAAGTTGGTATCCCTTGGGCTACAGAGATAGTGGAGAATTGTCTCAGATACAGGACTCGGGCCAAAATCAAATGCTCTTGCTTACCATGTTATGCTTGGAAGCAAAAAGTTAAAATAGAGAAGCAGAAGCATGTTGCCTATTAGGACCAATGTGCGAATAGTTAAAGCCATTGTTTACTATGAGGAACTCCAGTTGAAGATAAAAATGAATAAATAAGTTCATTTAGAAAAAGCTGGAAAACCTACATTTCACCTAGATTAGGTTCTGCCAAAAAGCCTCTACTAGCATTTGGGAATCAGAACAATTAGCAGAGAAATCAGGCTGCTCTTCCGGGCTTAAGGACATCTCCCAAACAAAGCTAACTCTGATTATGGAATGCTTAATTAACATTCTGAGAGGGTGGTCACACGGGGCTCTGTGCCCAGGGTGCCTTAGCAGTTGCTTTGTTTGAACCAAGTCCCCTAGTGTTAACAGTTGGATATCTGCAGATTAAGTGCAGACAATACTTGGACAGACAATTGAAAAAGTAATTTTTTGATGCTTTCCCCAGCTGCTGCTGAAAGATTAGCTGGGATGTTATCCAGGTTCCTTCACTGTAGCTGATAAAACTTTCTGAGAGAAGCACATGAAGTTTGTACGTTATTGTTGATTTAGCTGGGGAAAGAAGTTAGAAACACTTTTGCACTTCTTTTACAGGTTGTGAGTCAACTAATCTAGATTTTGCTTGCTAGACATTGCTTCTGTTGGGAGGAAACACATTACTATAGACAGACAATCGGTTAAAAGGAAACTATACAAAGAGGTTGTTCTCGTTGTCTTTCTAGCGTCCATTCTACTTCATCCCATTTTTGTGACCACTATGATTCATGTCTCCTGCACTGGAATGTGAACAGGCAAAGCTCCTTGGGGTTATCCGGTTTCCCTTGCCACAAAGGATGGAGATTTCTGACCTGGGCAGATTTTAGTGTGCAGATGATACTCCCTTTGGTCACAGTGGTTGTTTGGGGGTGGACTAATTAGAGTAAAGCTTAGAGTTTTTGTTCATTAATTATGGAAAACCCTATCTTCTTATATGCTGGGAATGTTTGAAAAAGAACTGTACCCCACTTTCTGCTGGCAGTGCTCTTTTGTCCATAAGAAAAGCCATCTTGAAGATCGAGTGGATCCAGAGAGGACCGCCTCAAAGAATCACAGCGAAAAGAAATTGAAGCTGTAATGAAATTGCTCTGAAGGCCCATTCAACCTCCAGACTTTTCAGTCACTTGAACCTGTAAATTCCTCTTTCTGTCTGAATCAATTTGATTTAGGTGTTCTGTCACTTGCAGTGGAGGCAGGCTTCTTACCACCAAACATTGGATTTTTCTGTAGTCCCAATTGCTTCCTACTCATTCTATGGGGCTCTAGTAAGTGTGCAGTGGGGATTTTAGAACATGACCCTGGCTTGAGTTTCATCCTTGGGGAAGAGCTGGGATTATGTTCATTAATCCCTCCTGGGAGCTCCTAGAAACTGTTCAGTCTTAGGAGCTTTTCGCGTTTCCCAGACCCAGCAGTTAGAGGTGTAATTTTTGATAGACTTCTTGTTGCCTTCCAAGAAAATGAAACGTCTGAGGAGAAAATGAGATCAGCCCCAATCTGGAAAAGCTGGAGATCTCTGGACAGATAGTGTTTCATGGAACTTTCCCTGTGAAATACAATTCTACAGATTTGTATGAGATTATTCTCTTATTTGTGTTTTTAAGACTAGGGGAGTCTTAAAGCCTACTGCACTGTAAGCTCCTAAAGAGCAGGAACCATGCTTTCTTTGTTCCCTATTGTGTCCCCGGTGCCTAACATAGTGTCTGGCCCCTAGGAAGCATTTGGTAATTATCTAATTATAATAAGCATTCAATAATTAGAAGGACAAGCAAATGAGGAAGAGTCGAATGCTACAGAGTGTTTGGTGGGTTTCTTTTTATACTATACCAGTAAGGGGTTTTCATTTCAGATCCATGATTATAGTTATAGGTTGCAGGGTTTTTCTTTTTTTTTTTTTTTGTTTTTTTGAGATGGAGCCTTGCTCTATCACCCAGGCTGGAGTGCAGTGTGGCACGTTCTTGGCTCACTGCAAGCTCTGCCTCCCAGGTTCACACCATTCTCCTGCCTCAGCCTCCCGAGTAGCTGGGACTACAGGTGCCCGCCACCATGCCTGCCTTTTTTTTTTTTTCAGTAGAGACAGGGTTTCACTGTTTTAGCCAAGATGGTCTTGATCTCCTGACCTCGTAATCCTCCTGCCTTGGCCTCCCAAAGTGCTGGGATTACAGGTGTGAGCCACTGCGCCCAATTGCAGGGTTTTTCTAAACTAAATTTAGTGGAAATTTTATTCCCTCACTGAATTTTTTGTTTAACCTATTCTTTCCTCTAAGTGAAAAAAAACACCCATCATCGGAATTTCTCTAAGAAGAAAGTTGTTTCGTTTGTAATTGTTGAACAAATATTGGGTTGATGAAATCTGTGTCATGGGTAAAGAAATGAACAGTATACAGATACCGAAAGAACTATGTCACATTGTTGTATTTTTTTTTTTTTTGAATCATGAAATAACTTGTAGAGTCATCCATGTTTTGGGGAGTCTATATGCTTTTGATATTACTGATTCAGTTGCAGAAAGCTGAGCATAGTAAATATAGAAGAAAGAGGAATGCCACTGTTAGCTCCTTTTTTAAATAAGATATTAATTGAAATATTAACTTTTTCCATAGGTAAAGGGACAGAAATCATTAATTCAATTCCGCTAACTTCCAGGGAAGACTAGATAAGAACCATTCAATTACAGGTTGCTTATTTATCTAATTCTCTTGGCAGGATTTGCTTTTGGTGAAACAAATCACCTGTTGAAGGAAAAAAAAAACCATTTAAGTGATTAAAATCTACTTCAACTAATTTCCTTTTAACCTATTTGTAAGCCAGCAAGAGCTGATAATTGTAATGAATAGTTCTTCTGGGAAGCTGTAATTGACATTTGGATCTCATTAGACTTTGAAAAACTTCTGCCATCTTATTCTTTTAGAGCTCTTCTGCTGGGATTACAGTGTTCAAGGAAGCCTTCAGTGCATGGAATTTAATGATGAGCTTTGAAGCTTCAGGGTTTGGAACTCGGCTCTGCCATTCCTAGCTGTGTGAACCAGGACAATTCTTAGTTTTGTTTTAAACTCAGTTTTTGCAGTTGTAAAATTATTGTTGTGATGGGTTGTTATAATACTTGAATGAGCTAATATAAAGAGCTAAGTTTACAGGTATAAAAGATGTTAACAGTGTCCAGCATATGGTGAGCATGCAGTATCAGGTAGGATTCATTGTGAATAAGAAGCTCTGAAATGAAAAAGAAAGAGTACTAGAAAAATGCAAATCAGCCGGGCACGGTGGCTCACGCCTGTAATCTCAGCACTTTGGGAGGCCGAGGCGGGCGGATCACGAGGTCAGGAGATCAAGACCATCCTGGCTAACACGGTGAAACTCCGTCTCTACTAAAAATACAAAACAATTAGCTGGGCGTGGCGGGCGCCTGTAGCTGAGGCAGGAGAAAGGCGTGAACCCGGGAGGTGGAGCCTGCAGCCAGCTGAGGTGGCACCACTGCACTCCAGCCTGGGCTACAGAGTGAGACTCTGTCTCAAAAAAAGAAAAATTCAGATCAATTCCTCTTTATAATTAACTTTTCAATTGCTAGAAAATTTAGCATATAGTTAATAGATACCTGTTCTATTATCAAGAAAACACTATAAATAGAGATTTTCAAGTTCTGGTACCATACTACTTCTGTGCTGTATGTGTGATGCTTTCAGAATTCTTCCTTATAAAGGGTATCTTATCCTAGGGGGCAGAGTGTACAAAACTTCTTGAACAAGAACACCTTAGTTTTAGTGAACAGTTAAAGTCAGTTAATATGAATGTCAACTCAGCTCTTCTTGGTGTTTTTAAGTATGTATCATTTAAAGGTAAAGAAAGCGTAAAATGGAAAAAGAAGTGACTACAAGGCCTGGTGAATGTATACGGTGCAAAAAGATGTGTGAGAAAAGGAGAAAGGAGATGGATAAAGATTAGTAGCTTTTTGATATGGAATGTTCATGGGGTAAAATTACATACATCATTTCTGTTTTATAAGCATGTTATTAACTTCAATTTTTTTACCATTTTTTAGGTTGGAAAGTATAAATAATATTCTTTAGACAAATAAGCCAACTTTTGATTTTCTGAGAGAGGAAATATGGAAGTTTGTGAAAACCTGATTTAGGACTGCACTAGAAATTTTAGTGTGTATGTACCCTAGGGGAACAGTTTGGTTTACTACCTTGGAGGTATTTTATTCAGACTAACCTTAAAATTAATTTGCATTTTGAACACACATCAATTGTTTCTGCCATTAAGAAGATTATTTAAGGCCATTTTAGATAGATTTAAAAGTATGCAAATAATTCATACTATAAATAATCTATATGCAAAGAGAAATAATACCATTTTAATTTATTCAATAGTTTGCTTTAAGTTTAGATTTAATCTCTTGTTTATAGTGAAAAGCTAAAGAATTATTCCCTAGTCTAGAAGTGATTTAGCCTAGAGACAAAAATAGCTTCAAGTTGCTGAAAGAACAAAATTTGGTACCTCTGCTCTCACTTTTAAAGTGTACCTTTATTTCCTAACAATGTGCTGATTACACAAAATGGAAGTTTGTATTAGAAAATGAGGAAACATTTAATCAGAAATAAAACTTAAAGCAATCAAGGGAATAGTTGGTGCCTCTGAAATTGACCCTTTTGTATTTCTCTTGATTTATAACTTCCATTTATATTGCTAACATTCACTTTTAGCTATCATTTCTTGATGACTAACCTTGCATTTATCAGTTTTCTTTACCCTAGCTCCCGCAGGATCAGTTGTTGAAATAGCCTCCTGAACACCATCTTACTGCTCTGAATGAGCAGGGATAGAACAAGATCAGGAGAGAGCAGAAAGCCTTTACTTTTCTTTGCTTGTTCAACTAGAATTAAAGTAGGCTTGAAGAAGCCTCGGAGAAGCTATTTACTCTCGTGATCTGAATTCCAGGGTCTCCAATCTATTCAAGTAAATGCATTTCCATTTGGGAAAGAGTCCCTTCATACCATTCTCCTTCTAGGACAGATAGTCATTTAACTCCTGCTGAATCCATATTGTCAAGGAACTTGCAGAGTGGAACTTATTTTGGTTCTTTGTGCTTGTGTTGAGAGTACTCTATTGGAAGGTATTATAAGGCATGGGGAGAAAGAGAGTGAAAAAGAGAGAAAAAGATTAGTTGGTGACTGCAGTTTTCATAAACAGCTGGGGCTATGAGCAGAAACTCTTTAAATTGTGCATCTGGAAGTAGCGTCTGGCATAGGGGAAACAACAAAGCTCCAGGGTCTACGGAAGAGATAAAGTAGCAGAGCTTGTCAGGTGTCTTGTAGTTTTAACTTCAGACCTTAAGAACATAATTACCAACAAGGAGTAATGAAATGTGTTCTAGCATCTTAGGGAACATGGTCAATAGGACTTTAGCCTGAGTGAAAAGCATGTGGACTGTGATAGAAGCAGGAATTGGAGATTGCCGTGAATTAGCTTGAAAGCAGTGGTTCTCCAAGTGATTCCCAGACTGTCATCAGCAGCATTACCCAAGAAATTGTAAGAAATGCAAATTCCTGGTCTCCAACTCAAACCTATGAAATCAGAAACTCTGAGAGCAGGGCCCAGGAGTATGTGTTTTTTCTTTTTTTTTTTTTGAGACGGAGTCTCGCTCAGTGGCCCAGGCTGGAGTGCAGTGGCGCGATCTCGGCTCACTGCAATCTCCCGAGTTCACGCCATTCTCCTACCTCAGCCTCCTGAGTAGCTGGGACTACAGGCGCCCGCCACCGTGCCCAGTTCATTTTTTGCATTTTTAGTAGAGAAGGGGTTTCACCGTGTTAGCCAGGATGGTCTTGATCTCCTGACCTCATGATCTGCCCGCCTCAGCCTCCCAAAGTGCTGGGATTACAGGCGTGAGCCACTGTGCCTGGCCCAGGAGTATGTGTTTTAATAAGTTTTCCAGGTGATTCTGATGCATGCTAAAATTTTAGAACCACTATTTTAGGGTATTAGAGCCACTTTTCCTTACTAAGCTACCTTAATGAGGAGGTGGCCTTCATCCATCTGTTCCTACAACTGATTGTTCCAGGTCTGTGCATGAATAAATGTGTAGATAGCAGATTCAAAATGTGATGGAAAAACCTGGCAAAGCTTTGCTGTAATATTTCATTGTTCCAAGACATGAAGTGACCCATTTCTTGGGTGCTCCTCTTTCTTTTCAGGCCTTATCTACCTCAGACCCCTGACTGTTGGAAGATGCCATCACTTGTTGTATCATAGTGGAACTGCAATGTTCCACACAGTAGCCACTAGTCACATATGGCTATTAAGATTAAAAATAAAGTAAAATAAAACATTTAGTTCTTTGGCCATACTAGCCACATTTTGACTACTCAGTGGTCACGTGTGTATAGTGGCTACTGCATTGGACAGTACAAATATAAGATACTTCTACCATTGCAGAAAGTTCTTTTATTTTTATTTATTTATTTTTGTAGAGACAGAATCTTGTTATGTTGCTCGGACTAGTCTCAAACTCCTGGCCTCAAGCAGTTCCTCCCACTTTTGCCTCCCAAAGTGCTGGGATTACAGGCCTGAGCCGCCATGCCCAGCCCCATTGCAGAAAGTTTTACTGGACAGAACTGCTGTAGAATTCCTCTCCTATCACTGACACTAAACTTGTAATCCTAGCTGATAATTTTTAGTGTTTCCCAATTTCTGTGGAGTAAATACTCCTATCATGACCAGTCTCATGCTACTAACCTGATGCCACTGCATGTGGAGTTGGGAGGAGATGTACACAATCAACTCTTGAGAGCCAGCATTAAGTGGTTCCAGGTCACCACTGGTTTTGTGAGAGGAATTCTTCCTTGATTGCAGAAAGTGCTGGTTCTGTTCTTTACATTCAAATATCACTTTACAACAAGATTGGCTTTCCAAAAACAACATTAACAGCCTACTAAAAGTGGCCAATAAGTCGACCACCTTAATTATATTTTGGGTGTAAAATGGGAATATACAGTCTACAACTTAAAAAGCCTTTTCTGTGTCAGTTGGAAAACTGCCTGAGTGAATTGGGGCTAGTGTCCTACAGTGCCTTGCACATGAAACTAAACCATAAAAGGTGTTAAGATTTATATTTTCTCGTCTGAATTATATATTGAGTCAATGGTGGTGCTCTAGTGATTAGTTCTATTAGTGGAGGTGTTTGTAGTCTATATGTGGTTGTACAGAGTACGCTGATAAGAGTGACTGCACACCAGTTGAAAATGGAAGAGTTGGCTTTTATCTATGAAATCATGAATGGCTTGCAAATATACTATCAAAGATGAGCATGTACTTAACTTTAAAGTATTTGCCATTTGAAAGTGCTTTGAAATTCTTTTTGAAAGATGGAAAATTTTATTTTAATTGCAAGCTAAACAAAACTCAATTGATATGCAGCCAGGGCTAGTTCTTTTAGAATCACAATTAGACTTGGCAGACATTTTTTTTTTTTTTCACCAGAGCATTGTCTATTTTTTTTATTTGTTTTGTTTTGTTTTGGTGATGATGGGGGTTTATGGTCATGAATAAAGATCCTACATCATTAAGCTAACAACTCATCTGTTAGATAAAAATAGATTTTAGTCCATAGATTTTACTCCCAAAATACTTGGAAATGAGAAAACTAAATAATTCTTATCTTATTTCCTTTCCTGACAAGGAAAACCCCTCACTCTGAGTGCCTCTGTTACTAAAACTGTTTCTTAATTGTGACAATAATAACTGGATGAGAGTTATCAGTTAAACTGATGACCTAGTTGAACCCATTTGTTTCTGCAGAAAGATCATCCACATTTGTGTCAAACCGGGTCATTTTCAGGCCCTTGGGGGTCTACCATTCCAATGCTTGTCCAGCTAAAGCTGGATGTCCTTGAATGACGGCTGCTAAAAATTCAATCAGTAAGTGGTATCCAAATGTCAGGGAGAGCACTGCAAAGTGGGGACAGGCTGAGACAGTCTGTAGGGTTTGATTTTGGGTAGTCAGAGTTTAAATTTGACTTAGGAAAAAAGTAAGTCAGCATCTTTAATCCCCAAACATTACGCATCATCTAGTCAGTAGACTTCGCAAAGGTCAAGCAATCAATATGGTTAGCATCAGCAGAGATAGGTTACTGGAGGTGATTTTTATTTCTTGAAATTGTTTTTTATATTCCAACATAGAAAAAGGTAGGCAGACTGTCAGGTAGAGTAAAAGAATTTGTACTACACTGAGATGAGCTGATCCTTGGTCAAGGGGCTACATTAATAGATGCAGTGGACTTGGAAATAAATGGGTTTCTCAAATTGTATTTATATTTGTCTTTGTTAAGGGTTTAATATTTTGAATGCACACCTATCCTTTGGGGGAAAATTGGGCTGCCTGGTATATCATCAATCCAGGAAGATGGAAATGCCAGAAGCATATGTTTCGTCATGTTGTTGCTTCTAGTCTTGACTCAGACTAGGAAAAGAAAAAAAGAAGAAAGAAACAAGATTAATTTTTTGCCCTTACTCTTTGCAAAATCTTTTGGAATATAGTAAAGAAAATATAATTATTGAAAATACTAGATTCTTCCATGAAGTTACATTTATATATTTATAAACTGAGGGAAGAGGGGATTTATAATATTTTCTTTTTTTTTTTTGAGACGGAGTCTCGCTCTGTCCCCCAGGCTGGAGTGCAGTGGCCAGATCTCAGCTCACTGCAAGCTCCGCCTCCCGGGTTTTCGCCATTCTCCTGCCTCAGCCTCCCGAGTAGCTGGGACTACAGGCGCCTGCCACCTTGCCCGGCTAGTTTTTTGTAGTTTTTAGTAGAGACGGGGTTTCACCATGTTAGCCAGGATGGTCTCGATCTCCTGACATCGTGATCCGCCCGTCTCGGCCTCCCAAAGTGCTGGGATTACAGGCTTGAGCCACCGCGCCTGGCTATAATATTTTCAATTTATGTATTATTTCTAGAAAAGTAGCTGAACAGTTATGGAATGAAAAAATGATTTAAAAATCTGAGAAGGAAGGAAATGATGACAGGTGGTTAGAACCTTGTCACTGGAGAACTATATAGTCATGACATATATAATATATATATTATATATATTATTATATATATTATATATAATAATATATATATATTATTATATATATTATATATAATAATATATATATAATATTATATATATATTAAGGTTTCAGCATGGGCATTTCCAAGCCAAAAAAAGGCTTTTGTAAGTTCCTTCTTACAATTAAAAAAAGTCCACATAGTACGTGTGTTTTAATTTTTACCTAGAAAGATGCCTATTGCAATTGATCAAAAAATTAACCTATAGTAGCCTAATTTTTAATCTTATTTCATTGATCAAGAAATTAACCTATAGTAGCCTAATTTTTAATCTTAGTTCAGCACACATTACTAGAAAAGTTCTTAAAAATATAGATGAGAACTGTATATATTTCTTGACCAAAAATTGTGATATAGTAGGAGAAAATATTGGGGAAATTTTCCTGCTTTTTCTTAAACTCTAGACTGCTCTTGAATGAAGTTTGGACAAGATAGCAATGAGAAACTGATGGTACCAGATGGAAATTTATGTCAGATCCAAAGGCTGTGGTATAACATCTTCAGTTTGCTGGGGAGCTCCAGGTCTCACAGAAACAAAAGTCCTTAAGGTTTAAGAATTTCTTCTTTCCTAAATCTTTCCAGGATAACCTAGAGACCACTGTAGATCATCCATTGAGAAGGGCATATGGGAAATGTGAGAAAGTGGAGAGTTACCCATTGGATTTCAATGATTTTCTGGGCCTGTAGTAAATCACAGTTGTGGCCCCAGTTTTTACCCATCACTGTATGCACACGTTTTGCTCTGTGGCTGCATTTTCTCTCAATGAAGAGATAGAGTCTATTTCCCTTGAATTTGGGCTTGCTTGTGAACTGCTTTGCCCAACAGAATGCAGCAGAAATGACAGCATGCCATTTCTGAGCCTAGGTCTAAGAAGGCATTGCATGTTTCTGTCGTCTGGCTGAGAACACTGCCATGAGAACATTAACTTCTGCATGATGAAAGACACAGTCTCATCAGCCCCAGACATATCAGAGAGACCAGGTAGTATCAGCGGAGCCATGTAGTTGACAACCCCAGACGTGTAAGCAATAAATGCTTAATGTTGAATGCTGCTGATGTTTCGTGGTTGGTTGTTGTGCAGTGTTATTGTGACAATAATGCCACAATGTAGCTTAGGGGATTAGTTTCCAGATTGATTATACATATAAAGTTTCTGATAATTCTTCATGGAAATCTTGATACTTCATTAAAATAAATAAGAAGTCCTTGAAGTGACAGGCTTGCTTAGCCCAATCACCTACCAGAGAACATTTATCTGCTGAGTTGATTTGATCTGGGGGCAAAGGTTTCAGCCTTCAGCCTGGTAGTAGCCATATGCAAATGTATTTGTGTCTCTTCCAACCTGACAGATAAACAGACAGGCATCTAGAAGGTATCAAGTAAATACTTAGATGGGACCTTCTTGTGTTCAGTGTGAGCATTCTCAAAATTTCAGTAAAGAGTTAATTCCCCTGGGACGTTAGAAGTAACTTAATAATGGCCACTAGTATATCTGTATTTGCAATCAGGCTCAATGAACGGAATACATTCCAGGTTATCATTTGGGAATTTAAACACACTCTTTTTCTTTTGCCAGGTCAATTTCTGGTATGTATGGAATGAATCAGTGTGCCATCCTTTTAAGACTCATTCATTGTCTTCTGGTTTTATTTTACTTCCATTTCTTCCTCTTACTAGAGAAAACAGTTGAATTTTGTGGAAGCCCCAGAGGTTTGTGAATTTCAGAGGGACAGGGTTTTACCTGGAAAGAGAAGGGATTTTTGATTGAAAATGGAGGCTACTTATGATTCATTCAAAGGAGTGTTTCCTCTCCTTCATCTTATTTGCCAAGTGATTTTGTCTCACTGACGCTTCGGAGACTACTGGGAGGTGACTCTCCTTCACACTGGATCTTTTTCAAGTAGTTTTCAAGGACAAACATCCTTCCTATAGGTTTTCTCATCTGTAATGATTGTCTTGTCTGGGGATTGTATTCTGATTAAGTCAACGTTAGCTTTCTTATTGCTTCAGTGGATTCCAAATTTGTCATGGTTAACAAACATTCTCCTGGGAAGTTTTATAAAAGAAGTTGATGAAGACAGGGCTTAGGATTTATTCTGCTGACCAATGTTTAGAATGTGGCAGGGGGCTGAGGCACACAAAAAACAAAAATGGAAGGAATGCCCAATTCTTATGCATTGTCATAAGTCAGGCATAACTCAGGAGTTTTGCAGATATTTCAGTGATTGTTGCTCATGTGGAGGTTCTTGCACTCGCCATCCGATTGAGCAAAAAGCAGTTAGAAGGATGCAATAAAGGATTCAGCCAGCAGAGGGCGGGAGAGCCACACCCAGTTGCTTGGACCAGTTACCTCGAAGCCAACTGGTTCTGAAGACACAAGCCTTTTTTTTTGTAAGCGTTTTGCTTTCACTAAGTCCCTTCTGACAGAATGGGCAAGAGTCAGTCCGCCTGGAATTGAATACTGGCTGCACCATGCGCTAGCTTCATCATCTTTTTGTGCCTGATTCTTTCTCATCGGAAAAATGGGAAAAGCATAGTCGTGGTGAGGATGTTATAAGGGTGCTGTGAAGATGATGAAGTTAACTTATGTAATGCATTTCAAACAGTGCTTGGTGCTTAGTAACTACTTGATAAATATTATTTAATAGTGTTATAGGCTACCCCTTTGCCTTCTGTCTTCCATCCTCCCAAGTCTGAATGCAAAAATAAATTAATATGACAATAGGTTATGTGGGCTGACTCCTCTTCACTCTTTGAAACTCATCTCAAAAAGCACAACATAACCTTCGCGATATTTCTGCCAAAAATGCTTATGCCAAATCTAACCGTGAGAAACAGGTTAGAGTAGTTCCAAACCAGAGACATTCTATTAAATTCAGTGACTTTTTTTGTGTGTCTTTTTTGACACAGAGTTCGCCCTTGTTGCCCAGGCTGGAGTGCAATGGCACCATCTCGACTCACCACAACCTGTGCCTCCCGGGTTCACATGATTCTCCAGTCTCAGCCTCCCAAGTAGCTGGGATTACAGGCATGTGCCACCATGCCTGGCTGATTTTTTATTTTTAGTAGAGACAGGGTTTCTCCATGTTGGTGAGGCTGGTCTCGAACTCCTGACCTTAGGTGATCCGCCCGTCTTGGCCTCCCAAAGTGCTGGGATTACAGGCATGAGTCACTGCACCCAGCTTAAATTCAGGGACATTTTACTAAATAACTAGACTCTGCACTTTAAAAATTACAAGGTCATGAAAGACAAAGACTCTGAAACTGTTCCAAATTGTAGGATACTAAAGACACATGAAAGCTGAATGCAGCACGTGAGCTGGGAATTTCTTCGGCTGTAGAGTACACATTGGGACATTTGGTAAAATTTGAATAAGGTCTGTAGATAAGATAGTAGTATTGTATCAATATTGATTTCCTGATTTTGTTAATTGCAGGCTGTGGAAGAGCATGTCCTTGCTTTTAGGAAATATACACCAGAATCTTCAAGAATACATAGGGCATCATAATCCCTGTAAGTTACTCTCAGTTTTTTTTTTTTTAGACAGAGTCTCTGTTGCCCAGGCTGGAGTGTAGTGGTATGATCTTGGCTCACTGCAGCCTCCACAACCTGGGTTCAAGGGATTCTCCTGCCTCAGCCATCCAAGTAGCTGGGATTACAGGCATGCACCACCATGCCCAGCTAATTTTTGTATTTTTAGTAGAGACAGGGTTTCACCATTTGACTAGGCTGGCTGGAACTCCTGACTTCAAGTGATCCACCCACCTCAGCCTCCCAAAGTGCTGGGATTATAGGCATGAGCCACCGCGCCCGGCCCCAAATTTTTTTTGAAAAAAGAAATGGATATTTCTTTTTTCGTGTGTGTGCGTGTATGTGCATATCTGTATGTAAGCATATTTGATATAATAGCATTTAGTACATCTGGTTAAAGTGTATATGAGAATTCTTTGTAGTGTTCTTGCAACTTCTTTTTGTTATCCTGAAATTACATCAAAATACAAAGGTAAAAAAGAAAACCATAAATAAAAAATACAATCCCAGCTCTCAGGACGCTTCCTTCTTTAATAGTTTTCGCTGATGTCCCCTGCCTTACCCTTTGACTTAAGTGGGTTAGGAGCCCTGGCCCTGTGTGCCCTCAGTCTGTAACTTTTTTCTCTGTGACAGCACTGTATTACACTGTGTTGTGACCACCTGATTATGTCATTAAACTATGAGCTGGGCCAAAGAAGGTAGGGGTGCTATCTTGTTCAAGTTTGTATCACCTGAGCTTAGCTAACACCTGGCACAGAGAAGAAACATATTAAGCATTTGCTGAGAGAATAAGATAGTATAACTTGGTCTTATACCTAAGTTTTAATTTTCTAGGAACCTATAGTGAATTTTAGGCTTGCTTTTTAGTTTTTGTAGCAGGGATGTAGTACAGGTTTGGGACTCAGCATACCTAGTCTGAAAGCTGATTTCCATCACAGCATGCATGAGGGACAGTCTCTTCAGTTTATTTATACCTTAGTGCTGTGATTCTCGAGCTTAGAGACACTATGAAGACAGAATTTTAGCTCTTTAAACAAAGGGGGACAAATATACAGTGGACTCTATCTATATAGGTATTTAACTTAAAGGAATTCCAGGGCCAAGTGTGTCTACTATTAAAAGAAATGTACTTTTCTTACAACGTAGTCCCTGAATGCAAATCGTGGTTTTATCTGGTGTGCAACTGGAGAAACAGCAATCTGAACTGATAGGGGAGGCAGACCTCACTGTAACAGCATTAGTGAGAAACAGTGTTTATGGCTCTCATTTGCTCATTTTTTTAAAATGGGGGATGTTAGGGATTTTCTAAGGGCAGACTTGTCCATATGCAGAGTTGATGTTAGGATGTAATACACAAAGATGTCATTAACTCCTCTGTTTGTGATCTCCATGTTAATTCACTCTCATAATAGGGTACGCCCTGTGGTCACTATTCTACCACTATTTTTTTTTTTTTTTTGAGATGGAGTCTTACTCTGTTGCCCAGGCTGGAGTGCAGTGGCCGGATCTCAGCTCACTGCAAGCTCCGCCTCTTGGGTTTACGCCATTCTCCTGCCTCAGCCTCCTGAGTAGCTGGGACTACAGGCGCCTGCCACCTCGCCCGGCTAGTTTTTTGTATTTTTTAGTAGTCACAGGGTTTCACCATGTTAGCTAGGATGGTCTTGATCTCCTGACCTCGTGATCCACCCGTCTTGGCCTCCCAAAGTGCTGGGATTACAGGCTTGAGCCACTGCACCCGGCCTATTCTACCACTATTTTTAAGAAAAAATTTAAAACTATTTTTTAACTTCCAAGTTAAGTATTTTGCTATTTGACAAGTTAAAAATGTAATAGAAAATCAATGTAACTTTTATCTTTACCAGAAGTCGTAAAAGTCTATCTAGAAAAATTTCAGATGTGTGAACATGGCTTTAGAGAAGGAACTCAACTACAGACTATAGGAAATGTAAAACCAAGCCAGGTTCCTGTTGTGGGCCTTTATTATGACCTGATGACCTAAGCTAGAGAATCACAGCACTAACGTATAAATAAACCAAATAGCATGCATTGGCTTTAGTTCAGAAGGGAATTTTTGTGCAGAAAATAAATTGGAAGTAGGGGCTCTGGCCAGTATAAACAGGTAAGAAAAAAGTATGATTCCCCACACCTCAAAAATGACTCATTCACGCATCCCACCAATCAAAGATCCATTTGGAATAACAGGTTCTTCTAAAAGCTGCCATAAAAGTTGAGCCTCCTACCACCTATATTTCTGTGTGAATTGGTTTAGTCTGCAGGCATTTTGATTGCTTTTCTTCTAACACCTAACTTAGATGTTGGTGAAATAGAGGTCTTGTTTGGAGGGACTTGAAGAAGGAAAAGGAAAGGACAATTTTAGGTCAAGGGATATTTTGGAATGGCGGGAAAGTAGGATCGTTAGGACAGCTGGAAACAGTCTTTAGTTGTTGGAAGCCAGGAAAAAGATGTAGAGAGGAGGGCAGAAGTGGTCAAGGCTCCATGAAAAGGAGGATGAAGTGGTCAAATCAGATGTCGACCATGCAACAATGACGTCAGGAACCCTGCTTGGTATACCATCGAATAACACGTAAGTCATAGTTCTGTAACTGTCTGCCTTGAAGAATTGCCTGGCTTGTTTCTCTCAAAGAATCGACTCTACATTAGACATGAATGTCTGTCTATAATAGAATATACCTGTGTTAGTACTCAATAGACACTTATTTATTTAAATGTGTAATGTTTTTGACACTTTTGCCATACCTTCTGTTATTTGGGACCTCACCACCTGGAACTTGATGTTTCGACAAAATTCAAAAAATACTTGGCCAAAACTAACTTCCCCTGAACTTTACAAATAAAATGAACAATTCAAGAACAGCCAACTGAGTGATTCTGGTATATAAACTGTCACTATTAAATGGCTCATTTATCAAAATAGCATTCAATCTCACATGGGCATTCAAGAATTTTAGGACAGACAATGGATATTTCTCCAAACCCTAAAAACCCCATAAAGCAGGGGCAGCAGGACAGAAAGCTTTTATTCTTACCAAATTGTCTTGACTTTGGTACATCACAATGGCTGCATGACAATGTCACATTCTTGTCCACTTAGGTAGATGTGTTTGGCTCACTTGGCCATCATTCTAGAATTAAGAGCCTTTGCAGTATAAAACCAAGATTTGAATAACGGTAAAGGTCAGAGCTCACGATTAGGAAGAAAAAAGACAAGAAATGGCTGATAGGAGGCTAGCACAAACGTGGAAACTGATCATGCTGAGAACACCTGGGAAGGGAGAGAAAAGGGAAAGTTTGAATGAGTAATAGAGAATAGCATGGTATATATACCATATTTGTAGATTTCTTCGTTATCTGTTGTATTAGTTCCTTTTAACACTGCTATAAAGACTTCCTGAGACTGGGTAATTTATAAATAAAAGAAGTTTAATTGACTCACCATTCTTCATGGTTGGGGAGGCCTCAGGAAACTTAGAAAACTTCAGAAAGGGAAGCAGGCATGTCTTACGTGGGACCTGGAGAGAGAGAGTGAGTGTGAAGCAGGAACTGTCAAACACTTATAAAACCGTCAATCTCATGAGACCTCACTCACTATCATGAGAACAGCATGGAGGAAACTGCCTCCATGATCCAATCACCTCCCACCTGCTCCCTCCCTTGACATGTGGGGATTATGGGGATTACAGTCTGAGATGAGATTTCAGTGGGAACACAAAGCCAAACCAGATAATCTGGCCTCTGCTCCTAGATTTTTCCCTTAAAAATGCTCAGGATAACTTATTAGAAGAAATGCCCTTTTAGGGAAAAATAACAGTTTAAATCAGACTGGTACATTCATTTATGGATCAGTCCAATTCACCTTATTCAGGTCTGCATCTTCTCTCCTTTGAATAGCTATGATCATCCTGTAACTGCTGATGCTGCCTCCTTGCTCTGCTCCATTACCTTACCCCAAGCCTTCAAAGTCATCTCCTACTCTACTCCAGGGTAATTTTTCTAAAATGCAAATACTATTGTTTGGCAGCTCTACTTAAAAGCTTTTGGTGACTTTCCATTTTCTGTGGAATAAGTCTGAAAGTATATAGCATTAGAACCTTTATATTCTACTCTTCCTACTTTATGTCTTACGATTTCCCATTGTTAATTTTAGCTTCACACAGTTTTTCTAATTTATATCTCCAAATCTTTTTTTTGTTTTGTTTTTTGAAACAGAGTTTCATTCTTGTTGCCCAGGCTGGAGTACAGTGGCGTGATCTCGGCTCACTGAAACCTCTGCCTCCCGGGTTCATTCAAGTGATTCTCCTGCCTCAGCCTCCTGAGTAGCTGGGATTACAAGCATGTGCCACCACGCCCAGCAGCTAATTTTGTATTTTTAGTAGAGATGGGGTTTCTCCATGTTGGTCAGGCTAGTCTTGAACTCCTGACCTCAGGATCCACCTGCCTTGGCCTCCCAAAGTGCTAGGATTACAGGCATGGGCCACCATGCCTGGCCTCTATCTCCAAGTCTTTGTATATGCCTGACAAACTGCTATTCCATCTTGTAGGGCTAAAATGAAATTTTTTTCATTTTTGGGAAGCCTCCTCTACATACCTCCACCTTCTAACTCCAAGAAGTCAAAGTGAGTATATTCATTGATGTTACCACTTAATCTAGTATGTATGTGTGTATATGTGTGTATATTTCTATATATATTTCTAATATATAGTGGTTGGAAATATATATTTAATATATATAATATATAGTAGTTAGACGTATATGTATTTCTAACTACATTTTGAAAAATAACCTAATTGCAGCTGCTTATATACTTATCTCCTGTTAGATTTTGACTTTCTTCAAAGTTGACACCTAATTTATTTTCTTTTTTTTTTTTTTTACATTAAACACTAGGTTTTATAATTCTTTGCCACACTGCCAATAAATTCTGTTCACATTTTAAGTATGACAAGTTCACTATATGTAACATGTAAGAATGCTATCCTGGCAGTAGACATAGGACCAGAATAAACTGTCAAGTTTTCATTCCATACAAGTGGGGGGAAAAAAAATGACTACAACTTAAACTTTATTTACTTGATTGAGAGCTTATTGCACATGAAATGTTTTGTGTGGTTGATCTTAATTAACTTCGTTCACATCGACTTTTCTAAGCTCAAGATTGTTCAATTGCTGCTGTTGCCGTTGTGTTTTCTTTCAGGATCGAGGTGGGTACCTTCATATAATATCTTCTTTTTAATTTCTTCTCTGGCAATTCTTTCCCGGATTCTTTGCTTTGCATAATTATACCTACAATGAAACTAGTGAACAAAAAATGTCCAAAGCCAGCCACAACAGATCCTAATGAACCATACAATATTGAATCCCGGGCGCAGGGAGTATTTTCAACATCTAAAAATCCTAGGAGCTTAAAGGCCTTCCTCTCCTTGGGCTCACTGGGCTCAGGCGCGGCGGCCATGAGGACGACTCCGCGGCTCCACCCGCCCTCCTAATTTATTTTCATAGATCCAGGACATGGCATATAATAGGTGCTTGTTAATTGCTTTTTGGATGAATGAATGAGTGAATGAATGAAGCTTTTATGCCTAATCTCCGAATTTAGTTAGGAGCTCAATGAGTAAAACTAAGGACTGTTTACTAGATATCAGCCTCTGCTTAGTTCTGAGCTATGGGAGTTGGAAAGTGAAGGATATATTGGTTGGAAACAAGAGTTTGGGTCAATGCAGACCTGAATCCATTTTTTGAGAGAAATTAAATTTAGAAAACAAGCTAAATGGCAGAATGGTAGTTATTACTGAATAGGGGAGATATTCATGTTAGTATCAAAAAACCTTGTTCAATTAAGTAACATGAATGGTAAATTACTCTATTAGAGGAGGTCATGCCCTTGTTTTTGGGTAAGAATTAAATGTGTTGAAATAGCAGGATTAGAGGAACATGGATTGGTCAGCAAGAAAACAAATGTTATGGTAAAAAAGGTACTTGAAGCTGCAGGTATGGTGAAGAGTAAGGGACTGTGTAGCTGTGACATTCTGTTAACTATACTGAGAGGGAAAGGGAGACAGGGTGGGAGCTGGGAAGAGTTTGTGCAGACAACCAAGCCTGCGATCACATTTTTTACTACCCCAGGACTCCCCGTTCCCTAGTGTGGGGAAACCTTCCCGCCCCATGCAACAATGCCTCAGTGATGATGAGCAATAAGGGTTCATGAATTTTCTATTTATTGATGCTCTAGCAGCTGCTACAGTTAGAGGCTCACAGCTTGATACCTCAGCTGTACACAAGTTTCTGACCTGGTGTGTAGCTCTTTTGAAAAAACATTTTAAAATGAAAATTCTCAGATATACAAAATAGATTTCACTCATGTACCCATGACCTAGCTTTAACAAATACAAACATTTTGTGATCTTTTTTTTCTGACATTTTTAAAAGCAAATTTTAGACTCATTTTATGCTGTACATCAATATATCAGTATGGATCTCTAACTGATAAGGATATTAAAAATAATATAACCACCAAGATATTGCCACATCCAAGGTTGCTCTTAATATGCTCAAAGACCCTACTTCTCCCACCTCTCTTCCCTCTATCAGGCCATGTGTACTATTATTGGTAATGCCTAAGTCATTGTCTTTCTGCGAGAAGAGTCTGCCACTACACCCATTTTTCTTGTGCTTGTAGACTCATCTTCCATTTGCAAAATATAATATATGAGGAATGAAGTTTTCTGGGTATTACCTTCGTCTCCCCTATACCTGATATCTGAATCAGCAGAGAGATGTATTCAATTTTTAAACTAATTGGGCTATTTCAAGCCATACCCCTCCCTGCCATGTAAAAAGGGTGCCCCTGACCTTTTTCTTCGAACCAGGATCTTGCTCTGTCACCCAGGCTGGAGTGCAGTGGTGCGATCATAACTTACAGCAGCCTCAAACTCTTGGGCTCAAGGGACCCTCCCTTCTTAGCCTCCTAAGTAGTTAGGACTATAGGCACATGCTACCTCGCTTGGCTAATTTTTATTTTTTTATGTTTTTACTTTTTGTAAAGATGAAGTCTCACCACATTGATCAGACTGTCTTGAAGTCCTGGCTTCAAATGATCTTCCCTCCTCAGCCTCCCAAAGTGCTGGGATTACAGATGTGAGCCACTGCACCTGGCCAAAAGAGTTCATTAAAAAAAAAATCTAATTTTTTTTTTTTTAGAGTTTTCAGAGACTTTCAAGCAGAGTAAATATGCCAAGTGTTTATAGTTGTGGAATCGCCTGTTCTGCCTGTGAGTTTTGGGGAGAATAAAGGAAGTTCATTCTCGTAGTGGCTTTCTGAGGCAACCCAAGATGCTGGTGATCATTTTGGTTGTTCTCTTTGCCCTCTTTGCTACCAGAGAAGGTCAAATCCACCTATATGGGGTAGGATAAATCAACAGAGTGAATACAAAGAATTCTGGCCATCATGTGGCCAGGATGGCCAGATCTACTTGGCAAGCTAAAGCATGTATGTAAAGATTTAACTCTCCATAAGGCATTGAAGTTAAGTGTCCAAAGTTAAGGGTGTTCATGCTGTAGGCATTAAGAAGCATGGAAGGCACCTCTAACTGGAAGTAGTCCTAGGTTTTTGGGAGAAAGTGAAATTTCACCAGAACTTTGACTGCTGGTCACAACTCATAGGTAATAAGGTGTTTGGAAGTGCGATGGGAAGAAAAACAGAGCAAGCAAAGCATGGAGAGGTGAAAGCACAAGGCAGGTGCAGGGAAGCACAGGTAACACAGTGTAGCAGTCATTTGCAATGGCTTGCACCACATATCACCCCCTTCCCACCTAACTTAAGGTCAGGTGAGTTAGACAATTCCATGCACATTGACAGTGTCCAAACTCAAGTGTATACTATGATATTGCTCTGATTTTTGGCCTCAGGGCTTCCTCTGATGCCTACAAAGTCTGCTCAGCACCGCAAAGACTTTCCATAAGAATGGTGGAGTCCATGTTTGTGGTGACAGCCTTCAACTAATGGAGGTGGAAGACAGTGGAAAGTGTCCCAGAGTTGTCACACGGACAATTCTGACATGTGTGCTACATGGCTTCTCAGAGAGACCCACTGGGACTGAGTCTCATTGCCCACAGTTTTTACCAGCTCCACCATGCATCCCCGCATTGGCTGACCCTCTTCCCCGTTCCGCTTCTGTGACCCACGCTTCTGCTTGCTGAGAATTGTGAGAACCCAAACTAAGACAACCATTTTGGTAGAAATGAGAAAATATTCCAGGGAAACAGTGAAAAACAAATCCAGATTGACAGGTTTATAAAAAGACTTTCTTACTAATTAAAAAAAAAGAAGTATATTTCCCTATTCGCTTTCTGCTTGCTTTTTCCTTGCTGTTATTTAGAAAAGTAAAAATGAAAACAATACTTTTAGATTACAATTCACATGAAACTAGGCTTGTCCTATAGTTTACAATCCTTATGGATTCTGAGTTTGAGGATTCTGTCCCATTATATCTCCTTATTGCAGTAAATGACAATCTATTCTTTCTGTTATTCAGGACAAAAATATTGGGGGGTAATCTCTGATTGTTTTCCTTTTCTTGCAGCCCACTTCTGATATGTCAGAAAATCCTGTTGGATCTACCTTCACAATACATGCAGAGGCTGAATGGCCATTTCTCAGTATCTTCTCTACTACTGCTCCGGTTTAGGCCATAGTTGTCTTTCACCGGTACTGTTGCAAGAGCAATCTGTTTGGTTTCACTGCTCCCGCCCTTAGGTCCCTACAGTTTATTCTTAACAAAACAGGCAAAATGATTCTGTTAAAATATAACTCACACCACACCTTCCCAATGTCCTGCACCCTCCTTTGATTTAGCTTTGAGTAAAAGCCAACGTTCTTACAATGACTGAGTAAATACTGAAATTTTGGCTTGGTCTTTCATCTCTTTCCTTCCTTGACCCTTTTCCTTAGTGCTCATCCCCTTGATTATTCCACTGCAGCCCATGGGTCTTATGACTAAACTCCAACAGGCCAGTGTCCTCCCCACTCAGGCCAGCATTCTCCTAACTCAGGTCAGCATTCTCCCAACTCTTTGCGCTTAGGTAATCTCACACTGGAGGGCTCCTCTCATCTCCCATAACCACATAGCTCACTCCCTCACCTCCTGGGCTGTTTGCTTACCTGTCATATTTTTTAGACAGTCCTTCCTTGGCTTACCTATCTGAAATTGAAGCACCTACCTGAACACATCCTTTCTTTTTCTCCTGCTTCATTCTTCCCTTTACTGTGTTTTACTATCTAATAAGCATGTATTTTATTCACGTACATTTTTTTCTTCCTTCCAGGAGGCAATCTCCATGAGGGCAGGTGTTTTCTCTTTTGATGGGATTGGGGGAGGGGACGTATCTCTATTGTTCATTGTTCTCTTTCCTGTCCAGAATAGCATGTATACACCATGATGGCTAATTTTAGGTGTCAATTTTATTGGGGTAAAGGATGTCCAGATAACTGGTAAAACACAATTTCTGGCTGTGTCTGTGAGAATGTATCTGGAAGAGATCAATGTTTGAATTGGGAGTCTGTGTAAAGAAAATCACCCTTACCAATGTGGATGGGTATTATCCAGTCTGTTGAGGCCATGAATAGAACAAAAGGGCAGAGGAAGGGCAAATTTGCTTCTGTTTAGTTGGGACACTCATCCTCTCTTGCCCTCAGACATTGGTGCACCTGGTTCTTAGGCCTTTTGACTCAGACTGAATCACACCACTGGTTTTCCTGGTTTTCCAGCTTACAGACGACAGATCATGAAACTTCTTGACCTCCATAATCTCATGAGCCAATTTCTGTAAGTTTCTCTCTCTCTCTCTCTCTGGAGAACCTTGGCTAATATACACACACACCATGATTGATAGTGGATGACCAATAAATGTGTTCCAAAATATATAGATGCCCAATAAATATGTGTAAGTATGGAAACTCAATAAATAAATAAATAAATAAATAAATAAATAAATAAATAAATAAAAATGAAAGAATGGATATGTGACTTTACTTAGCTTCTCTGAGACTCTATTTAATCTCTCTGAAGCTCTATATTTTTCAGCTGAAGATGGGGATCCAATACCTAACTCAAAGGAGTAAATCAGATAATGTATTTAAAGACCTTAGGAGAGAAAAAATCCTCTCTCCTAAGGTATTTAGATAAATGATTGAACTACTACTTGTCAGAAGTTATGTTCTGATTTTTAGTTCAGAAACCGAAGTCCTGAGATTTCTATCTTAAACCATGGAAAGATACCTTTAGAAGCTTTATAATTGAAGTCTAAGATCAGAAAAATAACTTCTTTTGCAATTTATTTTTCTCAGAAAAGCATGTGGGGCTCCCTTGGCATCTTTGACTTGTAGAAAGTGTAATATGGAGTTTCCAGACTAGAACACAAGCTCCATAAGAAGAGGTACCTAATTATCTTGTATGTTCCTAGTGACTGCACCTGGTGTATAATAGGTTCTCGATAAATATATGTTGAATGAATAAAAAAAGAAAATGTTAAGGTTTTTCCTCCATTTAAGATGTACCAAGAGTGAAGCTGAGACCTAGCAAGATCTATGAACTGTCTCTTTCCTCTAATTTCAATTTTTAAACATTTTTGTGGGTATATAGTAGGTGGATATATTTATGGAGTACATGAGATATTTTGATACCGGCATGCAATGTGAAATAAGTACATCATGGAGAATGGGGTATTCACCCCGTCAAATGTTTATCCTTTGAGTTACAAACAGTTCAATTACACTTTTAAGTAATTTAAAAATGTACAATTAAGTTATTATTGACCATAGTCACCTTATTGTGCTGTCAAATAGTAGGTCTTATTCATCCTTTCTATTTTGTTTGTACCCACTAACTATCTCCACCACCCCACTACCCCCTTTTACCCTTCCCAGCCTCTGGTAACTATCTTTCTACTCTCTATGTCCATGAGTTCAATTGTTTTGGTTTTTAGACCCCACAAATAAGTGAGAACATGTGGTGTTTGTCTCTTTGTGTCTGGCTTATTTTAGCTAACAATGATCTCCTGTTCCATCCACGTTATTGCAAATGACAGGATCCCATTCTTTTTTTGACTGAGTAGTACTCCATTGTGTATATGTACCACATTTTCTTTATATATTCATATGTTGATTAACACTTAGGTTGTTTCCAATTCTTAGCTGTTGTAAACAGTGCTTCTACAAATATAGGAGTGCAGATATCGCTTCAATACACTGATTTCCTTTCTTTGGGGTATATATGCAGCAGTGGGATTGCAGGATCACATGGTAGCTCAGTTTTTAGTTTTTTTGAGAAACCTCCGAACTATTCTCCATAGTGGTTTTACTAATTTATCTTCCCACCAACAGTGTATGAGGGTTCCCTTTCCTTCACCTCCTTTCCAGCATTTGTCATTGCCTGACATTTTGGATATAAGGCATTTTTACCAGGGTGTGATGATATTTTATTGTGGTTTTGATTTGCATTTCAAATGCAAATCAAATGATGATTTGATATTGAACACCTTTTCATATGTCTGTTTGCCATTTGTATATCTTCTTTTGAGAAATGTCTATTCAAATTTTTTGCCTATTCTTTGATCAAATTATTACATATTTTTCTATAGAGTTGTTTGAGCTCCCTACATATTCTGGTTATTACCTTCTTGTTAGATGGGTAGTTTGCAAACACTTTCTCCCATTATATGGGTTGTCTCTTCACTTTATTGATTGTATCCTTTTCTGGGAAGAAGATTTTTAACTTGCTGTGATCCCGTTTGTCCACTTTTGCTTTGGTTGCTTGTGCTTGTGGGGTATTGCTCAATAAATTTTTGCTCAGACCAATGACCTAGAGACTTTCCCCAATATTTTCTTGTAGTAGTTTAATATTTTGAGGTCTTAGATTTAGGTCCTTCATCCATTTTTATTTGATTTTTGCATATGGCAAGAGATAGGGGTCTAGTTTCATTCTGTCGCACATGGATATCAGTTTTCCCAGCACCATTTACTGAAAATGGACTGTTTCTTTCCCTCCAGCAAGAAGACAGATGTTGACTTCCTCCAGCATTGCTGACTCACCCCTTCCCCAATCTTTGATTTGGGTTGTGTTCCTCCCTAGCAATTTTTCTGATGTGTTAATGTCATTCATTCTTAGCACATGACTGACCCAGCATCTGTTCTTTTCCTAATGAATGAAGTACTGGGAGAGAAGGGTAGGTATTTACTATTTCCACTATATAACAGACTTATCTTTAGGGAGTGATTGTGCAGATATCAAGAGGGAGAAAGAGAATGAATTTAGTGGAGGTTTTTGAGTTGTTTGTATAAAACATTGAGCCCATTGAGCAGTGATTGCAAATGAGAGAAATGGTTATGTACACAGTTGTCTCCTGAAGAATAGAGAGCACCATCTACTATAAAATGTAAAAAATCAAGTATCCCTCCCCAGGTGATGTTTCTAATTTTTAGAGAATAGTTGTTCTTATTCATGAGGAACATGTAGTATAGAAATGCAGAAGTCTGTTAGTTTCAGAGGTTGAATTTGGATTAGTTTCTTTTGCATTCCTAAGATTATGGTCTTAGCAAAACCAGCACAAAAATGTCTATACTGATGAGCATCTGACACTTCAGATCATTTGGATTTTTTCTGGGGATGTGTGGTGGTTGGAGGGTAAGGGGGTGGAAGTGGCTTTTAAAGAGGACCTATTAACTATGAATTTTGGAAAAACATATCATGATTTTGTTGTTTCATTTAATGTATACAATTTACAAAAAAAACATGGTTTCAAGTAAGCAGAAAAAAGAGAAAAACATGACTTTCAAAATTAGCACTGTACCTTTTTAAGGGCCCTGATCTTTGCTAATTATAGTTATTTGTTTTAATGACAAATTTTAACCAGGGTATGATGATTACTGTGATAAATAGACCTCACATATATATGGTAATAGAACCTTATTTCATATTCATCTAATAGTAGTGGGAATGTGAACAAGTTAGCAGACAGCTCTCATCTACTCAGTCAGAGACCTAGGTTAACAGAGGTTCTACTACATACAGGCTTACAAGAAGACCCTGTTTTTTTTGTTTTGTTTTGTTTTTTTTCCTTTTAGGTATTCCATAGGGGAAAAAAGCAGAGCTGAGAATGCACAGAAATTTTCATGTGCCAAGTTTGGAAGTGGTATGTGTAATTTCTCTTTATCTTCAATTGGTTGGAATCCCATTGCATGTTCCTATCTAATTTCAAAAGAGTCTAGATAAAATAGTTGTTTAGCATGGGCTCCCTAGAAAATAGAATCTGAGGCAAGGACTAAGTGCTAAAGCTTTGAGAGGTATACGTTCAGAGCAGCAAGAGTGAGAGGAAAGCGAAGTGAGGCAAGTAAGGATGGTAAGCCATACAAGGTACCATGTTGGTTGTTACTTCGCAACAATCTGGAAGAAATAGCAGGTGATGTAGCAGGTCAACCACTCAGGCTGTATGGCAAAATCAGTAGCTAGAACATTCCAGTGGAGTGAGGGAAGTAAGAAGAATTTGTCTACCTGGCCCTCCCCCATTTATTGATTCCTACTGATCGAAGTTTGCCCTACAGGGTGTTAACTCCTCAACACTACATGTTTGTATCATCAAACATCTTCAGCAGCTTCTCAGAAGTTAACACCAATACTGTCTGGTGTATTTCACCTGAATCTGAGTTAGAGAGAAAATGGCAGAAGATAGAGGCTCTGGAGAGTGTCTGGTTACCCTCAGACAGCAAAACTTCATGAGTCCACACTGCATACGATGGACATGGTGGCAGCTGTCTCAAAGACAACTGAAACCAATACAATCTGAACATTTGGCAAAAAGACTTGCCTTATATAGTTCACCCCTTCCAACATTCAGATTCATTTGTGCCCTCTAATTATATGTGTTTCTTAATCTAAAATATGGGAGCAACTTTTTTTTTTGTTAGAACAAGAGATGTCACATTCTCCTGGAAAGTGGAGATACAAGTTCAACTGCTACATGGTTTGAAATTCTTTCAAAACTCAGGTTGAAATGTAATTGTCATTATGGTGGTATTAAGAGGTGGGACCTGCAAGAGGTGATTAGGTTATGGGTGCTTCAACCTCATGAGTGAGTCAATGCTATTATTGGGGAGTGGCTTAGTTATCACAGGAGTTTGGTCTCTTTTTTCTCTGTCTTGTACATGTACTTCCTCACCATGGGATGCCTTCTGCCATGTTATGATGCAGCAAAAAGAACCGTACCAGGTGCAGCCCCTCTATCTTGAACTTCCCAACCTCCAGAACAGTGAGTCAAATAAACTTACGTTGTTTATGAATTATCCACTCTGTGGTATTCTGTTAAAGCAACAGCAAAACAAACCGTCACAGAGTCACCTTAAATTGCATTTTTCTAGAAGAGTGAAGGCAAGAGAATCAGTGAAAAACAACTATGGTGTTGCTTCAAGTGGTCTTGAGGCTATGATTGATTCATTTCTTTCCTCCATCATCCATTACTGGTTTCAGTCATCCACTGTCAATACTTCCACCGATATGCTTGCTTTTGAGGGTAATCCAGACCCTCATTCTGAGGATTCTAAGCCTTCTGTTCCCTGCTGTTATTGGGTTGTGGTTCTTATAATTGGCCAGTGACAGTTATTACGGGGCTTGAAAATACTAAGAGATGCCTTAGTGAATCTCCCACATTCATAGGCATGTTCCTCCCTGCCCACATTATGTAGATATACTTCTAACTTCTGATATACAACCTTGTCAAGGTTGATTATCTTAGCCAGTACACTAACTCCTTTCTTTCACTACTGCTGTCAGCAAGAGTTTAAATTAGCCAAATGGTAAATACACCTTCTAGTTCAGTGGAACCAGCACTGTATCCCTGGCAAAAGTGTTCCTTCTCTGAGAATCAGGACCTGCAACTCAGCAGAAACCGAGGGTTGTGGTACAGAAAGCGCAAATACTACAAGTGGGTTATTGAGTGTAATAATAAGAGGGCGCATTTCTATTTCTACCTCTTTGTTCTTGCCCTTTGTATTCAATTATTGGAGACATAGTATGTTAGTCTAATGTCTTTGTCTATTTAGGCTGCTATAAAGAAAGTACCATAGACTAGGTGGCTTGTAAACAACAGCTATCTATTTCTCGCAGTTCTGAAGGCTAAGTCCAAGATCAAGGTGCTGATAGGTTTGGTGTCTGGTGAGGGCCTGCTTCCTTGTAGACGGGGCCTTATTTCTGTGTCTCCACGTGGTGGAAGGGAGAAGGGGTATCTCTCAGACCTCTTTTATAAGGACATTAATCCCATTCATGAGGACTCTGCCCTCATGACCTGATCACTTCTCAAAGGCCCTGCCTCCCAATACTATCACGTGAGGGGTTAGGATTTCAACATATGAATTTTGGGGGGTGAGGGGACACAAACATTCAGACCATAGCAGTGCCATATGCCAAATATTAGGTTAGCACATATATACATATCCTCAAAGTCAGCGTCTTAAGTCTCAAGTGTGTTGTTTCTGAGCTGGCACTGTAGCTTAGCCTTTAACACATCATTCCATTGTTCTTTTAGGATGGCTGCTTCTAAGTGACAAACTCATTTGTTAAAGAGGCATGGTCGATTTTAAAAATGTACTTCCTTTAACTAACAATAAAATAACACAAAACTGTGTGTCAATAATTTCGTAAGCCTTGAGATTCATGTGAAGAATCTGAATATGATATTCTTAGCAGATAAAAATATTTTATATTTGAATAGAAATATAAGAAACCAATAAATTCAACTGCCCCATTTTACAAAAGAAAAATAAAGGCCCAGAGAGAAAGAGTCACTTAATAGCTAATTAATGACTGAATCTGTGCTAGATCCAGGCTTTCTTTCTAGATCCCTGAAAATATCATTATATCAAGCCAATTTTTAAACAAAAAACATAGGTTTATCTGTTGACAATTGAGTAATTTCTAGATGCAAATCAGATTAGTTTCAAGGTAGCAAATAGCTTTGTTACCACTTTGCCATTATACAGAGTAGAATTGTATTGTTCGTTCTTTGAAGTGGTTGCAGTTTTTCATGTAGAAGCAAGGGAAACATTCATCTTTGTGTAATAATTGCTTTCTACTCCTTCAGGGCCTTGTTCAAGGCTCACCTCCTCCAGCAAGCCTTCCTTAAATTCTTTAGTTTATGGCAACCTTCTCTTATCTCTCACAGAAACTATTGGTTACCTTTTTATTACTTTCACTGCAAAACAATTTTTACAAGTGAATGAAAAATTAAGAAAAAAATACCCAAAACCCTGTCATTTCAACACGTGAAACCAGTTTCATTTTTCAAAATTACATCCAGCCTTTGTATGGATATATGATTTGTACAGCATTGGAGATTTTTGTAATCATTGTGTAGATATATATTTGTAGTTTTTCCCCCACTTGACATTAATGCATGATCACCTTTTAAAGTTGCTACGTAATTTTCATGATTTTATTTTTAATGTTGTTTCTCATTACCTCTTGGGTATTTCATAGGCATTTTAAAATTAACATGTCTTAAAGTGAACTCAGCTTACCGTTTAACACTGTGCAACTTTAGATTGAAAAAGGCTTCAACCTGTCTTTCTTTCATTTACTATCCCTATTTCAAGTCAGTCTATAAGTCTAGTCCTTCTACTGCCTAAATATTTTATAATTATAAACTCTTTTTTCCAACTTCGTCACTGGATCGGGCTTCCTGAGGCTCACTAGTCCAACTGCAGTAGGCTAATTCTGGCTACTACTAGTAGGCAGTCTTTATAGTTGGCTCTTCTGAAGGATGCCCAATAATTTGTTTTTAAATTAAAATTTGATCCTATTCTCTGCTTAAAAACATTCAGTGGTTTCCCTTTGTGAAGAGGTTGTCAGTACTTAAAACTAGGGTTATTTTACATAAACATGTAGATTTCTGGTTTCTCAAGGAATTAAAAATCTGGCTGCAGTGTGCCTGCATTCCAGGATGGCAATAGAATGGTGAAGCTGAGTAGAGGCTGTTCCTGCAGACAGGGCAAATGCTGACAATTTGGCAAAGAGCCCCCCAAATCTGTTTTGTTGATGTTAGCTCCATGGTTCCTATGGGCTTTTGAGTTCAGGACTCCCTGCCTAAACTTTTCTGCATGGCACACAAGATTCTTATCAGAGCACCTGATGAGTTCTTTAGCCTTATTCTTCCATTAATCAAGAAACAGAGAGTGGCTCTTCAAATGTGCCTTGGAATGCTCCTCTCTCTGTGCCTCATCACCTTCATGTCTAGTGGAATCTCTTTTTCTTCCTTGAAGAATTTACTGCATGGTCACCTCCTTTATGAAGGTCTTCCTGACATCCCAAGCCTTCCAGGTAGCAGAAGGATCTAGAAAACACTTCCACTTCTCACTCTATTCTACAACTAGTCTTTCCCTTCTCAGGCTAGGAAGGCAGGCCAAGACATTTCCGCTTGCTGCTTCTCAGTGTTTCCCCTTCTTGCTTCATCAACTGCTCCTTTTTGTCAGTCTCCTTTCTCTGCTTTCCATCTTCCTAATCCTTCCTTTTCAGTTTAATTCAGCAAACTCGTAAAGAGGGGCTGATAAAGGCACTGGATGCTGGAGGGGAGTTAGTGAAGAGTGAAGGGCTCCTTGTATGGCAGGGTTTAAATCCTGGTGGGACAAATGGATGTCTGGTAATGACAGCATGACCAGGTGCTGTACATGACGTATAGACAAGGTGTTCTGAAAGGCTGGAAGAAGCGATTCTTTCCAGTTATCTTTGGCAAAGGGAAGGAGGAGGTGATTGCTTACATTTAGAAGAATTTCTTAGGAGGATAATGGAACCAGGTGTTCCTCATCACTTCATTTTACGCATTCTTTTCATCTCTACATAGCCTACTTATCCACTCCAATA
This sequence comes from Piliocolobus tephrosceles, assembly GCF_002776525.5. Classification (NCBI taxonomy): domain Eukaryota; kingdom Metazoa; phylum Chordata; class Mammalia; order Primates; family Cercopithecidae; genus Piliocolobus; species Piliocolobus tephrosceles. The sequence continues at coordinate 147,558,987 of NC_045435.1, read as the reverse complement.
TTTCATTTTAGAGTGTGGGAGTCAGGTGTTCTCTGGGTTTGAATTTTACTTCATTATTTTATATCCTTGTGAAATTAACAGACTACTTAACCTCTCCATGTCTCAGTTTCTTCCTCTTCAAAATGAGAGAAATAATAGTATCTACTTCATAGAACTGTTGAGAAAGTTAAATGAGACATTCACATAAAGCATTCAGAATATTGCCTTTCAAAGAATAAGTATGCAATGAAATTGAGGTATTATTAGTATTATTGTTTGGTAACTTCCCAATTTCTTATAATAATAGACTTGGAAATCACCAGAACATAAGTGTGGGAACACATGTTCTAATGTTCTAGTGACTTCCAAATCTATGATTATAACAATTTTAGCTGATATTATTATTATTATTATTTTTTTTTTTTTTGAGGAGGAGTCTCGCTTTGTCGCCCGGGCTGGAGTGCAGTGGCCGGATCTCAGCTCACTGCAAGCTCCGCCTCCCGGATTTACGCCATTCTCCTGCCTCAGCTCCCCGAGTAGCTGGGACTACAGGCGCCCGCCACCTCGCCCGGCTAGTTTTTGTATTCTTAGTAGAGACGAGGTTTCACCGTGTTAGCCAGGATGGTCTCGATCTCCTGACCTCGTGATCCGCCCATCTCGGCCTCCCAAAGTGCTGGGATTACAGGCTTGAGCCACCGCACCCGGCCCTAGCTGATATTATTAAGAGAAAGTCTTGTGCAGTGGTTAAGTATGTAGACTCGAGCCAGAGTGCATGGGTTCAAATCTGTTACTTGCTGCCTTTGCAAGCTGCTTACCTTTTCTGCATTTGTTCCCTCATCTGGAAAATGGAAACAATAATAGTATCTATGATATAGGATTGTTATAAAGTGGGTAAATATATATAAAGCGTTCAGAGCAGTGTCTGGCACATAGGAGGTGCTACATTTTTTTCTTACTTATTTTTATTGAGATAGGCTAAGAGTTTCATATATAGATCATTCATATATAGATCATTTCATAGATCTCAGGAATCCTGATCTATCTTTACACTATAGAAGGATAATAGTAATCCTTACTGTACAGATTAAGAGACTGAGGAATGGCGAGGTTAAGTAATTTGCTAAAAGCACATACCTAGTAAGTGGGAGAACTAGGACTCAGAGCCAGATATTTGTGGCTATCTCTCACTTCCACTCTCCTGACTGCCAAACACACACATCCTGGATACTTTATATTCAACGTTTCCCAAACTGATCTCATCATATCCCCTTCTGAATCTGCTCCCTCCCAGGGCTCACTATCTTTGTAAATGGCGTCCTCCACATTCTAGTTGCCCAAGCTAGAGAACTTGGGGTTGTGCGTGATTATTCCTCTTCATCCTCACCTACTCAATCTACCACAATATCTATTCCTTCTAACTCCTAAGGGTTTCATATCTGTTCATTCCGCTACAGTTTCACTGCTACTACCCTAGTCCAAGTCACTATTATTTCGAGTAACTCAATTATCCTCCAAGTGAGCTATATAATTGCTTAATGAGGCACAGAATATTATTTGCACCTGGATTCCTTTTAAACTACGCTCTCTCTTAATTGGAAGAAGGATTGAAATAGAGAACCCTCCCTCCAACACAGACCCAACACTCAAGTCTTATCACGGTTGAGAATAATATCAAGACTTCAGGGCAGAGGGAAAGGTTTTTGTTTTAGTTTTAGTTTTAGTTTTATGAGTACAGGGGAAAGAATTCTGTGGTTAAATACCCACTGGATAGGAGGAAAGAGAAGAGAAGAGGAGCAGGGATGAAGAGCCAGAAAATGGTAAGAAGATGGGGGCCAATAAAAATTCAAGGGATGGAGAGCCAACAAATATTTTTAAGAATGCTATAGCTTAATTGTTACTATTATTTGCATTGCTATGAAATAATCCTTCATTCTTCTCCCTTATACAAATTTTCAAAATATTTTAGCAACTTTTCGAGACTACACCTGTTCTGTGGAAACTAAAGAGTGCTATGTTTGTGTGTGGGTTAGTGCAGTATGTCACAGAGGAATCATGAGCCCAGATGGCAGAGGAGGCTATGAGAAACAGACTTGTGGGAATTTGCAGAAATTTTGGCGTAAAACCTTGGCCTTTTACTAGGCCATGAAATTGTTGGGGGCTCAAGGCAATTATTCCTACATCTCTGAAGAGACGAGGGGCCCCAGGCTGACATCTAATTTACATTTGATTGTACCCAAAGTCAATACTTTGTGTATGACAAAATGATATCCAAAAGGGGCATGTAAGTTCAGAGTTTCTTTTCTTTGTGAAGACATAGCCGAACGATTAGTTGTATTAATTTCAGGATTAATGACCTTTGAATAAATTAGAAACTGACTTGAAAATGGCATTCCAATGAACTAGATTTTATTCACAGGTCCACCTCTAACTGGGTTCTAAGGGACTTGCCAATGGAAAATATTTAACTTTTCTTTGACCTCATGTTCCTCACCAGTAGAATGAGGGATTTAGGTCAATCATTGTTTCCTAAACTTTGATCCATCTAACGGTAGTTGTGGGAATTTCGATTTTTCTATCCACTTGCAAAAGATGTTCATAGACAGGATGGCTATATGTTCAGGTTCATCTGGTATAGTCCCAAGTTTATGTTTGTTTTTGGTATAATTATTAACAATGTCTCATTTTACTGTAGAAAATGTCCAGATTTGGACAATAACATTTATAGTTACCTTATTAATAGGAGTTCCTTCCTTGAATAAAAAATTTTAGGTTAAATAATTTTAAACAGGTTTCTTGACTGCTAAACTTTGCAAATCCTTTATTATGCTAATGTGCATTTTGATTCTCCAAAAGTGGGAGTACACTTTCTAGCATTTTGGCTTTGGAATTGTTACTTTGCTTCTTAGGGGAATAAGTTAATGGAACTTATTTCAGAAAGAGTACGAAACCATCTTAATTCAGCAAATACTTATGAAAGTCTATGTGCAAGCCCTGGAAGAGGCAATGAAAAGATACAGTGACAACCCAGTCTGCCACAAAATCACTTATCATCTGATCCATAAGTGTGGTGAATGGCAGTGGGGATTGACAGTACACAAAGACTTGCAACTCAAGGTCACATTCTAGCTTTCATATTGTGCTATGATACTATGTAATTAGAGTCCAAGATAAGGCACAGTAAGTCCAAAGCCCAAATGAGTAGTATAATTTGTTAGCACTATGTCAAGTGAAGTTTTCTTAGACTCAATACTGAATGAAAATGCTTGATAAATCTTCCAGAATATTCATACAATGACCCACAGAACCAGTATTTTCGTGACTATGCAAGACCATCTTATTTTAAAATTTAGTCGTAACAGTTCCCAGGAGGAGACGACTGGTAGTGTTATTTCTAAAAATATATTAAATATATTTGTGGAAGGATGCTATAGACGGAGATTGCGTTTAGAAAGCCTGTAATCCCAGCACTTTGGGAGGCCGAGACAGGCGGATCACCAGGTCAGGCGATCGAGACCATCCTGGCTAACACAGTGAAACCCCATCTCTACTAAAAAAATACAAAAAACTAGCCTCCCGAGTAGCTGGGACTACAGGCGCCCGCCACCTCGCCAGGCTAGTTTTT